>NW_017731473.1:1632805-1654174 GCF_001890085.2 Hipposideros armiger | reverse complement strand
ACAATATGATTGCTTTCAGAGCAATGAATTGCTGAATATTGGGAAGTTGGCATCACTGGAAATGGTCCTTATGCTAAAACAAAACAAAACCGTACAAAAAAAAAAAAAAAAAGAAAGAAAAAAAAAAGAAGAAGAAAAAGAAAAAAAGAAAGAAAACCTGTAGGAACAGGAGAGCGTGGTTAGAGTAGTAAACACAGCACACAGGACAAGACACAAAGGCTTGGTCTTTCCCCTTGGTTTCTACCATTAACTAGCTGTGGGACCTTGGGCAAACCTTGGTTTTGTTCTTTAATAAAATGAAACAGCTAGACTTAATCCTCTTTAAGGACTTTTCAACCTAAAATATTTCAGCGTATGAGGACGACATGTCTGATGGGCTTTCTTTTCAACCTTTGCATGACATGTATATGGTGATGCCAGCAAGTCATCTTAGTGTGCAGACCAGGAGACTTCTTCCCGTATGTCTCAGCTTTAGTAAACCTCAGTAAGAACGCCCTCCCTCGAGAACAGGCAAGGCTCACGGGAGACTTGACAGAGGAACTTCCTGACGGCCCGAGAGCTTAGCAGTTCTTCAGGAAAGCCCTTTGCTTTCCTGTGAATCCTCAGGAGTAGTAAATGAGGCAGTGTTAAGATTCTGCGCTTCCTGGCGAAAGCAGGCTAGATCAGATGGCACTGTTGGGCCATTCCCCACCATAGAGGAGTGTTGATAATCAAATGGGAAGCCACATTTAGGTTTAGGAATGTCAGTGACCTCATCCCCTAGCATGTTGCCTGATGCCTGACAGGTGTCTGGTAAGTACTTGTTGAATGAGGAAAGTCACTGCATTGGATCACAGTGTGTCATAGAATGCCTGATTCAGAAAGGCCCGTAGAGATCATTTAAAACCTCCGACTGTTTTCTTTTCTTGTTGTTGTTGTTGTTGTTATTTTGTTGTTGTTTCCTATCTCTGTTGAAATTCTCACTGAGATCATCTATTCTTCCCCCAGGTTCACTGACCATTCTCATGACCAGTGTTTTGAAATCTGTATCTGGTAGATTGCTTGTCTCCATTTTGTTCAGTTCTTTTCCTGGAGCTTTATTCGTTTCATTCATTTGGGACATGTTTCTTTGTCTCCCCATTTCGGCTGCCTCCCTTTGTTTGTTTCTGTGTATTAGGTATGGCTGCTGTGTCTCCCAGTCTTGGTAGAGTGGCCTCATGTAGTAGGTGCCCCGTGGGGCCCAGTGGCATAGTTTTCCTGGTCACCTGTGCTGGGTGCTACAAGTGGGTCGTGTGTGTGTTGTGTGTGACCTCCTGTTGTAGTTGAGCCTTAACTGACATTGGCACATCAATGGGAAGGATTGACCCTCAGGGTGATTGGTTGTGAGGACTGGACATGACTACAGTGGAGGAGCTGTTGGGCAGGGGCTGACCCTACAGAGCATGATTTGCTTTAGTGGGGCTGCTGAGTCTGCTCTTTGGGTGTGTTGTTTGTGGTTGGGTGATGCTCTGGTGTGGTCTAAAGCTGCCCACTAAATATATTGGTTCTGGGGCCTCCTGGGAGGGGCTCTGATGCTGGCCAAGATCATCAGCTTCCTGTGCCCTGCCTGGGGCCACTTGGTATGAGCTACAAAGTGATCTGCAGATGGCTGTTACTTGTGCTGGGCGTGGAGGTGCCTGGGGGAAGCTAAGCTGTAAACTGAGGCTGCCAGCCTTGAGGATGCTTAGCAAGAGGTATAGGGCATGCTTATGCCAGATGCTACTTGTTTGGGGTTTGCAAACTTTTGGGAGATTTTAGGAAAGTCCACAGCATGAGCCATGACAGGTTTTGTATGGAAAAGCCACTGGAAGCAACTTGAATGGGCCCGCAATTTGCATGGGGCAGTGCCTCAGGAAATCACGGGGGTGTGGTGAAAGGTGTTAGCTGGGTTGACTCAGATATGATGCCTGTCTGTACCTACAGGCTGGGTGGGGTGAGGGTTCAACAAAGGAACAATAGCTTCTAACAGCACTTCTGTCTGGGAGAAAGCTGCCACTCCAGCCCTCACCCTAAAGCCAGACAATTCAGTTCCTTCCTCTATGTCCATGATGCTTTTTGCGCTGCTGCCCCAGCATTGGAGTTCAGAGTGAGTGACTTTGTACGTGAGTAAGTCCATGGGCAGGCCCTTTAAGAGAACGCCTGGGGCGCCAGTTGCCCTCCATTTCACTTAGCCATCACCCCCACTGGTTTTCACAGCCAGAAGTTAGGGGGCCTTCTCTTCCTGGCATTAGAAGCTAGGACTGGGCAACCTGGTGTGGGGCTGGGACCCCTCACTCCTCAGCGATGGGGGTCCTCCCGATTTTTAACTGCTGCACTTGGGTGTGGGAGTAGCCTGTTTTGTGTCTCTGCCCCTGTTAACCAATCTCGACGTGGCTTCTTTTTTATATCCTTAGTTATAGGGCTTCTACTAAGCTAGACTGTTTTCTACCTGGACAAATGGAGGTCCGTGGACAAGATGAGCCTTGACCCAGATCAAATGGTGAATTAGAGACCAAGCTGCTTCCTACACCAGTGCTTTTCCCACTGACTCACTCTCATGGCATCCCGCATTGTAACTTGGCTCAGTCTTAGGTTAACCATTTCTAGAGGCCCTTGTGGGTTTTGTGTAAATGATCTGAGCCTTTTGGGGGAGGCCCAGCTGGTGCCTTCTCTCCACCCCCTGGGCTGGCTCTCTGTGTTGGTCTCTGTCAGAAGAACATGATAATTTTCTCCCTGCTCTCCAGCAGCACACGGCCACCCCATCACTCACTCTAACAGACCCTGCTGAGCTCCCACAGTATATCTGGAAGCCATTTTCTGTTTGGAAGTCAGTGGCGGTCAGCCAACATTTCAGTAATATTTGCTTTCCTAAGGCTTAGACAAATCAAATCCATTCACTTCCTCAGATTCTATCTCTCTTGTCTGGCATAATTTCCCCTCATCCAAGACAAGCCAAAATTGAACATGGTTCCCTCTCTCCCTCCCTCCCTCCATCCCTTCTTTCTGTCCATCAGTTCTCCTCTCCCTCCTTCCCTCTCTTATCTCTCTAGTGATGAGTAAGTTTCCTCTTTGTTTCACCAATATAGAATCATAACCTGAAACAATGTTAAATTTGGAAGCAATGTAAGAAAAATGCCTAAACCAACCTACCTGATTCTAATAGGCACCGAGACCAAGTTCTAGAGATGTGGGGTTATCAGTTACCCCATCTTGCTTCTGCAGTGGTGTTAGGCGTGGGGCTAGAATTTAGGCAACCTGGCTCAACCTAGTCCAGTGTCACTTAAACTTCCTAGCTTCCTCTCCTGAGCCTCCATCAATAACCCTGCTTCAGGCTTTATCTTTGCTGATTGTCCTGGGGCTGGGGTCCATCTAGGAAGGAGTAGGAGACTATGTTTGCACAAGCTGAGGCTCAGAATTTCAGTCTCCTTGTCTACAAAGTGAGGACTCAGTTTCCCCTCCTGCAGTCAACACAGTGTTGTCGTGGGGACCGGAGGAGGTCATGTGCCCTCTCAGCTCTAGGGTGCTAGACACATGCCTGCTTCTGCTGCGTGGTGTGTCTAGGCCTCTTCCTTGGGAATATTTCCAAGTTGTGTTTGTTCTCTAATGAGCATGTGGGGCATCCTGGCAAGGAAGCAGGTATGATATTTTAGGGCAAAGGATCCCTTTTAGGAGCTCGGCCATTCGTCTAACTGCCTACTGTGGTTAGGCCCCCCATCCTAGCAGGGATGCAGCCCTCCTCTTGGACCATATTTAAAGCCGCCTATGTCAGGTTGCATATCAGCTAGAAATAGAACAGTCGTTTCCTTTGGATTTTCACAAAAATGGATCCTTTGGGTCAAAGGCTCCTTAATCTGCAAAACACAAGCTGTTTGTCTGACTTGAGGCCTCCGCAGACTTCCTAGGCTTGAAGGGGCTTTGGTATGGAAAAATGGTTTCTGTTTTGAAGATTAAGGGTCCTTTCGTCCAAAAGATGCAATTTTTTTTCTTCTTTCCTCAAGCTCCCAAAGAAACACTATGTTCCTTTCTGGCTTAAAACCTGCAGCCTCCTTTTGTATGCATAGATGGATTAGGTTGTGTACTTGCTCAGCCTGTGGAAAAAACACCCCGGTGAACCCTCTGTGCCCGCTTCCTTCAGGACTAGCCCTCCTCTCCTATTCCCACTGGGGGCCAATCATCCCCACAAATGCATTAAATCATCTGGGAGTGTTTTAAGACTACAGATTCTGAGACCTCACCTGCAGAATTTCTGATGAAGTCTGGAGGAGAAAATGCATTTTAAAAGCATAGACTGCTTGGGACTCGCTAACTTACATCCCTGGCTTGGGGACCCGAGTCCCCAGCTCACTGACAGGGCATTGTGAATGGTTAAGAGCCTAGACTTTGGAGAGACCTAGAATCATATCTCAACCCTGACTCTTACTGTCCATGATGTGACTTTGAACACATTACTGAACTTCACTGACCGTCTGTTTCCTTAGTAGAAAATGAGAGTCCGTCGTCATATTACCTAGTGTGTCTACCCGTCCCCCACCTCCACCCCCAATTCAGTGGCTTTAAACAGCTGGCATTTACTATCACAGCTCATGTGTCTGTGAGTCAGCTAGGGGCCAGCTGATGTAATCTGGTCCCATTGATTAGGCTGGGCCACTCTTCTTCCTGTTCAGCTGGGAACTCTGATCCAAGCATCGTTGACTGAGGCATGTTAGCTGGATGAGGCATGTTAGGAGGATGTTTTTCATCCTCCTTCTGAAACTCCAGTCACATCTTTCTTGTGGCAGTAGCAGAAGTACAGAGGTGAAGCAGAAACCCACAAGGTCTCTTATAAACGTATAGGCTCAGAACTGGCACTCTATCGCTTCTGCCTTGTTCTAATGACCAAAGGGAGTTAGGCTGATGAGCCTAAATGCAAGGAATGGGGAAGAGACTCCGCCTTTTTAATAGAAGAGCTGGAAAGCTATGTGACAAGGTGCTTGATTATAGGCAAGGGTGGTGATTTAGAGCCATTGACCTACCGACCATTCCTATTCCATAGGTAGTTATGAAAATCAACTAAAATAATAGTTGTAAAGTTCTTGACACAGTATCTGTCATACACCAAAATGTTCACTAATTATGTTCACCATGATCATTACTATAGTAAGGACTAAAAAATGGTGATTAGTCCCGAGTTCCCAAATCTTGAGCGACACGGACAAGAAAACATACTCAGAGGGGTGATGAAGCTTTCTCAGAAATCACACAGATGGGGCAGGTTGAGCCCTTAGAGATCAGACAATGCGATTTTTTATTTGGGATTTGAAGGCCAACAGGAAGACCCCTGGTTGTAGTTTATCGTGATCCTTGACATTACAATGATAGACATTTCTTAGAGTTAAGCAATGCAATGGCATTAGATGATCCTGCCCATGTCCCTCCTCTGCCAGGACAGTGGGTCTTACACTTTGGTGTACATGATATTCACCCAGAGCGTTTATTTAAAATGCAGATTCCTATACCTTTCTGACTAGAGATTGTAATTCAGTAGGTTTGGTGATGGGTCCTGGAGGTTAAATATTTATTGAGTATCTCTAGTGATTTTGACCTAAGTGGTCTATGGACTATATATATTTTTTGAAACCTGAGGGTGTTGCAAAGGGAGAGAAATATTGAATCCCCTGAATCTTTGGCTGATTCTCACATTGATAGGACTGAAGACCTGGGGCAGATAAGAGCTCTAGGATCTGTGGGGGCTTAGAGAGAGTTGCAAAGAGACAGTGGTGATGGAGGAAGACAGACTTGGCCATGCACATGTTTACCAAGGAACACCCATGGCAGCAGGAACACCCCAAAACAAGAACCACAGGAGGATCAATGAAATAACACTAGTTGAGCAAATGTTATATATGTATGCAGGTATGTATTGAAAAATTGCTTTGTGAGTTGCTGGCAATAGAGAACCAAACTCACACTGCATTAAGGTTAAGCCAATAAAACAAAAAAAGCAAAACAAAGTAATACACTAGCTGTGAGACCATGGGTAAGTTACTGAACTTTTCTGATCCCTGTTTCCTCTCCCATTAAATGGGAATAATAATCACACCTTCTTCAGAGGATTGTTTTGAGGACTAAGTGAGTTATGTATGTGTTATTAAAATAATTTACTGGTGCTACGATGATGAATGTTCATTTTCTCATCTCTGGAATGAGAGGTATAAATCCTTGCCCTGTGTATGTTAAAAGTGGCTCTAAGATCAAATGGAAGCTGCATGCCTTTGCAGCATGAAGTCTTACTGGAATGCAAGGATGGAAAGCGGTGTGGCTTAAGAGATTGGGGGTGAGAGAGGGCACTCATAGTCTCCAAACTGACCACGTTTCCCTAAAACTGTAATTGCCAGCACCTGCTTCAACACTCAGATGTGTGTCTCCTGCCTTCTGCCTTGGGTTCCATGGTTGTCATGCACAAGCAGCAGTTGTAGCAGTCCTTTTAGTTCATCATTTTAAAAGCGATGCATAAAGGAATGAACCCATTGCACAAAAGTAGCAGAGCCCAAGGAGCTTCTATTCAAATGCATCTACCGGGAACCTTTCCACTGTTTTCATTAGTGACCTGCTGGGAACATCAAGCTAAGGGTCAGAGCTTTTGATGAGTAAATGCTGAAGTTTAGGTTCAGATGGAAACTTAAGTGTTTTATTTATTTGCTCCACTGAATATTAAGAATGGATTAGCCATGGGGAAGAATTTGGAGCCATTAACTCAGCAGAACACTGTTTATTTATTGAACAATTATATTTTGAGCACCAGTGTAGTGCCAGTTCCTGTCTTCGTCATCCTGCTCTAACTCCAGACTCTTCAAGATGCTCTGTAGAGAGAGCAGCCTTTTCTTACCCATGTCTGTATCCCATGCAGCATCCAGTTTAATGATTTGCACATCATCCGTGGGTTTGCATGAATCCATGCCTTTTGCTCACACTAGTCCCACTACTTGAAATGCCCTCTATTTAGTCCTTTTTTCCTCCCTTCAGCTGGACATTACCACAGAACCATTAGAGTCCAAGTAAAATCTCAGTATCCCTGAGAAACCTTCTGGAACTGGCTCTGTTTGAATTACTTTTCCCCTCCCTTGTTCCAACACCACTTTTTCAGGTAGTCGATAAAACGTAATCCATCGTTTTGCAATTCGGGGCATAAGGATTAATCTCTCTCACCAATTTATGGCTCCCTAAAGCCGTGAACACATTCTTATTTTTCTTTGATTTCCCAGGGGCTGGTAGTTTGGCATTCCACCCCAATCCTAGACCCCATGCTGTTCTTTCAATCAGTACTAATTTTCTTTCTCTTTCATATTTTTCTTCTCTTGTTTAATTCTGCATTTGTCCTCTGAATTTATAAATATCCTCATTCTTCTATGAAGAAAAAACTTTTCCATTGACTCTTTGCTTCCCTCTCTGGTGGAGAGAGAAAGGAGAAGCATTGACTACTGCTTTTTGGGTATTTCCTTCCTGCCAAACAGTCTACATCCAATGCCTCCAAGTATTCATGTCCCATTCATACCTGAAATCTCTTTCAGTGAATCTTCAGTTCTCATCAAGATGTTGAAATGTCAACCACCTCCGGATTCTTAAGTCCAGTAGACATTTTGAGTCCTCATCATATTGGACCACTCTGTAGCATTTTGAAACGTCAGCCCCTTCTCTTCTTCAATGTTTCAGCAGCTCTGGCTTTATTGGTATCATTCACTCATGGTTCTCCTCTTCTTGCTCTTACAACCCCTTCTTATTCTACTTCTTGGGATTCTTTCCCTTTTCATCCTGCTTAAATATGAGCACTACTCTGTAGTTGTGCCCATCATGCTTGTCTCACGTGTATTCACTGGGTTTTCTCATCCACTTCCAGAGCTCTCGTTCACATTGATTTACAAATCTCTACCTCTCGTAGCCTTCTGGAAATTCTGACTTGAGTGGCCAACAGATGCCTCAAATTCAAAAGGTTCAAGAGGGAACTTGTCATCATTCACTCTAAGCCCATTCCTTTTTCATTACTGGCCCCATTGTTAATCATCAAACCAGATCCAAGAGTCATGATGGACATCTTGCTTTCCCCGCCCCAAACGCTCAGTCGCCAGATCTTGCTAATTTTGCCTCAATTTTTTTTCATTTTCTGCCTGTCAAATATAAAGTATTTTGTTCAGACCATATCTAGCCTAGACTATTGTGACAGCCTCCTCTATTTTATACTTGTCCCTTCTTAAATCTATCCATTACCCCTACAGTTGGAGTAATCCATCTAAAATGAAACTAACATAGAATGGCTCTGTTTAAAAGCCTTCACTGGATCCTTGTGATCCCACAGGACTAATCCCAGCTCTTGATTTGTTCAGTTAATTCATTCAATAAATCCTGATTTAGTGTCTACCATATGATTGGTTCCAGATCCTGCACATACATGGGGTGGGGGGAGGGGAGAATCTTTGTCTTTAAGAAACTACCAGTCCTATTTAAAGGTATGATTATAAAGCAAGTGACCTCATTTAATTCTTTTGCTTCATCTCCTGCCACCCCCTTCCTCAAAATTCCCACTGCATTAACTTTCAAATGTTTATAGATCTTATATTCATACCACACTCATTTATTCCTTTCACATGCTTTTGTCCTGGCCTGAAAATCAGGGCCCACATTTTGTCACCTCACACATGCTTCTTTATCTTCTAAGGTCTTGCCTGGATGCTGTTTCCAGGAAGCATTCTCAGAGACCCACAGAACACTGGGTATATCCTGTCTTTGCCCTGTTACATTACATTTAAATTATCTGTTTCTTTGTTCATCTCCTACTCTGGACTGTGAAAGCTAATTAAAATAGTAGAACTCAACAAATATTTGTAGAATTTTATCAAACTGACCCAGAAAAGACATTCAAAATGTTAATTTCACTTTCCTTTTTGAAAGATCTCCTGCAAAAACTACTGGTAATTTTGAGGGAAAGCTTAAAAGGCAGTTTCCTTTTTAGAAATGCACATTTCTAATTTAGAGCTTCACATTTCTAAATGTGGCTTCAAATGAAATATTTATGATGATGCTATATATAACATAGATATATTGTTAATTACCAAAAAGTAGTATTTAGGATCCCGCTAAAATCACAAAAATAAGTATTCCACATATTTCAGCTTTCTTTCAGAGTGCCATGGCCTTTTCTAGATTCAACATTTACAGAAGTTTCACACCTCCATTTGATTTACCAGCCATTCTCTTCGTTAACATCTTTACAGTTATTTTGTGGTTGTTCATGATTGTCAAAACAAAAAATGACAACTAAGGATGATGTGGCTTCTTAGTGTATTAAGTAGAGCTTAGAATTGGCTTAGGTTGCAGTTTAACTCTGCCATTTTTACATAATGTGACATTGAAACAATACTGAGATTTTTTCAGAAGAGTTCCAGTTTTAATACCTGCAAAACAGAAATGACGCTATCTATCTCATAGAATTGTTCTGTGGAGTTAATGCTATGGGGCATGAGAAAGTCTGGCATAGCTTCTATGCATATAGTAGGTGCGCAGTCGTCTTTTACCCACCCTTATTAACATTTAGAATATAATGTGAAACATTAATAGCCTTTTGTAAAGTTGGGAAATGAGGATTGCAGGAAGTGGAAACAACATAAGCAAAGGCAGTGAGGCATAAAATTTACCGTATTTCCCCATGTGTAAGACGTACCCTTTTTTGAAAAATTTGGGGTCTAAAAACTGGGTGCGTCTTATACAGTGGTTGTAGTTTTTTTTACTTGCATTTCCCGCTTTTTTTGCGCTTGTTTTTGCACTCATACAACCACTGTATAAGACGCACCCAGTTCTTAGACCCCAACGTTTTCAAAAAAGGGTTAATCTTATACATGGGGAACTACGGTATAGTTTGTGCAGTCAGTGCAATTGGCGAGAGGACAGGGTGAATTGAGGATAAGAAGTGGATGAGTAGAAGTAGGAAAAGGTGCGTGTACAAAGGGTCCAGCTCGTAAGCATTGATGAATGCAAGACCAAGAGGTAGGGCAATCGAAAGGAAATGGCTGAGTTTGGTAAATTAGAGGAGTGTCATAGCCATGTCTGAATTTAGAAAAATTGCTCTGGAAGCTAGAGTAGTGCTCAGAATGGATGGCGGAGATACATGGAGCAGGACAGCCAGTAGGAAGATGACTGGGGTAGCCCCGGTGAGAGCGAGCCATGTTTTGCATGACAGGTACCAAGAGTGAATGGGCTCAGAGAAGAGATGTTTCTAAGGTAACGTGTATAAGGAGGAGGGAATAAAAATGCAGGATTACACTGAGGTTTACAGAGAAGGTAGAAGGGAGGCTAGAGTTATCAAAAGAAGTGGATGAATATGAAAATGAAGTAAATTGACAGGATGTGGAGATGGTGGTGATGGTGGAGATGGTTTAATAAGGTCGGGGGTTGGAGGGAATTCAGGAAATGTCCTAGGCTTCTACCAGCTTGATTTGGGAGATTGTGGTGGTTCCCTTGAATGGGAAATACCAGAAGAGGAAATTTGAGAAAGTGATGATGGTTTTAGTTTGGGATACTTTGAGTTTGAGAAGCCAATGGGATTTCCTAGAGATATTGATTATGTGGTTGAAAAGAACAATATAAAATATACCAGTTATATATAGAACACTCATTCTAGTGGTTTCTTGACATTTTTTTGTAATCACACACATAACAGGAAACATTTTTGATGATATGCCTCCCTACGAATGTATGCGTATGAATTATTTACACGTATTACCTTCATTATCACAATTCCCCAGTGCTCCAGCGTTCACTTAGAGCACAGATCAGCATTAATAGTTGCATATATAAATCCATATTTTAATTAGTCCTATTGATCATCTTGAATTGTTTTGGCCAATTCTTGACAAATGTCATTAGACCCTTGTTGTTTTGGTTCAGCATTGTGCTGTGGCTGATGCCCTGCCATTTTCTGGTTCATGTTAGCTTGGATTATCATCCACAGTTTCCTTTTAATCCACTGGCCTATTTTGTGAGAGTCGGTTTAGTTAAATCAGATAATATAATTCTAAACTTTGTATCACCAGGCACAGAAAAATGCAAGGCACCACAGTACAAAAGTGGAGAGAGGGCTGGCCAAGTGGCTCAGTTGGTTAAGAGCTCGCTCAAGAGTGCGAGCTCTGAGCAACAGAGGTTTGAGTCCCGGCCCGAGCTAAGCTGCCAACAGGTGGCAGGATGGCTCAGCTAAAAATATTTTTAAAAAATTAAAATAAAGTGAAGGGACCACGGAGCCCAGCCTCTCCAAGCTGTAGGGCTCCCACTTTTCACTCTGGTGTCTTTTGTGACTTGTGACTATCTGTCATTTGGATTAAGTGATGCAAGTAGGTGATAAACATGTACATTAGAAGTTCTGATATTTTCTTCCTGCTCTGTGTGCCCTGACGAGTAAATTCTAATTGGACTTCATGTTTCCCCAGCCCTCCTGGGGACATTTACCATGTTCTGTGAGTGGCCTTGGAGCTCGAGATGAGGGGCTTCTACCATGACTTACTCCAAGTTATTTGGGGACGGGCAGGAAGAGTCATAGTACATTGTCAGTTCTCAAACTCCATTCGTTGTCCCAACATTTAACTATGCAATCATGTGGCTGAAAGGTTGAGAATCTCAAACAGTGCATTTTGGCTACCTTTTTGGAAATCCTGTGTAGTGATCACCCACCACTCTTTAGAATATGGTATCTGTTGTGTTAGGCTTTGGCTGAAACTGAGTCTACAATAGTTGTATTTAAAATCTTACTGAATCCTTATCTGAACCCTAAGAGATACTCATCCTCCTGTTATTGCCCCCATTTTACAGATGAGGAAACTGAGGCACAAAGGGGTTTATTAATGTGCTTGAGGTCACCCAACTTTGTAGGTCTGTATCTGGTGAGAAGATCCGGGAGATCCAGGTTTAGAAGTTGAAGCCTGGATGAGATCATCAGGTGGACCCTGGCTTATGAGGCAGGCACTGCGGATGATCTCAGCCTGGGTGACCCGCTTTCGGGACCCCAAGGGATTTCCTTCCACTCCCTGGCCCAGAATGTGGGTGATTGCCCAGCATTCCATGCAGAATCAGAAGGAGTTTGGTGACACTCCTGCTAGGGCAGGCTCTGCTCTCTCGCGCCTCATCTCTTCTTCCTGTGTGTGCTTCTCAGATGTAAATACTTTACAGCGGCAGCAGTTAGAGAACGTGCTGTATGTGGGATGAACCTGAATCCCTCAGTAACACTGCAGGCTTATTATAGCACGGTTCAGCCGAGGGTCCACATGCTGTCCATGCTTCAGGCCAAGCCAGCTGCTCCACGGCCATCCACCAGGGCACCCCACAGCGGTGGGCCTGTGCCTCCCAGAAGGTCACGGGGGTTCAAGGGCAGCGCTCATAATACAACCAGCCTCTCTTTTACAGGCCCTGAACCCAGGGGCAGGCAGTTCCCTTTATGAATGTTGGGAAAACAACAGTTCTGAAATGCATGGCAGTAGTAGATATCCAGGAGCTATCTCTAGGATATGAGGATTGGGTGATGTGGTCCTTGAGTGAGGGTTTTCATTTGTAATGTATTTATTGATGTTTGTTTATTGATTTTGAAAAGAGGAAGCAAGCGCACAGTGGCTCGACCAAACAACTGTCGGGGAGTGTGAACTGGGTTCTCCAAATGTTGATAGAAATGTGGAGATGGCTGAGTGACCTTCCCAGGCAGGGTCATAGAGCAGAGAAGGCTCATTCTAGCCCTGCACTGTCCAAGAAAAATAGAATACCATCTACATGTGTAATTTTAAACTGTTAGCATTCATGGTAAAGCAATTAAAAATAAACAGGTGACATGAATTTTAATACTACATTTTATTTAATCCAATACATTCAACATAGTCACATTTCAACATGTAACCAATATAAAATATTTTACATTCTTTTCCTCCTACCAAGTCTTTGAAATCTAGTGGGCGTGTATTTTATACTTACAGCACATTTCAATTTGGACTAGTCACATTACAAGTACTTGAGAGCAACATGTGGTCAGTGGTTTCCAAGCTGGACAGCACAACTTCTAATTCCAGCTCTGCCATTTGCGAGCTCTGTGGTGTTGACCCAGTTATTTACTTAAACTTTCTAAACTTCAGTTTCCCCTCCCCCCATGTATGAAGTGGGGACCATAACTTCTCATGATACTGCAACGAGGTCACATGTGTAAATCAACCAGTGCATTTCCTGGCACATAGTAAATGCTCAGCAAATGCACGATTCCTTCCTTAAACTGATTCCCACGGCAGCAAAACGAAGCATCCTGCAGGAGCTTGAAATGCAACGTGCCCTCTGAGTTCATCCAGAAGCAGTCCAGTGCTGAGCCTTCCTCTTTCCCTTCCTTCCACTGGCATTTCTTTCCCCCCAGGCATCTGCACCGCTAGCTCCTTCACTTCCTTCAGGTCTCTGCTGAAAAACCACTCAATCCGAGAAGCTTTTCCTGAACACCCTGTGTGTAAAGCAGCACCCACTCTTTTCCCTCTCGCCTGCTTTGATTTTCTTTAGAGCACTCCTCACCGTCGTAGATATTGTTACTGCTCATTTGTTTATTCCTCCAAACCCAACAGAAAAATACGCTCCCGGAGAGCCCTGGCTGCTCTGTTTACTATTTAATTTCCAGCTAACTGTGTTAATGGATGAATGAATGAATTTATTGAACATCCCCAATGCTTTGTCCTTAGCATATAGCACCGAAATGAAATATGCAGTTCTCGCTTGATGAGGGAGTGAGAGGAAAAGAGAGATGGAGAAATATGGACGATCAAATGCCTCCTGGCCCTTCTTCTCACTAAAACCTGTGCCACCCTGTGTCCTACCCTGGGCACACACCCCATCACTCTGCCCCCTCCCACCCTGAGACTTGTTTTATGCCATGCACCCTGCTGGCATTTCCTTTGCCTCACCTCTGCTTAATAAGGCCTTACATGCTATTTAAGGCCCTGCTCAAATGCCACCCCTTCAATAGGATCCTTTTCAGACCCCTTGGCTCAAAACATTATCCCTGGCCTCTATTTCTGCATTGGAGGGGTTTTTTTTTGTTGTTATAGTACTTATGACAGCATATTTCATATTAAAATTCCTCACTCGTGGGTGTGACTCGTCATGATAGTTTGAACCTCTGGAGGGCAGGACCGGATTCATCACTCGGGTGGGATGAGGGTGGGGAGGCAGTGGCAATTGTGCAGACTTTATAATGAGATTTACATGGGTTAGAATCCTGAATCTAATACTTCAGGATTGTGAGCTTGGGAAGGTTATTCAATGTCTTCATGTTCTAAGGTGCTCATCTGTGAAATGGGACAGCTGTGGCCACCTCGTGGAAAAACACCTTTATTAACATCTGCTCTGTACTGGGTGCTTTGGCGGGTACCCCAGGATCCAGGCACAGTGGGTGCTCAGTAGGTACAAGTCATGTGACCTCTACATGATGCTGAGCCTCTAGTAGAGTTGGTGCTAAAAGGAACTTGTCTTCAAAATGAGAGTCACAGTGTCTGTCATATGACACCATTTAGGTCACTTATCAGTAGTCCTTGGTTTTGCCCAGCAAAATATCCGTTTTGATTAAAATGCACCCTATAGAAACTTTTATTTTCATTTTTAGTGTTCTGTGGATTATTGTGATTTTCTCCATCAACAGAGATATATTCAAACATCTCCCATGAAGCACTCATCTCAACTTGCTCAAATGTAGACTGTTTCTCAGGCCCTGACAACAGAGTTCAAACACAGCTGCATATATATATATATATATATATATATATATATATATATATATATATATATATATATTTCCACTGCTCTGTCAAGACGATGTGGCAGAATGAAAACCAGGAGCTAGAAGACAGGAGTCTAGCCCAATAGGCCACTCAGGTCATGATGTGTTAAAAGACAAAACAAAAAAGAAACAAGTTTCATTACAGCAGGGTTTAACTTTTGCACCATTGCCATTTGGGTCCGATATTCTTTGCTGCAAGGGCTGTTCTGTGCATTGTAGGATGTTTAGCAACATCCCTAGCCTCTACCCAGTAGATGCCAATAGCTCCCCCTCAGTCATGACAATCAAAGATGTCCCTTGCAGGTGGTGGGACAGAATGGCCACCACATGAAAAGCACTGGATTAGATCTTTCCAATTTCAGCTAATTCTAGGACAGTAGGCTGACATATTTCTGTCTTGCGTGCGCACGTACACACACACACACACACACACACACACACACACTACAGTTCCATGTATAGCTTCGTTCCACTTTGGAAAGCTGCAGTGTTCTGAATCCCGTTTCCTTGCAATCAGTGTAAGAGCTAAGCATTCTCTCACAGGCTCCCGCCCTGCACCCATTTACAACAGAAGCCATGTGGAAGGGCTCTATGGGTGACACGCTGCGATTTCAGCGTGTTATAGCTCCCCACCGGGCTCTCGGAACAATCGCCTCCACCCCCTGCTTGCTACTCAGGTGGGCTCCGGCAGACAGTTCTGGCAGCCGTAGCTGTTACAGTTCTGCACTCAACATGTAGGGCTTTGTTTTAGGCTCTGAACAAAACTTCAGTCCCAGCTTCTGACAGCCCACTCCTCTGCACACGTGCCTCTCTCCTTTGCCCCTGACAGCTGGGGCTTGTACTGCCAAGCAGATTTCTGCAGCTACTCATAATAAATGGTGCAATTGGGCAACACAGGGAGATAATCAATTGAGTAGGAAACTTCCATCTCTCTCTTTTTGAATTTCTGTTTTTAGCTTTACTTTCTTCCCGTCTTCAGTTGAAAGAGTAGACAAATAAGGTATCATATCTATTCGTGTTTATACATATTTTTACACTTGACAAAATATTTTGTCCTTGCCATATTTTTAAATGGTAGAAATAAAAATTTGAGATCTAGAAAGAGGACGTGATTGTCCAGAATCACAGAGACAGCCATGCGTAGCAACTGTCTTGTAGGGTTTCTTGCCAGTCAAGGGCTTACAGCCCAAAGAGCAAGGCAGACACAGAAACAATTAAGCGTAATAAAAGATAATAAGTACTAACATGCTTATGCAAAGTGAGCAACTAGAGTAGAGAGAGAGGATCCACTAACACTTTTTGAGAGGAATGAAAAAAAAAAGGTAATGATCTTGGAGGTCCTGACTCAGATGGCTACAGAAGGATTAAGAGGACTTGGGCTGGGCAGTGGGGGCAATGTAAGCAAAGACACTCCCAGCAGGGGAGAAGTGGACTTCGTCAGCACCAGCATTCATCATTATCATGGTCCTCGTCATCAAGTCCGTTTATTGAGCACTTACTAAATGCCAGGCTCTGGGTGGGACACTTGACATAGATTGCGTCATTTCATTCTCACATTAGTTCTGGGTGTAGACGCTACTGTTGACCACATTTTACAGAGGAGGAAACTGAGACAGAGAGAAGTTAAATGACCTCCCTGAAATTGTACTATTTAAAGCTGATGGAACCTGGATTCAAAGCTGCCTTTCAACATGGAGTAAGAAATGCTCTCTAGAATAAGTGGGGTGGGGAGACACAGAGAGCACAGTGTTAGGCTAGTAAGTAGAATGCTGATGAAATAATAAAAACCAAATTTGTAAATTTTCCAAAGGCCAGGTCAGCATGGCCTTGTGGTCTCTCTCCTCCCCTCCCCATAAGGAGTCTGTATCTAGGCTCTTCCCGAGTCATAAGCATCTCCCCAACTTGGCATCACTGTGCTATGCTACCATCCCCCAAAAAGGCGGGGGCAAGAGACCACCTAGTTCCTTGGCCTTTCGCTTCCCTCCTGAACCCCAGGAGACCTCGAGGCTCGAGGCACTGACAGGTGAATTCTCTGGTCGCGTTTCCTTGGGGTGAAGGAGACATTTCACTAGGGGTGAAGGAGTGCTAATGAAGTGGACTCTTAACGAGCTCCACAGACTTAAGGTTAGTCATGCTCATAGTCCATCCTATGACTTTGTGCATTCATGTGATTCAGCAAAAGCAAAGTGTATACTCAGTAGCTACATGTCTGTGTGAGAGGAGGAGACAGCGGGAGTCCCGTTTACTGTCCTTGTCACGAGAGGCAGGTTTTTTGTGAAGATACTAGGTAGGACAGACACTTGAGTTGTGTGTCCATGCCCCTTACTGGCTGTATGAGACTCTGTTTCTGCATTCATTCATTTCATTCGTTCTTTACATACCTATGGGAACGTGTGATGTGCCAAGTGCCAAGATATAGACACTTAAGCCCATCCTCTGTTTTACAGAGGAGGAAACTACTTAAGAAGTTAAGTAGTTTGTACATGTTTACATGACATGTGCACGGCAAAGCAGGATGTGAGCCCGCATCTCCGTAGATGCCATGCTCTTAACCAGACACTGTACTGAATTTTGTAAGCCTTAAAGCACTCTACCAACGTAAGGTAGTATTATGAAGATGTGTTAATACCACTTTTCTTTTCCTTTGTCTTTCCCTCTCTTCCTTTTATTTTGTGTATTCTCTCTCTCTCTCTCTCTCTCTCTCTCTCTCTCTCTCTCTCTCTCTCTCTCTCTCTTCTTTTCTCTATAGGACTCCACAGAATGGAGCAAGAATGAGAGGAAAAAGGCCGGCAGAAAAGCATGAACTGGAGGTTTGTTGAGCTCCTCTACTTCCTGTTTATATGGGGCCGTATCTCAGTGCAGCCCTCCCACCAGGAACCAGCTGGGACAGATCAACATGTCTCCAAGGAATTTGATTGGCTCATTTCAGACAGGGGGCCTTTCCACCACTCCAGGAGCTACCTATCCTTTGTGGAAAGACATCGTCAAGGATTTACAACCAGATATAAAATATACAGGTAGGATCTGGGCTGAGCTAGCCCTAGCTTTTCCTGCATAGAATGCATTTGGGGGTCGATCATTGGCATGGACCTTGCTTTATAGGGGGGCATCTGGGCCAAGGGGGGGTCATGATGCTTCAGCAGGCTTTTAGTCGTTTTTCACCTTTTTTTTTATTACTTTGCACAAGAGATTAACAATGACAAGGAGAACAAATAACTAATATTTATTGAGTGCTTATTGTGTGCTGGGCATGGTACTTGGTACTTTGTATATACTATCTCATTTAAACTGCATAAAACCATCAAAGATAGGTTCTATCTGTTTTCTCCAGTTTATAGATGAGGTCACTGAGCTTCGGCTGTGTGAAATAACTTGCCTCAAGTTACTTTGTCAGTCAGTAAATAGGGGGACTGGGATTCAAACCCTGACTATTCAAATCCTGGGATCCATCCATAGTCAAAGTATTTTGAGTTAACCACATGAAATATAGGTGGTGTTGTTTTGCAAATGCTGTTAATACACCCAATATCCTATCCAAACATGCACACATTTAGAAACAAGTAAAGACACTCAGTT
This sequence comes from Hipposideros armiger, assembly GCF_001890085.2. Taxonomy (NCBI): domain Eukaryota; kingdom Metazoa; phylum Chordata; class Mammalia; order Chiroptera; family Hipposideridae; genus Hipposideros; species Hipposideros armiger. The sequence continues at coordinate 1,635,792 of NW_017731473.1, read as the reverse complement.
AACAGCCTTCTCCTGAGCATATCTGAGCTGGCCCATTGGAATTCTGTTCATCCTAGAAGGACTTAGCCCCAAGTTCTTTCCTCTTTGAAACCATCTTAGATTCTCCCCATTCCACTTGATGCCCTCTTTTTGGTATTTCTACAGCTCTATATACTTATATACCTATATACTTATATACTCTATATGCTTATATACTCTATATACTTGTATGCCTCTATATACCTCTTTAATTTCAAACTATTTGGAGTTAGAATGCATTTTTGTATTTCTTTTTTACCTAACTGGAAACTCTGAGGGCAGGATGTATATAGCGGGTGCCAAAAAGATGTATATACATTTTTTTGTTTTGTTTTTGTTTTTATTATTATTATTATTATTATTATTATTATTATTGTTAGTTTCACGTGTATAAAACAATGTAATAGTTATACTTTTCACCCCGCACAAAGTGATAACCCCCTCCCCCAATCTATTGCCCATCTGACATCATATATATTGTATACACATTTTAACAAAGGAAAAAAACTGTATTAATTGTAATACTCAATATATACCGATAACAAAAGATGAATACAAGTCACGTTTGACTTCTGCGATTACAAAAGGTGCTCAAAGTGGTGACCATCAGCATTCAGACACTTCTAATTATGGCGAACTACTGCTTGAGCATAGATAACATCTCTTAAAATGTGCATACGTTTTTTTGGCACCCCCGGTATAATTCATTTCTGGATCCCCAGAATAATTTTGTTCTGTCTTGTAGCATAAGCACATAACAAATGTTGTGGACATAAATGATTGGAGAATGTAGAAAAACTCTCTAGAGCTTTAATCTTGGTCTTAAGGTCAAGGAAGGAGAGCGAACCCTAACAATTCTGGGCCAGTTGGGTTAGGAGAGCCAGGAAGCCTGGTGCAGGAAAGAACCCTGGCCTGCAGCTGGGGAGGCATGGATTCTGGTCTGACGTCTTCTACACACTTGAAATGAAAATGGGCATGTCTCCTTTGCACATTTTGTGGTATTGTGGACTAGGAATGGATGATTCATGAAATCTCTGCCAGCTGCAAATGCCCCTGATTCTATGTTGAATATTCAAATCCAAGTTTAAAGTTGGCAATGGTTCCGTGTGTACAAGCGTTTACAGGTGAACTTTCTGTGAGCCTTGCCTTGAAGCGTGGTAACTAATCAGAGGTATTGGGGAGAAGGTGCTCTGGGCACGATGAAAAGCAGGAACCCACAAAGGATAACGAATATGGGATGCGTAAGAAAAAGGAAGAAAGCACAAGGATGAGAAATATGGGGCAGTTCTTTTTCAAAAGATAAGAATATCAGAATTTCAATAATACAGTTATTGATTAAAACAGTTACCCCTTGGGAGAACTATTTCTGTATCATTCAAGGATAGTAGGTATCTACTCAATTTCAAGTTGGGACCCTTAACATAGTTGCTGACAGGATACCACCATTCCTGTTTGTAAATATGCCTAAACCAAATATGGCAGCTCACTGATTAGTCGGCAGAACACTCCAATAGCTGAAACCCCTGGTACCGGAGGATATGCTGGCTTGACATGTTGAATTTAGGGGATGAGAAAAAGTAGTAAAGATCTAGATACCTTATTTTGTTTGTGTTTTGTCCAAAAATAATAACCTCTTGGTTTTTACTCATATATGTGGCTTTCTCTTCCATTTGAGCCTCCTCATCCCACTTTACAGTTGGGATAACTGGGGCTCCTGTTTCAATTTTAAAGTTCACGAGATGATTGGCTTGAATAAAGGTAAGTAGCTGAGAAAAGACAGAGCCTAGACTGGAGACAAATCCCTACGGTAAAACTACAGGCATCCATTCCTCGTTTATAGATGTTTCTTAGCAATTGTTATATGCCTGAGCCTTCTAGACATAGGGATACGCTGAATATAAGTAGTGCTGATATGACATGGTGATGGCTGTAGTGGAGTTTTAGAAGAGAGTGTTCACCCATGTTAGATGATTGATATATGTCTGTGATTGCTTTTGAAGTAACCTAAACTTAAATGGATCCCCTGAGTAGAACCGCCAATACCACAGAACCACAGAATGTTCAGCAGTACCAACCTTTTACTGAACACTCATGATGGACCGTGAAGGGGGGGTCATTCAGTAATCATAACATCCTCTGTGACAGGAGCAGTGCCTTCGCATTTTACAGACAGGAAAGCCAGGACCTGGGGAGGTGGAATGCGTTGCTCTAGCTCATCCATCCGGTGAGGCGTGGCACTGGGGTCCAAACACAGGGCTACTTGACCCAAAGCCCCTCTTTCAACCACTCTGCTGCATGACTCCTTCAGCACGGTTTCCAAATGTAGAGTGTTTCCGAGCTCTGAAAGGACTCTTCCAATCCTTTTCCCTCGCAACCACTTTGTAAACATTTCGGGGGTAGTTTTAGAGATGCTGAACAGTGAAAGGTTGCTAAGGAGGTTGGGGATCAGGACATCTGGGTACCAATTCCAGCTCTCCATGTCTTGTGACATTAGGCAAGCTCCCTCCTCTGCTATATCTCACTTTTCTCAGCTCTCCACTGAGGAAATGGATGCTATCCAGACCTACAGGCTTGATGTAGATCAGTGGTTATGGAAGAGAAGGCTGGCTTCTTCTGCTTTTGTGTGCAGGCTACACATAGCCTTTTTTTAAAAATTTCACAGCTGAAACAAAGTTTGCAATCAGCCAACAAGCTGATTTCTAAGCTCCTTTCTAGCTCTAAAATTAAGTATAAGATTTAACCAAGGTCACATGGTTAATTAAATGATGGCGTTCAACCCAGAAGTCAGGCCCTTGGTCATCTAGTTATTTCTTCCTTCCTTTATTTAATCCTCAAATAATTATTAAGCACCAGCTACAGGCCCAGTGCTGTTTGGGGCCAGATGATACAATGATGGGTAAAACAAACATGGTCCCTGCTCTTGTAGGAGAGATTGCTATTAATTAAACACACACACACACACACACACA
>NW_017731473.1:1625990-1631695 GCF_001890085.2 Hipposideros armiger | reverse complement strand
AATTATATGCCATGAACTGTACTGTGATTTGGTTATAAAGAGACAAGCGAAAGTACACAATAAAGCGTACACACACACACACACACACACACACACACAACCCACAACCCACAGTGTCCACCCCCTCCTTCACCAGCCTCAGAGGTGGGGGTGAAGGGTAGAAGAAAAAAAAAAGAATCAATAAGCAAATAAGTATTTTTTCCATGGAAAGGGATGAATGAGTAACTGCCCAACTACACAATTTTTCTCCTCTGTAAGAAGGAATAATGATTCCTGTACTACCTGCTAGGTCAAATGAGATAAAATTTGTGTGAGAATGCTTTGTAAAAATTGAAATTTTCTTACATCTGGAATATTTTTCATTGCGGTTCTATATCACCATTTTAACAAAATCATTTATTTTCAACATTCTGTTACTCTTATCCATATATTAGTTGTTACATACAGCCATTCTTCAAGGGAAATACTGTTTTTGTCCATGTTACGAATGAGAAAAATGAAAGGCTAAGCAACTTGTCCACATCACACATCTGGGAAGTGGCCGAGCTGGGCGGGAACCAAGGGCTGGCCTTAGACACTCCGCAAAATGAGCCCTTAACGCTACGTGTTCGCGATTCTCTCTGGTGCTTAGCTACCTGGTTTATTATCAAATGCTGAGAGACCATGGACAAGCCATAACCTTTCTGAGACTCAGTTTTCTCATCTGTCAAATGAAGGTGAAATGTCTTATGTGGTTGTGGTGAGCAGTACTTAGCTCTCAACCATGTTGAGCTTGGAATTTTGCTGGAGCTGCATAAATGAAGTCCTCTCCTCTGCCTCTGAGAGCTGATTGCATGGCTAGAAATTATTTTTCTTCTCGTGTTAATTTAAAAGTCAGTTTGGTCCAAAGGTGTTTCCTATGTTTCCACTACCTTTTGGTGTTTTCTTTTCTTCTTTTTTTCCTCCCTGAGTTTGAGATCATCCGTAGTTGCTATAAATTTAGCAATTATTTCAGAGGTGGATTTAATAGGAGACTGGTGGAACTCTCTGTAGACTTTGGTTCTGGAGAGTCAGGGCAGAGGAGAGAGACTGATAATGGTGGTCACTGTGCCCTAAGAGCTGGCTCCATACTGAGTAGCTTTCCTTGCAGGTTGCAGATCAGGTGGTTTGTGGCTTACAGGGCACCTTCCATTGAACCTTAAATAAGTACCTGAAAGCGGAGTGTAAATCAAACCTGGTAAACTGAGTCTGATTGCCTGTCTTGCCTATTAATTTCAGAGTTGCATGAATCTCAGTTTGAATCTGCTGTCCTGATGGTTCCTTTGTGTGTTTCAAAAAAATATATATATACATATATCTATATCTATATCTATATCTATATCTATATATAGATATAGATATAGATATATATCTTGTAGGTTTTGTGGTAAAGCTACTTGGCCAAAGGAGTGGGGCCAGGGAGGAGTGGATGGTTCTGTTGAGATAAATGAGATGCGGTCCTTATCCAGAAGTCATTCAAGCATGTATGGGGCACCAGATGCTATACCCTGGAGAGAGGATGATGTACAAGGTAGACAGGTCTCTGCCCTCAAGGAGTTTACAGACGAGTGGTGGTGAGAGAGAGCACATCACTGCACCATTAAGGATGCTTGCACTTGGAAGGAAACAGACAACCTCTGGATTCCAGGTAGAATCTAGATACCACATGGTGCAGGAGCTATATTTCTAATTAGTGTGGCTAAAAATTGTCTAAATTAGCATTTCTTCAAGTATATTATATGAAACTCTAATGTGATACTAAAGGTGCTTTCTGAGGAAAAGAAAAAGATCCTGTAGTCAAGTTAATAATAATAACAACAACAATAATAATTTAATTGCTAACATTAAAGCTTACCAAGTGCTTACATGGACAGGTTGTATATATATAAATTATTCTAACTGATTGATCCTTATGATAATCCTGCACTTTAGGTATTATTATCATCTCCATTTACATAACTTGTCCAGAGAACGCTAATCCATGTTAGAGTAGTTAGGATATATCACAGGCAGGAGGATCCCAGGTCCTGCATGTTTAACTATGCTATGTTGCCTCCCAAGTGACATAAATATATTTGTTTGGGAAACTAAACAGCTACACAAGCCTCCTGACCCAGGGCTTTTCAAGACCTTTATGAGACTACTTAGCAATATTTGACCAAACCTCTTTGGCCATGCAACCTCTGTTTCTCAGAGGGATTGGAATTCTGGAAAGCAGATTTAAGGAGTCACTGGCTCTGGCAGCTTGAGCGTTGCTTCTTTGGATGCCAGCCTGTGTCAAAGCACTCTTAGAGGTGTCCCTCTTCAACTTGGGGAGCTGGCATCTGGCCAAGGAAGCCCCCAACCTGTTGAGCTTTTACTTTGAGCACTTTGGACTAAATCTACCTCCTGGTCTATGATTAAAAGGAAATGGCCAGCCGAGTGGCTTGGTTAAGAGCTCGCTCAAGAGTTTGAACTCTGAGCAATAGTGGTTCAATGCCTGGCCTGAGCTGAGCTGCCGCTGAGCTGCCAAAAAGTGGCAGGATAGCTCAGCTAAAAAAAAAAGGAATTAGTAGCTTCAGTTTTCCTGTCACAAATAATTGCCTTATCCTTTTTTTCCCCCTCCCTCTTCATTTGCTGAAGTTCTGCACTGCTATTTCTTTTTTTTTTTCCTGCACTACTATGTCTTATCCCTAATTTGGCATTCCACCCTGTGGTATAGGGACAGGTAGTTCCACAGAGGCCTGAGCCACAGTTGAGGAGTCAGGAAAGACATTGATTCAGTATACTAAGAAGTGGCTGCACATTCAAATCACCTGCACAGGCTTTAAAGAATACCAGTGCCTGGGTCCTTCCTCAGGTATTTGGATTTAATCAGTCTAGGACAGATCTGAGAACACTGACCTAGGGCGACTGTCAATCAGGGTAATTTTCTCCATAAAGGAACATTTAGAAATGCCTGGGGGCATGTTGGGTTGTTACAATTGGTTGGGGGAGGTGCTACTGGTACTAGATAGCTATTTAGAGCAGTGTTTTCTGTTTGTTTTGTTTTTACATTTTTTTACCCTACCTCATGCTAAAAAAAAAAAAAATACATTTTCCACTGGTTTTAATAAACCTAGAGATATGTGATTAAAATGAAAATTCATGAAAAAAAGACTTAACCGTGCTACATGTGATGCCTCATGATATTTTATATTGTATTCCATTCCAATATAATCTATTCCTTTCTGAGTCATTTATTTTTAAAAATGCTGGTGTCTACCAACGAAATTGAATTCAGCCTCCACTAATGGGGGTGGGCTTTACCGTTTGAAAAGCACCAACTTTGTGTCTATGCTGTGATCACGTTTTGGCTCAGAGGAAAACTACCATGTTTGATTAGCAGCATTTGCCATGGGTTAAGCGGATTAGAACCTGTGCTTTATCTGATCTGGGCCACAGGAAATCAAGGACAGGTTTGAAACATGAGACTGACATGGTCTGACATACATTTAGCAGTACCACTCTGGCTGCAGCATGATGAATTTGAGGATGGGAGTAAGAGAGAAGGGTTAGAAAGCTGTGGCAGTAATTGAAGGGAGAGGAAGCAAGTGCTGGACCCTAGAGAAAAGCAGTAAAGATGGAGTTCATTAATTCCCAAGTACGACTCAGTACCACCAACAGAGCTGCTTGGGCTGCTGGTCAGAGAGCTCTCTTCCTGGGCTGCATCCTGGCTTACCTGCCCCGCTGCCATTCTGGGCACCTTGTGGCAGGGTGCATTATTTTCTGTGGAGTTCTACAATGCTTGGATACCTTTGTTTATCTCATGAAAGGAGCCAGGATGCCCAGGCTTCTGCCTCCAGGCAATTTCTTTCTCTCTCAAGGCCTTCCTTCTGGGCATAAGAATTACGGGGTTGCATTAACAATCACTTCCCAGAATGGCTTGGGGGAAGGCTTTGCATTCCACCCTTTATCGACACCTGACTTGTCCCTGCAAACTGTGATGGAAACTTCCAGCAGCAAGTCAGTAACTGAGTTTATGTGAAGCCTAGAACAGTTGCTCCAGTTCAATAATGAAGAGCAAGTCTTTAGACTCAGGCAGACCTTGGTTTAAGTCCTGGCTCTGCCACGTCCCACCCAGGTGATCCTGGGCATGCTACTTACATGTTAGGAGCCTCAATTTCTTCACCTGTGAAATGGGGCTACGTTTCCAAGATTGTCAGGAAGATCTCGGAAGATAATGTATGATAGCATTTAGCACAGAGCGAGTGCTTGAGGATGGGTAACCCAAACAACTCTCAAAGCAGCAAGCCCTGGGAGTTCAGCAGGGACCCTGAGAAGGCCTGCAGGAGACCCCCTGACAACAGGCGGGGTGCTGGGCCTGAGTGCTGTGCTGCTTAGGTGCCCTGCAAAGCCAGCATTGCTCCATTCTTAGGCTAAGGAGACACTTGACCACAGGAAGATGGAGAAAGAGTGTGGAGAGAGGAAGATGTCTGATGCCCTNACACACACACACACACACACACAGTGCTACAAAAAATTAGGCATAAATGGGACAGCATTATACCATACACGTTGACCTGGAACCTATTATGTGTAACGATTGGGTGGGGCTCCTATCACACCACACATGGACATGCAAATAGGTACCAACAGACACGTGAGCCCATCCAGGCCATGTATGGACCAGAGCAAAAGCCAACTAGGACATGCTCATCGGGCCGGTTGTCTGTCTGACACTCTCGCCTCATGGCATACTGCTTTGTTGAAATACTAAAGCATATCCCCTGGTGCTTTTCCGTGTGTCTTCCTGTGTGCTGACATAGACATAGCATACTAGAAACTTGACATTTGCATCATGAAAGACAGGGTTTACTATCAGAATGTGCCATATTGTCATCTGCGAGAGGACCAGCTTCACTGAAATGTCCTGGACTTCAAGCTTTAGCCAGCTTTCCCCATCCTGAATCCTGGCCAGAGCCCTGGGTGATCTGGAAGCTTCAGAACGAAGCTGGGAGGGAGTCTGCTGTCCTCACTGAAGTGGGTTAAGGCCATCTCCTCACTCATGCATATGCATGAAGAGGCTGGTTTCAGCTCATAGCGTCCTGGTGGGGAGACGGTGCCACAGGCAACCATGAGAACCTTTCAGATTAAATCCCACCAGAATCTCTCTCCCATGTTGCTTCACCAGTTAAGCAATAATACTTTATTGCCCAGTGGTTTGGACGCCCCATCACTCATAAGCCTGAGCTGACACATGGAGGCTGCGGGGGTTCGTTGAGAGAATCTGCCAGGAGCCACTGGCAGCAGCATTGATCTTGGACTCAGGGAACGTGGTGCTGTCCCAGCTCATCTATATCCTTGTTGCATGATTTGGGCCAAGTACTGAAACTTCTTTGAGCCCCTGTTTCCTCATCTGTAAAATGGGAATGTTAACGGAGGTGGTCTCCAAGGGCCTTCCCATCTTCGAAACTCCATGATTCTGTGAAATGTTGTCATTTAAAAATACAGCCTTCATAGCAGAGAGGACTCTGGACTTGGTGTCCGGAGACTCAGGTTTTGTTTGTTTGGGGGCTGCTTTCTAACTTTGTCATCCTGGGCAAATGCATTCATGTACCATTCACTGATTCATACATCCATTGCTTTGGAACTTAACACCAATTATATGCCATGAACTGTACTGTGATTTGGTTATAAAGAGACAAGCGAAAGTACACAATAAAGCG
>NW_017731473.1:1550357-1622874 GCF_001890085.2 Hipposideros armiger | reverse complement strand
TGTGTGTGTGTGTGTGTGTGTGTGTGTTGAGATGGTGCTCAGAATGGGACAGACATGTTCCGGGGGTTACAACTTAGTCAGTGTGAGCTACAGGCAGAGAAAATGGTCACGGATGGCCATAGAAGTCCGTTTAGGAGTGTGGGTCATGATGGAGCCCGATGTGTGTTCTACAAAAGACTTTGAACCTCATCTTCAGGAGGTGGCCCCCACACTTTCTCATTTCAAGATGCTCTTAATGTCTCAGTGATGTTGTTACGGTTCCCCAAGGCCAGAGAAATACTAATAATTCTGTTTATTAAATAGTTAGGTCCAAACGATTTAATGAAGTGTTTATGCCCCAATAAACTAGGGGCCATTTGAAAAATAATACATGCACATCTAAAGAAAAATTTAAAAAAAACCAATATTTTAACTTTATTTGTAAATAATCACAGTTACTAATTCTCAAACCATGCGGTTGGATCCTGCCACCCTCATTTCCTATTCCTCATTCATTTTTCTGTAGTGCTTTGTAATTGTACCAACTGCTAGATGCCCTTTACATAGAGATGCCATCATTGAAAGGACTGTCGTGTATGTTCATGTTGAAACTGTGTGCTACCTCAAGTTAGCAGTTTGGGCGATGCCCAATAAATGTCAAGCATACCTCATTTCCCTTGAACATTCACGATGCCCCGCTGTGCCCCTGTGAGTTTGCTGTGGCACCCTGCAGCATCCCAGCACACAATCTAGGAACCAGGCCCAAAGGACAGCAGGGAGCTCTTCAGAGGATTTTGCCCAGAGACAGCATGTTCAGGTTGTCCTCTGGGGAACAACACTCCTGCTAAAAAGGAGAGAAATGGGTTGCTGGGGGGAAAGATGGAAGAGGGCACAAAATGTATGGCAGGAAAATAAAATGCAATGGCAGTGACCTTCCCACTAGGTGAGAAAGGAGAGTGCTTTGGGCTAAAGTAGCATCAATGCAGATTTGAGATAATTTTAAAACATTTTTATTGTGAAATAATTATAGATTGGTAAGCAGTTGTGAAGATAGTCCAGAGAGGTCCTAGGCACTCTTCACCCGGTTTCCCCCAAGACGTAACATCTTACATAACTGTAGTATGATATCAAGACCAGGAGACTGACCTTAGTACAATGAATGGGTGTGTATGTATCTGTGCCATTTTATTACATGTGTAGATTCATGTAGTCACCACCACAATCAAGATACAGAAGAGTTCCATCACCACAAAGATGTTCCTTGTGCTATGCCTTCATTGTCATCCCTCTCCCTTCTCCTCTACCATCACTAACCCCTGACAGCCACTAATTCGCTCCCCATCTCTATGATTTCACCATTTCAAGAACGCCACATAAATGAAATCATAACTTGAGATACTTCAAGGAGATGGAAGACTCAGTATTTGAATACTCTTTTAGGTGTTTGCATATGAAGCTTGAAAGGGCGTGAAGACTCAAGAAGCAAGGAACTTGGCAAGCTCATACCTTAAGTGATGAATCACTGGATCTAGGTTAAATAGGAAAAAGGGGGGAACATTTTTTAACTTGGTCAGCTAGGTGGGTGGTGGTACTTTTCATCAAGATAGGGAGCCCCGGAAGGCAAAAAACTTTTGGGGTGTTCTGTATGTTTGGAGATGATGCGTCAGCTTTGGAAATGTTGAATTGAAACTACCTGGAACATTTAAATAGAGACTTGGTAGACAGTTGTTTTATACATGGCTCTGACTCTCAAAAGAGAGAGCTTGGATTAAAATTATATATATATATATATATAATGTGTATAATACACACACACACACACACACACACACACACACGCAGTATTCTGACTCATCAGGTTAGCAATGGTAATTGTACATATCCCCTGGGCAAGTGCTCACTCATGAAGCAGCCTCTTTAGCGTGTGCACAGAAAAGTACTGAGAAGTTGAGGAATGGCCATTGGTAAAGGAGGAAAATCAGGGACATTTGGTGCCATGGAAGCTAAAATAAATGAATGTTTAAGAAGGAAGGTATGGGTAATCAGAGACCATGGTTTCTGGTGTATCACATAAGATTAGAACTGAAAATCGTATTTTATACTCAAACCTTGACCTTGGCACGAGCTGTTTACATTGAATGTTAAGGACAGAAGTCAGACTGGGTTGAAAAGTGAGAAACAAGAGATTAGACTTTTTTTTTAAAGAAGCAAAGCTATGAAAGGGAGCAGAGATTTGAAATAAAGAGGGGTTTTTGGTTTTTCTTTGGTTTCTAAGAGGGAAGAGATTATTAAGAGAGGGAGAGACTGATACTGAGGGGCAGAGTAGGCTTATCTTTGATGAAGCACTTTCTCAGGGAGGGAAAGGGTAAGAACGCATAAGGGGAGGTTAAAGGAGGGACAACTTTCAGATGAAACAGGGAAAGAGGTGTGGGTGCCGATCAACTTATTGGGGGTTTGAAGGGACTGCCGATGGCTTCTGTTCTCTTCGTGAAGTAGGCTATGAAACCAGTTGCTGAGGAAGGGGTGTTGCTGGGGAGTGCAATAAAGATTTGACTATTTGAAGATACTTTGAAGTGGTTCATCTGCAGAACCGTAGCAGGACCTGATTAAGGAAATATAAGAGGGGGAACAGGAAGCCGTTAGAGCTCTGATAATGTGGGTGACTGCCAGTTTATAACAGCTCTAGTCTGTGCAGCTGGGATATTCTTCTCCAAAAGACCTGAAAATTTGAGGAGAGCATGGGTGGTGGATGTGGGTTCAAACGGGGCAGGGGTTTGCTAAGTGGATGAGATGAAAGGGCAGTTGGGTAAAGGAGTTAAAAGTATTGGCTAAAAGTAAACCCAGAGATGGATCATTGGGTCTCAGTCAATTGAAAAGGAAATGAAGAAAGTTGATAGTGGATAAAGGGAAAGGAGATCATCGTGGGCCTAGAGGCCTTGAAGAGGCAGAGGGAGGTGTTGCGATAGACAAGTCAGAGGCTGGAGTGTTTTAACACAATATGGCGGGCTAGAGGGGCTTTGGGAGATGTGACACGTTCTAGCTCTAGGAGTGAGTAACCATGAGGGGAAGTAGGATGCTGGAAGAGGGAGAGGGTGAAGATCATTGAGACGAAGTAGGTCAAGGGGCTAAGATGCTAAAGGTATTGGGCCTTAGGCACTTGGGGTGAAGACACAGTCTGAAAATTAGATCCTGAAGCATTCAATGAACCTCAGGGAATACGTTGGAAGTTGGTTACTGAACATAAGCAAGAAATGAAGGAAGAGGGTGAGGTAGAGAACTGCAATCCCCAACAGAAGATTTGCAGTCAAGTTTTTTTTCCCCTTCTCCATTAGATCTTTGAATAATGGCGTATCCTCTCTGAGCCTCAATTCCCTTCTCCTTAAAGAGGAACTCATCATCTTTACCTCCCCCACAGAGCTGTAGAGTGTGATGCTCAAAAGAGAAAGTGGAAGTAAATGTGCCTGGGAAACCCTGCATCTTCCTGTAAATATGGACCCTGTTGGTCCTGTTTACAGGCACCTGGGACTGACTTTGGATTCCTTCCACTATTCTGATGGAAGACAGCACCTCGGAACCTAATAATTGCACTTGAATGGCCTGATTTCAGAATATTACTTTAGGATAATAAAGTGAACAGCAGCTGTAATATTGGAGACAGACCGTTAGATGTCCTATCTTTTAGATGTCCAGGATAAATGTGCGAAAACAGTTGACCCAGACAAATTGACCCATGAAATGGATAACTTGTGCTTCAACATAATGAGCTCAATATTCTTCTGATTTCCAAAAAGGCACCGGGGCACCCAGGACTGGATGCTTGTCAGCAAAAAGGAAGTGTAGGTTATATTGCACTTCCTGTAGACAGTTCAGAGTTCCCACTCTCTACAGCTTCAGCTCACCCTGCTTTTAAATAATAATAATAATAATAGTAATAATAGAAGGACAAGGAAAGAGACTACTAGAGAGCAGGAGTTTTTCAAAGGGAGAATGTTCAGGAAGTAGAACCGCTTTATCATGTAACCCTTCCACCCTTGATGTTGCAAGTTGAGCCAAATGGGGAGAATTCCAAAATAGAATCCAGCTGGAATTCATTCCATAACAAAGAATAACGTTGACAAAACAAAGCACATGCAGAGTGGAACTAATAAACTAGTTTCATATGATACTGAATATAGTAATAGCTAAGTAACCTAATAGCCTGATTAAGTCATTTGATCCTCACAAGAACCCTATGTGACAGCCACTACCTTTAACCCCATTTTTCAGATGAAGAAATGAAGGCTCACAGAGGTATTTTGCTCAAGGTCACACAGTTGTGATTCAAAGCCTGGTGATGTGCTTGTAACCACTGGCTCCAGTAAACCCTGGGAATCAAGGAGCCTGTGTCTTACTTTATCCTCAACACTGAATCACCTTGTGACTTGAGCAAGTTTTCCTTCTCTAATACTCCACAATTCTCACTTCTCCCCTTCTTTGTGTTCTCCTCCTTTATTTCTTTCCTTTTTCTGCTTTTTTTTCCCCCTGCTCTTCTTCCTATTCAAATATATCTCCCTCCATATGTAATGCGTTGGCATTCACAAGGCACTTTCCCATAGGAGGTAGGTAATGCTGCCCCGTTTTAAAAGATGAGGTAGCCAGAGTTTTGAGCACCTGAGTGATTTGTCTAGCGTGATATATCTGGTAAGTGACAGAACACTGACTTGTATCCAAGCCTTCTGACACACTTTTCAATACTCGTTTTAACGGTGCCACGGCTGCCATTTTGTTGGATGAGCCCCTCTTTTCACTGGTACCAGTTTAGGAATATCATTCATGCTGATTGCAGCACTCATCAAAGGAGAATGGAGGAGTTTTTCAAACATGCAGTGCTCCACCTTGTATGTGCAGAAAGATTCAGAGGTGATATTTGAAAGAAGAATGAAGCATGTGCAGTTCTTATACAGTATGGTTCCCTGGGTCCCTTGGCTTCTCAAAGATTTCATAAAATTAGTTCTCATTGAGTGTCATCTCCTGACTCTGGGAAAAAAGTAGTTTTTCTAAGAGTATTTTCTTAAAATTAGCAGATCGATGTGGTATCATTAAAAGCAACCAACTCACCACTCTTTAGGGGAGCGATCCTTTTGTCTTTTGCTGATGGGGGATGGTAGACAGATTCATAGCTGTAGCTATTATGCCATTTTATTTCAGTCTGCTCTATAGTTCTCTTCCTTTTTTTGGATCTTATTCTTTTGCTGAGTACCACCCACCTACTTCTGGGAGACAAGGCCAGGTGAAAGACATCTTCAGATGTTTCAACTTCATCATCCACTTGTCACTAGGAGCTGGATTTTCAGTAGTAACTTGGAAGCCTTTCTGTCAAAGAGAAGCTGAGAAAGTAGCCCCTGGCACTGGATCAACGTATATCATGTGCAGGAATCTTATGAACTTACACATACAGAGCCTGCACGCGGATCAGAGAGTTCCTCATCATCTAGCTCCAGAGAGAGAATTGGAAGTGGTTACTGGAATGCAGTCTTCCAGGTGAGAACTTTTTTAATGGCCAGAGTTGCTAGAAGATGGAAAGGAGCCCCTTGATAGGACTGAGGGGGCATTCACTCTTCTGTCACTAAAAAGATTGTAATTAGCATAGACGGACCAATGAGAACGTGCACACAGGTGGGAAATTGGCTTCAGTGAGTGCTGATACCTTTGACAAGCTAAGGTTGCATAATTACGCCTGAAAGGGATACTTTCCTGTCATTGTCTGACTGGAGAGAGTACCTTTTTCTAATTTTTATATGGAGTCTATTGTATGAGTGGAGTTCCTGAGAGTCTAATTAACAATCTAGGGGACACTCCTACTGTATTTTTGACATTTTATCGAAGTCTTCCTAGGAGCTTCTCCCCTTGGAGTTATCAGTTAAAGGCTGCTCTTTCTTCCACTCCCCGGGTAATCACACCCAACCCCATGTCTTCCATGATCATCCACATTCCAACAAACTCCCAGATATCTGTGTTCAGCTTTCATCTCTCCTCCAAACTCCAAAACCCTTTTACCCAACTTCTCAATGGATGTTTCCACTGGACTTTTTCATGAAATCTCAGAACCCTGATTTCCTCCATTCTCTACCCATCTACTTCTCTTACTATGCTCTTTCTTAAATAATGGAACAGTCATCAGTCAAGGGTCCAAGCCAGAAGGTTGGACAGTATTCTTGAGTCATTCCTCTTCCTTACCCAATAATAATAATAGTAATAATAACAGTAGTAGTAGTAGTAATAATAATAATAATTTCATAGTAACTGCCAATATTTGAGTGCTTACCATTTCAGTTTCAGACTCTATGTTAACCACATTACATTGATGCTATTGCTTAATTCTTCCACTAACCTATAACTGTTGCCCCATATCATTAACAGAGGAAATGAGTAGCTTGCACAGTTAGTAGAGGAAGGATCAGGGTTCAAGACTCCAAATTTGTGTTTTTAATCTCCTTGATATACTGCTCTCATATCCAATTAATCATTCTCTCTCTTAACTTGTATATGTCTTCCAATTCATGTACTTTTCTCTATTGCAGCTTTCTTTTTTCTATCTCATTTCCCCATTACCGCTTTCCTAAGGCAGTAGTCGCTAATTTTGTGCAACCTTATAATTTAAAAGAAGGCCCATGTCACCACATATTTATGTTCATTTACATATTATAAACACGTACTAATATTCATTAGTAATGTTCATTATTACACAAGCACAGACAGATACTTTAAAAGATATGAAGGAATAAATACGATCAGTTAAATTTTTAAAAATTATTTTAGTTTATTGCTTAACAGCATTATTAGAAATTGTGGATAGATATAAACTCTAATGTCAACTAGTGTTTTTGATTATTTTATATTTAGGGGAGAAAATTGGCAGACATGATTGCTTTGTCATGATTTTTAGTTTATATGATGAAATACCCCAGGAATAGGAGAAATATCAGCTCTATCATTTTCTTTTGCTTGTATTATTGGTTTTATCTTCCATTGGTAGTTTCTTTGCAGGAAACTGTCAAGGTTACTTTTCCGTATTAGGAGGGTTGACTTAGTTAAAACTAGATAAAGAATTCACAAATCCCACTTGACTAGGCACATATAAATTGCCATAGATTGTAATAAGCTAAACACAGAAAGATCTGAGGCACTACCGCCTACCCCTCCTGGTCAGGTATATAAGAACTGCTTCTGACACGTCTCTGTTCCCGTATCAGATAGTTACATGTAGACCTGTGATACTTGGGCTGAGTCATTTCAAGTTAAATTTTGTGTATGGTGTCAGGTAAGGGTCAATGTTTATATTTTCCCCATTATGAATATTCATGTTTTCAGTTCTAGTTGTTGAAAAGACATTCCTTTTGCCATTAATTGCATTAACATCTGTCTTGAAAACTAGTTATCATTTATGTGTGAACACTGTATTTTATTCTTTAAACCAATGCTACACTCTCTTGATTACTCGTTAGAAATTTGATTTGGATTTGGCTGCACCTGTATATAAATTTGGAGACAACTGGCATCTTAACGACATCAAGTCTTCTGATCCATGAACATAGTTTATTGCTTCATTTATTTAGATATTTAATTTTATTCAGTAATATTTTACTGGTATCAGTGTGTAAGACTTTTATGTACTTTATTAAACATAATCATGTTTTTGAGTGGTATTATAAATGAAATTCAAATTTTTATTTTGCCGTCTAATATTTTCATTGCTAGTATATAGAAATATAATTGAATTTTATATATTGTGTTCTCCAACCTTACTATCTTCACTAATTACTTCTGGTAGCTTTTTTGTAGACTCCCTAGGATTTTCTTCATATATGAGTATAATCAGACCATTGGGGAGAGTTTATACTTCTCCCTTTTATTATTATACTGGCAAGAACCTCAGGTAAAATGTTCAATAGAAGTGTTGAAAGTGGAAATCCTTGCCTTTTTACTGATTTAGAAGGAAATGCATTCATTCTTTCACTGCTAAATATGCTGCTAGCCGCAAGTTTTTTTGTTGATGCCTTTAATTCTTTCCTGCTTGAGCTTTATCTGCTTCATGTAAGTTAGTGTTTTTAACCCAATTTGGGGAGGTTTTAGCTATTATTTCATTAGATATTTTCCCCTTATTTATTTATTTATTTTTTGGTGCTCTGATAACGTCTCTTGGGCTACTTGTTTTCAGACATGTCTCTGGGGTACAGTTCGTTTCCTTCAACCTTTTTCCTGTAATTTATTTGATATGTAATTTCTTGTGATGTCTTCAGATTTACTTCTTTTTCTGCCATCTCAGTTACGCTGTTGAGCTTATGTTATAAACTTTCAAATGTTAATCGTTATGCTGTCCCATTTTTTATACATATCCGATAGTTTCTGTTTATCGATGGCAATTCCCTGTTTATTCGTTGCTTCCTTCATAATTGCTGCTTTGAGATCATTGTCTGGTAAAGCCAACACAGGGTTTATTTGGAGTAAATTTCTGTTGTCTGATTCCCACACCCCGCCCCTTTCTATGGATTACATTTCTTTTTTTTTTTTTTTTTGCAAGTGTAGTAATTTTTAGTTGAAAATTGGACACTGTAAATAACACAATGCAGTACTTTGGGATGATGTTGTATTTTTCGGAATATTTGTTGTCGTTGTTGTGTGCACTTAAATTTCCTGGTCTTATTGCTGCTGTGGTGCGCGGCGCTAATATCTCTGCTTTGCTTTTTGAATTCCAGCTGCTGCTTTATCAGCTTGGTCCCCTGCAGTTCTTCTCTGTATCCATGCAATTTTGTGGTCAACCAAACATTTGGGGTGAGACTATGTTCCTCTTTGGTTTTCTTGGTTCTTCCTTCTACTCATTTAATTGTCAGCTGTTCTGTCTGCCTTTGGTTTTGTCTTCTGAAACTTCAAGCCCATAAGGATTAAAGCTGCCATTTAAACTGTGCACATTAGAGTATGTACTTAGTTTTTAAAACGCAGCCGTCTTACAGAGCTTTCCCTGTGCAATCCTGTAACTGGTGGGTGGATTCTTTTCTGTTCTCTGCCATCTCTTTCACCAGGTCCCCTGGGGGCTGTCCTACACGTGTGTCTTTTAACCATCAGCAGGTGATTGGGGCAGAGTTTTTAACTCAAATTTTGGTTTTCACACCTTTTGCAGTTCTCTTGCTGCTAAGACTCTCCCTTATAATTTTCTCTGGCTCTTCCATTCCTGGCCTCTGTTCTCTGCTGCTCTGAGCCTGTGAGGTTGCAGGTTTCCAACACTGTTGACTTGGGGTTGGGGAGTACCCTCAGGCCAGAAAGCCATAGATTTGCGATTTTACCTTTTCCAGTTGCAGGTTTTCAAGAATAAACCCTCCTCTGGCTTCTGTGTTCTTTCCATGATTTTTAAATATCTGCAGTTCTGTTTCTTTTAAAGCTCACCTGGCTTTACTGACTGTTATCTGTAGGAGGTTTTGCTTGACCGTTTTCCTCTGATGCGCTTACCAGAAGTTCCTGATTTGCTTGTTTAGGGATCACCAGTAAGGGAAACTACAGAGTGTGAAACTTGGACCAATAAAGAGGCTATCAGAATTCCCAAGACAAGATATAGTAATGGCTTGGACTAGGTGATTTTAATGGAGTTGGTGAGAAGTCATTAAATTTAGGAGGTTTAAGATAAAAGGATGGTGCCAAGTCATGTGATCAATCAAGGATGGAAAACAGCACAGTCTTCTGACTTATGGCAGTGGGTTATTGGCCAATGCTTGGGTTCTTCAAGGTTTCTGAGCTGATGAGAACTTAAAATGAGTAACTATTGGGACACTGAGCACTGTTCAGACATTATCCGTGGTGGTCGGGGCTCTGTATGAGATTGTATCCCTGAGGAGGTTTCGCAGCCTGACTGATGGAGGATATTAGACATGTCTCTTCTCACTTCCAACATATCAAATGGCATCAAACGCTCCTGTTTCTGATTGACCCTTTCTGTCCTCTTATTTCCATTCCCTAGCCCTAGTACACACCGCCGACTTCTCTCAGTCCCTTAGGTGCAATAGTCTCCTCATTAGATCTCCCCCTTGCACAGACAGCTCGACTTCACTGATTTTTCTAAAATGAAGGTCAAACTATACATTCCCTCTTCTCTATCATCTTTAGTGGCTTCCAGTACTTACAGAGATGAAATCCAAATCCTCCAGGTTCATCTCCCAGTTATTTCCTTACTATTGTATTTCTTTACAAAGGCAAGGCCAATACCGAGTTACGTCTCACTCCCTGAATTCCATTCACACTGCTCTGCCTCTGAGCCTTTGTCATACTCTTTTTTGGCTCTTTCTCTTTCCTCTCCACCCTCTGCCTTTAAAAACTATATTCAGGCTTCAAGAATTGGTTTAAATGACACCCCCTTTTCGGTGCCTTCACCTCTTTTCATTTGATTCCAATGTTTTACTGAGCACCTACTATTGCCAGGCTATGGGATTGAGTATGAAGACCTTTCCTACCCCTCACTTATGATATCACCAACACATGGTGTGATCCTGTTTCAGATTTAACACTTTTCTCCCCCAAAGCCGATGACTCCCAGCCGTTGTTTCACCTTTGATACATAGCACCATAGTAGGCACTCATGGATTGTTGCTTAATTAAATGACTGCTGCAAGGCATTATTTTCCTTTCTGTATGTATTTTCACCACTCTTTTCTACTTCTTATCACCATAAGGAGTTTATTGGATGATGAGGTCAAGGTTCATGTTCTAGTCCTCCATTCTTTCTTCAAAGCATTTAGCATTATGTCTGCATGCATCAGGTCACCAATTTATAGCTGATGTATGGAAAAGTTATTTTAATAAATGTGGAAAAATAAAGTTCGGAGTGGGAACTGTCACCTCTTGCATATCTGGCCTCCTAGAGTCACGTACTGACAACATCATTCACAGGGAATTATTTATAGAAAGCAACTTTGCGATTGAAGTCATTTGTCCTCCTTAAATGAATCTCTTCAGGTGAGGTGAGAAGAAAGAAGGGTGGTGGGAAGAAGTCCTCGGATACAAATAGACCAGACATTTAACAACCACCCACCCATCAGTTCTGGTTCTGCACTGGAATATGTAAAGCTTGGCCCAAAGACAAGACGTGTTTTTGCTTGGCCCATAATGCGTTTTTAAAAGGAATGACGGGCTTCTGGGGGAAACAGAAAAAAAAAAAAAAGAATTCAGAGAAAAATCCAGATATCTCTCTTTTGTTTGTTGATTGTTTGTTTCGTAAATTGATTAGGCTGGAAGTATGTGACAGCTACTCCCTCCAGAGGTGGGCAGGGCTCTCAGACTTGACCACTAAGACAGTGTAGTAGGTGCCTCCACACATGAGCATTATCTCTATGGACCTGAAAGCCTTGGAGATTTTGACCCCATAGGTTACTTATATTGCTTTATTTATATGTCTGTTACTCTGATCTTCAGGGACCAACTCTAGTGTAGCAGGCTCGGTGTTCTGATATATGTCGTCGATTGAATTATCATAACTACTCTACCGTAGAGATGCGACTGTAACATTTCTACTGATGAGGTGTTTATGGTTCAGAGAAGTTAATGAACTTGTCTCAGGTAACACAGAAAATAATGAGAGCTAGGATTCAAACCTAGAGCTTCCTACTCCCAGAAGAGTAGGTGGAATAAAAGTAAAAAATGTTAACCATCACTGAGCAGGGATAATGAGGACATTTCACCTTGCAATGACATATTAAGGATGTTATTCAAGAAGTGTTCCTTGGGACCAGTTCCCTCTTATGAATGAACACTCTCAAAAGGGAGAGCTTAAAGCACCATGTGTGAATTATTTAAAACTAAAATGCTCCGTACCCCAGAAACTGAGAGTTTGGAATAATCCAAGTTTGGGTCCCCAGGGAGGAGAGAAAAATCAGATGAGATTTGTTTGGTAGTTTTTTTCCTCCTCCTATCTCAAATTTCTTTCTGCCTTTGATTTCTTCAAGGTGAAACCAACCAGACAATTTGGATATTTGGGGGAAAAGAAAAAAAATGCAGCTAGCCACGTTAGTGCGATTCAAGTGTTTGAAGAATCCTAACTCCTGGAAAACGGTTTAAATTCTGCCCAGCACTTCCTTCTCATTTTCTATTGAATTAAGTGAGATAAGAGTGGTTAAGTGACTTGATGAAAATTATGTATGTATTAATGACAGACACATGGCTAGAACGGCCTGCCTAGGGCCTCCCTGTCCTGTTGTGTGGCCTCTTGTAGCAGGTTTGACTGTCTGTGATCTTTCAAAATACCAATAATCACTCTTTGGACTTTTAAAATCAGAGCCTTGTAATGTCAATTATCTTGTCTGCCCAGCTACATTAGAATTTCATATATGCAAAGCTGTACCCTTTATTTTTTTCTATGTCCAGTCCATAGTGGGCTTACATGAAATTTGATGTTCTGTGTTAAAAACGATGATGGTGATTACATTCCTGGTGCCCTCAGCTAGGCAGAGCATGTATTTTGTACATTGAGAAAAGTTACTGGTGATGCTGTCAATGAAAAGATGAGTGATGGCAATCTTGTTGGTGATAATAATATCTGCAACTGGTGCCGATGCAGATGTTCGTATTAATGATGATGAAGATGATGGCAGTGAAGGCTTTGAAGATGCTGCTAATTGGAGGAGGAGGAGAAAGTATTACTCTGTTTTCAAGTTACTCAGCTTTTTGCCCAGGCATGTTTGCGGATCTGTTTGAATCCATTTGGTTCTCCTTTCTAGTACAAGCTGGATCCCACTTCTGAAAAAAAAACCAAACAAAACAAAAATAACAGAAGAAAGGCCCTACTGGAGCCTCTGGGGAAATTGTTTCTTCCTGAATGATACCAGAAGCCACTCCTGAGGCACCAGACATCCTCTGGGGGCACACAGAAGACCTGGTGGATCCTCAGAGGAGAAAGAACAATGAAGACAGAGAACGGGTCAATAGGAAGGAAGGAAGGAAGGAAGGAAGGAAGGAAGAAGGGAGGAAAAGAGAAGGGGAGGGGAGGGGAGGAGAAGGGAGGGGAGGGGAGGAGAAGTATAGAGTCTGAGATCAAAAGACCTGAACTTGAGGTTCTCTCTATGGTATTAATCCTTAAGTACACAACTTTGGCTATCAAATGAGTCATTAGATTAAGTTTTAGATGGAGTCATAAGTATCTAAATTGAAATTGTACCTCTACCACTTATTAGCTGTGTGAACCTTGGGTACATCAGTTAACTGCTCTGAGCTTCAGCACTACCCTACTTACAAAATGGGGACATTCTTATTGAACTTTCCCACCAGTGAGGGTTAAATGTAGGTAAGTCAAGTTCCTCAGTGCCCCCCCCCCCACAAATGCACGCATGCACCTCCGTCATCTCCTTCATTCCCACTGTCGTCCCTGTTCTATTTTGAATGTGCAGATCCATTCTGCTCCAGTCCCATGAGAACCAAGACAATCTTTCTCGCTGGTTGGTTTCATGTCCTGATTTCAGTTATTCTCTAGAATTTTTTTTTTCATGCTTGCAAGAATGTGATTAGTGTGTGTAGAAGTGGCTGGTCCATGTCACACTGGAGCAGGAGCCAGGACAGAGCAGAGGCCCTGAAGGCAGCTCCATGCATCTCTCAATGGCAGGCAAAGATGAACCCAGACAATCTAAGCTTGGCTTGTTTCAAAAACTCCATCATAAATTAACGTGAAGATGCTCTTTTTTTCCTCACCAGCCAGAGGATGGGTGTGTTGCAGTAGGCAATTAATCTTGGCTGATCTATATTAAATATTTATCTACTGAAATGAACCCAGTATTGTAGTGGTATTTTTTATTATAGGACTTTATCATTTCCGTAGAGATTTCCATGTGCCGGCTCCCTTGTACATATTAAACCCAAATTTCCTGTGGAATGACACGTCTTTTGTGGTGGTAACTTTTTCTCTCTGTATGTTGGAATTTACTGGGTGATCAACACATTTATTGGGAAGGAAGGAGTGGAGCAATCCAGTATCTGCTTTCCTAATAAAACCCTGGGGAGGGGCTCAGGAATGTGGAAACTGGTGCCCATATTCAGCAGCCTGTGGTGAAGAGGCCAGGAATTGAGTTCTGCTCCCTAGAAAGCCCTGGGGAAAGGGCGAGGGAAAGAGTAGCTTTTGTACTAGTCCTTACAACACTTTCCATTTGAATAGGGTCTTTTTCATTCATTTCCATTATCTCATTTGATCCTTAGAGCCAACCCAGAAAAAAGGCGTGAGCAGCTCCATTGTAGAAATGAGGCTCTGAAGGTTAAAAGTTTTTGTCAAAGGCAGAGCTGAGGCAGAGCTGGGACTAACCTCCGAGGTGATGATGGCTGAGTTCAGGACTCTGGCCTGTGCCACACTGCCTCCCACAGGGAGAGGAGAAAAGTGCAGCTTCATTAGCCGTTGGTTCTGAATGTGAAATCTGGTATTCAAATCGCTGGGTAGTGTGCGGTGTGTCAAACGTGATGTGATGTTCAGCCTAGCTCTAAGCAGTGCCTCTAGAAAGCATGGGTATTGCCAAAGGTCACTAAAAGACAAAGAAGAGTGATGCAAAATGAGCGAATAAAGAATCAAGAAAGGGGAGGGAAGGAAAGAAAAAGAAGAGATCTTATGGCAGGCTTTTCAAACATTAAGGTGTGTTTGTTCACATTAGCTTAGCTTAGCATCTTATTAAAAATGCAGATTTGGATTCAGCGAGGTCTGGAGCAGAACCTGGGATTCTGAATTTTTAGCAGGCTCTCAGCTAACACAGATGCTGTAAATCCAAGGACCACAATTTAAGCAGCAAGGAGATGAGGAACAGGCCTAAGGAGGAGTGTGGCAGGGATGAGAGCATCAGGCTTCTGGGTAACCCTTGGCCTGGAATATCTGAGAGTAATAAAGTGTTGTTTAATTCCACCCCTACCCCTCTTTTTTCTAATTCTAGAGCTAAGCTTCAGTTCTATGAAAGTAGAACTTTTTTTTCCCTATGATCTTGCTGCTCAGTGATTCTTAAACCCTAGCGTGCACCATGGTCACCTGGAGGGCTTGCTAAAACAGATTGCTGGACCCCACTCACAGAGCTTCTGGGGCAGGAGGTCTGGGGCAGAGCCAAGAATTTTGCATTTCTAGCAAGATTCCCAGGTGCTGCTGCTGCTGCTGCTGCTGGTGGTCCATCCGGGGACTTTGAGGACCACTGTTTTCTTTCAACCCCTTCATTTTAGAGACCACCACAGGAGGCCCAGAGAGGGAAATGACTTTGCTTACAGTTATAGGACCTGTGAGGGGCCGTTTCAGGCCTCAAACTCTGTTAACGCCCAGTCCAGCCCTCTTTCTGCTTGCCTGTAGCTCTGCGTCCTTGGTTAGGTCCAAGCGTCAATTTCTGTCTCTAAAAAGGTTTAAGAGGAATCTAAGAAGTGGTGGTCAAGTGAAGATGATGCCTTGGGCAGCTGTGATTAATCTAACCTTGAAGAGAAAAGAACCCACCTTCTTCCCAGGGGCAGAGGGCTTTTGTGTCTGCAGTCCACAAGGAAAAACACAACTGCGAGAGGCCATCTATCACTTCACACTCCCCTCTCTCCTGTGACCCGCTATTACTCTCCCCTTCGTTTTGCTCAACATGAAAAAGGTTATTTCTGGGCAACATTAAGTTGGGGGGTTTTTGAAAAGAAAAGAACAACGTTTTTGTTCCTTGCTCCCCTTTTGGAATTCCTTTCTCATTCTCCCAAGGGTTATAATAGCTCCTGGCATTGCTACATACTGAATTTTTAAAAGGCTTTTCTGTAACAGTGACAGTCGAGATGGGCTTATTCTTCATTGCTTCCGGTCTTTGGTTTCTCTTTTCCTTTGCTCCATTTTTCTCTTTCCTACCCATTACTCTTATTTTATGTCCTTCCCGCCCTCTCTCTAGCCTTCCTCTCCTTCATTCCTCCTGTCCTGGAATCTGGATGTCTGAGCCCAAGGAGACCCTCAGCCATCAAGTCCAACTTGCTTGTCTCCCAGATGGGAAACTAAGGTCCAGAAAACTCCGTTCCCCTATTGCTGGACCTTCTAGAAGGGATCTCAGCCCTGCTCAACTGCAGGGCCATGGCTGGACCCCAGTGTTCAGCCCCTCCCCACGGTGGATTTCAGCCATTTTCCATCTCAGCGCCGTGCTGGAGTCCAGTGCGCTTCTCAGGCATGATATCTCTTCTACATGTAGTAATTCTCAGGCAAGGGAAATGGGTGGCTTTGGGTTGAGATCAAGGGTGAAAGGTCTCATCAAAACTATTTAAACCCTTAGAAGGTGTGGAGAAGGCAACGCTTTCAGACCTTATTGATAAAAGTGCAAATCTGTATTTTGCAGAATTAAATATGTCTATACCTTATGCTCTGGAATTCCACTTTAGGAACCACCCTCAAGAAATATATACTATCTGTACAGAAGTCTGTACTTACAACATTTTCTACAGCATTATTTGTACTAGCCAACAAAAGACAAAAGAAAAAAATGGAAATAACCTGAATATCTATTACTAAGGACTGTGCAAATAAATTAGGGTGCATCATTATAATACCACAAAGACACTAGAAACAATAGAAACAATCTGTGTATACTGACCTGGAAAAAAATATGATCTATTGTTAGGTGAAAAATAAAACAAGTTGAACATACACACCACCCGATTTTTTGCTAAAAAAAAAAAAAAAGTAATGTGTCTATAGGCACAGATGCTAGATTTATATAAGCATAAGTAAAAGAAATAAAAGTATGAAAATATATAATGAACTACTAGAATGATGGATGATTTTTAATATTTCTCTAAAAAGAACTCCCCCAACCCAGTCTTCATATTCCTTGGCAAAAGCTCATTTATTCCCACTTGCCAGGAGAAAATCCCATCCAGCCTTAAGCTCTCTCTTTCCCCTCTCTTGCGCACCCTCTCTGTCTTTCTGTCTCTTCCTTTCTCCTTCCCGCCCTCCCTTTCAGCTCATCCGCACTGTGTAAATGATTTTTGAATGCTTACATCAATGCTAAAAGACCCACAGAGGAAGAACGCTAGGGTCCCGGTAGTTGGTCCACAAAGGCAGGCTGATTGATTGCAGATTGCAACCAGCTCCAACTTTCTGTCCCACATGACGAATGAAGAGCTCTTAAAAACAGAATAAAATATCCCAGATGAGGAGAACTATCTCTGCCAGGCCAGGCATGAAAGGCAGTGAGCAATGGGAACCGTGTGTAATTCCTGACCTATCGGTAGCCTGTCTCATTTCTACATTCAAGAAACCAGTGTCAGCAGTCCTGGCTGGGCTCCTTGGCTTGGCCCTCAAGGTCTCTCCACCATCTATCCCCAAACCACAATTGTCTCCATCACCTCCCTTTCCTGCGTCTTCGGGCTGGTGGCTTTGAGTATGTCCCCATTTCCTAGACAGCACTCTGGGGCTTTACTCAACATTTCCTCCATCTGTTAAAATCCTAAGCAGTCTTCAAGATCTGGCTGACTGCTTCCTCCTCTGAGAAGTCTTCTTTCATACATCCCTGCTCTTTTAGAATTAGCAAACCCCAGTTGCTCTATTACTAGAGCAGTTACTTAATGTTGCATTGTACTCAATTCAGTTGGTGCCCGTTTCTTATCCCATGTTGTTCTTGAGGACAGGAATTGGGTCTTTTTCTTTGTCTACTGAGTGCCTCCCCATGTGTAGTAGATGCTCAATGAATGAAATAAAGGATGGTTGTGGAGGCAATGATTAGGCAATACGTTAAGTAGGGAGAGTGTCCTGGTTCAGTTCGACCTACTAAGTAATTACTGCTGGATTTCCATTGGGCTTCATTCAACAGCATTTCAAAATACTAGATGTTTCACTCATGTGCATATTATCTCAAACAGTTGCATCTTTTTCTTTTGTGTGTCGCCATGTATCCATAGCTCTAACATTCATTTTCTCAACACTTGAGTTGCCTGGGTTCGAAAAAGTCTCTCCTGAGATCATCCACATGTTCCTTATGTCAGACATTTTATTTTATTGCCATCTTCTCGGAGTTCTAACCAAGGCTGTTATGAGCCTCTTTGTGCATACAGCCTTTTTCTTCTTTTTGAATTATTTCTTTAGGATAGATTCCCAGGAGAAGGATTATTAGGTCAAAGCATACGAGCATTCTTAAAAGCCTCATTAATTTTGACCCCACTAATTCAGAATTTGTGCTAATTTGGGTAGGTAGCGAGCTTTCTTTTACTCTCTTGTTGAGAGGAAAACTGCTAAATAATAAATTGGCATGAACACAATTTCCAGGATGCTGTTGACATTATTTCATGCAAACATTTTAAGCAA
The DNA here is from genome assembly GCF_001890085.2 of Hipposideros armiger. Classification (NCBI taxonomy): domain Eukaryota; kingdom Metazoa; phylum Chordata; class Mammalia; order Chiroptera; family Hipposideridae; genus Hipposideros; species Hipposideros armiger. The sequence goes on along the minus strand of NW_017731473.1, from coordinate 1,604,615 downwards.
TTTTGTAGGCATCTCTTTCTTGCCCACGGTATTGATGTGTTAATTATAATTTATTCTCACCCGTTCATTAGTGCAGCCTTCGCTGATCAACACTTGGTTAACTAACTCCCACCCTTTTCTACACAGACCTTGGCCACCTCTGAAGGGTCCCCCACTGGTTTCATTCGATACACGTGTATTAAGCACCTGAGACTTGCTGGGTACTGTGACTGTGGTAGATAAGGCAAGTGGTAGGTAAGGCAAGCCCCTTCTCTCTAGAAGCTCAAGTCTCTTAAGGGAGACTGGCTGTTAGGCAAATGTAGCATGGTGGGTCAGAGAAATGGCGATGGACCTCAGGGGGCACCTCACAGAGCCAGCGGCCAGGGCAGAATTCTCGTGGTGAATCATATCCCAGAGATGAGCTCGAAAGGAATGGGAGTTTACCAACCACAGACTTTAAATGGGGGCACATGTTTTAGTTGCTATTTACTAGATGCTTTGTTTTCAGTTATTAAATTACTCAGGCTTTTCATTAATTCAGACTAAACTTCCCCCCAAACAGCCTGAATTTGTGTTGCTTTATTTCTCTCCTCTGCAACAGACATTGGGAACCAAAGAGGATCCGAGTTCTAAGCTTGGCTCTCTCATTGATTTCCTCTGAGCCCTAGCAAATCAGTGTATGTGTCCGCACTTCAGTTTTCTCATCAATGATGTGAAAATAAAGTATTTTATCTATTTCCTTAGTTGGGGTATTGTGAGTATAAAAAAGCCATTGATGGAAAAATACTTTAAATTAAATATATGTGTGTGTGTGTGTGTGTGTGTGTGTGTGTGTGTGTGTGTATGTGTGTATGGTAAATGCTTTTGTCTTATTCAGTTGATACAGGGCCTCCCCTTAGCTCGTCAGGAGTCCCTCTTCCATTTTGTTTGAAGCTCCCCATTGGAGCAGAGTCACAAATATAATCATCTATGGAATGTGAAAATGGTTTCCTAATAAGCTCTGTATGAAGCCAGAAAAAAAGTGCCAAACAAAATCAGCCACCAATCAGTCAGGGAGGCAGCCCTGCCTCTAACTGTGTGGGGATGGATCACTGCTCAGGGAAGCATAGGCCCCACAGACAGCCTGTGCCCTGGGTGCAGAGGGGCTGCGGGAGCGGAGGCAGGGAGGCCGAGAGGGGATCCCTGGGAGCACCTGGGTGGGGACCCAGTGGAGTAAGGGTCCTGGAAGGGATATAAGACGTCATCCAGTACAAACCCTGAATTGTAAATACAGAAGAAGGAGAGTAACAGGGACAAGGTTTGTCTCCCTGGTATAAGCTCTGGGGAGAGAGACAGTGGGCAAAGGACCTTACAGACGAGTCGTCACAGAGGAGGGTCAGGCCTGGGGCGGTCAGGAGTCGCCAGCTACTGAAAAGTTCTTTTTATTTCCCCCAGCTTTACTGAGAGAAAATAGACAACTAGAAATTGTATATATTTAAGGTATACAATAGGATGTTTTGATATACGTATACATTGTGACATGATGACACAATCAAGATGTTAACATACTTATAACTTCCTATAGTTACCTTTTCCTTTTGGCTTGTTTCTTTTTGGTGAGAACAATTAATATTCACTTTCTGAGCAACTTTCAAGTAGACAACACGGTGTTATTAACTGTAGCCACTGGGCTGTACATGAGGTCTAGAATTTATTCATCCTGCATAACTGAAACTTCCTACCCCATGGCCAATATTTCCCCGCTTTCCCTACACCCTCAGTCCCTGAAAGCCATCATTCTATCCTCTGCTTCTTGAAAGTTCTGTTAGCAGAGGTTGGTGACTTCTTTTGAAATAGATGAAACCCAGGGAATTGGGGAGTAAGTGTGTAGTGGGAGGTAGGGTGGGCTGCCCTTCGCCACAGATGCCATACGTCTGCCTTGAGAGGTTGCTGGTATGCTTAAATTCCTGGGACCCTTTCTCTGTTTTTTTTTTTTTTTTAGCTGAGCCATCCTGCTACATGTTGGCAGTTCAGCTCAGGGGCATGAATCGAACCGGAGACCCTGTTGCTCAGAGCTCACACTCTTGAGTGAGCTCTTAACCAACTGAGCCACTCAGCCAGCCCCCCTTTCTCTGTTTTTGAAGAGTTACAACCTTTTTGTCTTAACTGAAGATGCAAGGCACCCAACTCTGACCATCAGGCACCTACCATTCATCTGTATCACTCAGTTGAGACCTTTGAAATAGTTTTGGAGTTTTCTTCTAGCTCTACCATGTTAGGCTTTTCTCCTGGAATCAGTGGTGTGCTTGTAGTGTGTGTTTAGCAACCATTGACAACGTGTAACTTTCTCCCCCTATCAAAGTCTGATGATTAGTGCTTGCCAACCTCCATGGTGGAAATATTCCCATGATCAAGCCACCACCTTGATGTCGCTAAATGTGGAGTTAGGAAGACAGCCACACAGTTAGCTTTCAGGAGCCAATAGGAGCTGACTTCTGCAAACCAATGTCTAGACCTGTGCCCTGAGCTTCCTTTACGGGGCTTTCATTTTATCTCATCTATTGCAGAAGTGAATGTATTGGGAGAAGAGGAAAGAGGAAATGGAGGGAAGGATATGAAAATAAGGGAAAAGTAATGACAGGAAACCATCCAAATGTCTTTCAACAGGTGACTGGATAAATGAATGGGGTGCATCCACAGATAATTGGAGAGGAAATTAAGAAGCAAAACTATGTAAGTTTGTACATCTGCTTTGGAGAGCAGTTGGGTAATATCGGTATCATGTACAGTAGGTAAATCCTCTGACCCAGCAATGTCCCCTCTTAGAATCACCCCTGGAGAAAACGTGCACCCATGTACTGGGAGGCATGGACCAGGGTGTTCGCTGCCAGATGATCTGTAAAATTACAGTGAAGATATTAGGCATGGCCTAGATAGCCAGCAGGAGGAGGTTAATGCATAAATGCATTGTGGTTTATTGATGGTGTAGAACGCTCTGAAATAATTAAAAAGAACAAAACACAACTATTCTTACTGACATAAAAAGTTCTATCGGGGATTTTGTTGGGACATAAAAGCAAGTTATAGAACAATCTACGTAGTAGTGTTTCCCACATATATTAAAACACATACACATGCATGTGCACACACAACACAATATTTGTACATTTTTAAGAGTATGTTTATATGCATGTCAATGTAAAAATAAAAATCAGGAAAGTTTTGCCATGATAATGGCAATTATCTATAATTAAAACCTTTTTTTTAAACAAATAAATTACATGCACATATTGGTTGGATAATTAAACATAAATGAACTGTCATGAAGAAATATTATGATGGAAACTTATGGACCTTGTTTTGGATGTGTTTAGGGAAGTACCCAATTAAGATTACTGCTGTGGAAATTTTAGGAAAATGAGTCCTCCAGTGAAATTATTTTGTCTGGCTGCCATGAGGGGGGCAAACCTGAAAGAGAAGCAAAATCAAGGAGACAAAAGGGATAAAGAAAAAGAGTGAAAAGAACCAGGCACTGGAAGAGAGGGGAAAGGGTGAGAGAGGAGAACAGAGGGCCGACGTCAGTGGGAGATCAGACAGGGAGGACGGAGAGGGATAGATATGGCTGCGTCCTGCCGTTGGAGGACTCCCTAGGGAAGCCACTGTTCCGTCACAGCCTTCCAACTTAATAGCCCGGATTCTGAAATACCTTCATGCTCCTACCACATAGAATGTGGCCCCTGGGGAGAGTCCGCTCCATCAAGATAACAGGTCCCCGGAGACTCACGACTCTTGCCTTGGGATTAATGTAACCAGCAAAAACTCATGACAATAGCCCTGCGGGAGTGACTGGGCATGTTGTAGAAGATCTCACAGTATTGTTGGGTGGACCTGGTCCCCAGCACCCAATATGCTGCCTCGGACCTACTCAATAGTTTGTCCATTTCAGGATTCATCTTGGAGCATCCGTCATATTAAAACTGTACATGAAACCTCCCTACCTCTCTTCTTAGCTCATTAGAATCCTGGAAATTCATCAATCAGAATAGAGTGCCTACATGGTCCTCCTGGGATCACCACAGATTTCATGAGCAACTACTGTGTGTTGGGCACTCTTCAAAACAGACAGAGGGGACAGAGATAAACAGAATTGGGTTAGAGCCCAACAGGTGTCGGCTCGCAGTCTGGTGGGAGTGAGGAATATATACATAACTCAAGGTAGGGCAAATCACAAGGAATATAGAGATGAGCTGATGTTAACTAACTGTAGTGTTTCCTCAATGACTGGAAGGGGTCCTATTCATTGGAAATTGGACTTTTATAAGCCTGAAGTATTTATTAAAAGAAATAAGTGAATTTTCTTGTTAGATATGCATTTTGGACTCCAACCATCTATTAGCAGGACTTACGCAGTTAAATAGTTCAGGTATACAAGGTCTGGAGTCAGATAGACCTGAGTTCAAATCCCAGCTCGGGTTCTACCTATGAGTGACCTTGGGCAAGTCACTTTCCCCTCTAACTCTCCATTTTCTTGTATATAAATGGAGGTATGATTAAACTCACAGGGTTATGATGAGCATTAAATACTGTAATTATGTAAACAGAAGTAGCACAGTGTTTGTGTGTTTGTATATATACTACATATATATTTTATATACACTGTACATGTATACTTATACATATTTGTATACATATTAGAGATACGTATGTAATATATATGCATATGTGTAGTATGTATGTCTCTATAGCTATATCTATATCTGTATCTATGTCTATCTAATTTGCTTAGAAGATCTGCCAGGATAAGTGCTGAATTTACTCCCTGTGACTCGGAGCCACCCACCTCTTGATGCTTTATGATTCTGACAAAAATCACTTACCTCTCTTGAGTCCCATTTTCCTAGTTAGTAGAATGGCTTTGCAGTTGATTCTGTGCATATGCTCTCACTTGGGCCCTGGGGCGGACCTGTGAGGTAGGAAGGGCTGGAATGACACCTTCCATTTTACAGAGAAGGACACTGGTGCACAGCAAGCCGAAGGGACTTTCTCAGGGTTGCCCAGGAAGAGAATGGGCGCTCCTGCAGCTCTGCACACGGTCTCTCCCAAATCAGGGCCAGCTGGGGCCTGGTCCAGGGAAATGAACCCAAGCCCATCCAGCCATATCCATTGGCAGAAGCACGTGGGCTCTCAAAGGTTCTCTGTTAATCCCCACCAAATCCATGTCTTAGTTGCTGTGGTGGAGCCATTTAACTCCATTGACTCTTCATTTTGTTTTTCCTACTAGAGTTTGCTTCTCCCTCATGTGCCCTCACATCCTAGTGTCCTACTTTCTGGGGCTGGATCACTTAAGGCCAAAAGAGGGAGGCTGGCTCCCCGCTCCATCCTCAGTCCCTGTGATGCGCTTCTATTTCTCTGAGCTGGGAAACACCTGCCGTTTAGAGAACACAGCTGGTGGATGGGAGCAGAGAGGAGGGCAGAGGTTTCCTTGCCTGGGCAACCTGGGGAGTGACCCAGGATAAACAGAATGGGATTGACTCAGTAGGGTAAGGTGCCAATCACATTCACGGTCCACTTTTCGCCTGCTAGCCTTCTGTAGCCTGTCTCTAGGCCTAGGCATCCAGTAGCATCTCCGTTGAGTTTGTATTGTGCCAGCTTCAACTCGATGTCAGGCCCTGAGAATACAGAGGTGAAGGTGGCTTGTCCTTGGAAAGCTCTTCATCCCATGGGAATATAAGCCATGGACAAACAGAAGGAAATAGTTGCAGAGAGATTTGGTCTAGCTGGGTGACCTTGAGGAAGTAACATAACCTCTCCGAGCCTGATATTTTTGCATCTTCATCATGGCCTTTTGGCTGGAGCAGTTGAGTGAGATGCCATTTAAAACACATGGCTCAGAGGAGGTAGTCAATAATGATATCGACCACTGAGTCCTCAGGAGGTGATCATGAACACCGATCCTGGCTGGAGAGGCAGTGTGGGTGCTGGCAGTCTGGAAGGACTCCCGGAGGAAGTAGGTAGTGCTGTGCTCGGCCTTGAGAATGAACTGGACAGAGTAAGCCAATCCTTGCATGCCCTTTCCACCCCTTCCCTCCCCTCCCTCCTAGCTGTTCGCAGTCCAGCCTCCTTGCCTTGCTCACAAGTCTCCCCACCCCTGGAATCCCATTATCTCTTTTCTTTGCTCACTCAAATCTTCACCATTCACCACCCCCAAAAAACCCCAGCAAAATCCTGCCCTTCCATTTGCCCATCAGAACTTCTCTGGCCTCATTTTGGATTCAGGTTAAGAATCACTCAGGGTTCACACTTATTTGTTCTCTTATTGGTTCAGAGAATCATAGTATGCATTGACAAGGACTTCAGGGAAATATTTTTCAAACCATCGATTTTATTGATGGCAAAATTGAGGCTCAGAGAGGAGACACCACTGGCCCAAGTCCACAGAACTCTTTGACGATAGAACCAGAAATAGGATCCTAGATTCACTGTGTTTTTCTGAGCTTTGTCTCCCTGTGTAGACTACACATTTCTCGAGTGCCTGACTTATCTTCTCCTCCTCATGCAGTGAGAGCTGACAGCTGCTAGAACTGTGCTCAGGAAACTGCAGCGCCCAAAACCCCCATAGCAGGTGTCACCTCAGCACCTGCTCTTTGGAGGGGACCTGGAATTTCATAAGCATGTTTCTCTCAGGTTCACATTCTCTGACCTGGCAGCTACCTCTAAGGACAGAGGACCTACACACCGAGGCTTAGCTCACACTACTTTCATTTTTACTTATAAACATGAGTGAATATAGCTGAAATGCAGAGCACCCTGAGTTACTGACTGAAGAGGAGAGGAAGCTAGTCCAGGAACAAGCTTCAAGCTTCAAGGAGAAGCGTCTGCTGCTGCCATGTGGTGGCTACCCGGGCCAGTTGGGCCTCTAGGGAAGCTGATCTTCCATGTTTGTTGTTAGAGCAGGAAATCATGTGGAAAGAAACTACCTGGAAGCAGCACGCTCAGCACACACAGGACCTGTGTGTGTCCCTTCTGGGCCACCCCTGCCACCCGCAATGTGCCTGGGTAGCTGGCTTGTCAGGACTTGCAGGTGATGTCCCTGAGGCATTTTCCACAGCGTCCTGGGAAGCAGCAGTCTTATCTGCTCTTATGAATTCAGTGTTGGTCATTCTCACTCTCGTGTCAATATGGACGCCCCAGTCGGCCCCCTTGACAAGATGTCACTTTGAAGTGCAATATATATAATTACCTTTTCAGAAAAACTTTTTACTTTGAAAAATAGTTTTGAAATATTTCCAAAAGTGTCAAAATTTTTGAAAAATTAAAAAAAAATTCAAGAAAAGGAAATCAACAACTGTATGCTCTTTGCCTAGGTTTGAGAATCATTAATGTTTTGCTATGTCTGCTTTCTCTCTCTTTCTCTTTCTCTCTCTCTCTCTCTTTCTCTCTCTCTCTCCCCCTCTGAAATAATGAAAATGCAGATATCATGCCACTCCCCCTACAATATTTCAGCACACGTCTAGCAATAAGGCATGCATAAGTAATAAATAAATAAATTTATTAATATAAATAATACATACCCCTATAAATAATAAATATATAAGTTTCATAGTATAAAATAATTAAACCACTAAAACCCCTTAGAAAACTAATAATAGTTTCATAATACAATCTAATAACTAGCATATATTTATTCATATATCCTCAATATTCTCCAGGACTCTTTCATTGCTGTTTTTCCTTCGTAGGATCCAATCAAAGTTCACATATTACATTTCTTTGTCTCTCTAATCTCTTTTAATATAAAATTGCCTACCCCAGACTTTATTTATGATCATTTTTAATGACATGGACTTAGCGAAGTATCTAGAGCAATATTTACAGAGTGTTGCCACTCTGGATTTGTCTGATTGTTTCCTTCGGTGTTGCTTTGTTTGCTTCTGTGTCCCCTGTGCTTCCTGTAAACGGCAAGTTAGGGCTGGACTCTTGATTAAATTTAGGATACACCTTTATGGCAGGAAAACTTTGTGGGAGATATTATGAGTCATCCACCCTACATGCCCCGGGCTCTTCCGTTTCCTCTCATGACATCACCTCTTCTACTATGTGTGGACTACTGGACACAGGTGCTTCACACATTGGGTGTTCCTGAGCTGTAGGTTCCAAGGAGTGAAGTGAGTGACTCCTGTCCCAGAAGAGGACACGCTTGAGTTCCCAGACTATAAATAATTTCTAGCATCCTGTGACCTCAACCGCCTGTCCCTCCCACTGCTCACCCACCCATGTTACATGTCCATTTCTACTGAACATAAAATCTCAATTGCCACTGCCTTCAGTAGGACATGTTTGTTATACCATAGGATTCATAATACGAATCCCCATTCACCTTTCTCCTCCATTGAGTGTGTACCATTTTCCATAAATATTTAGACCGAGGGCCTGTCACAGGCTAAGCTCTGGGGATGATGCAGTAAACAGAGCAGTCCTGGTGGTCCCTGACATTCTGGATCTTAGAGCCTAGTTTTTTTCTCCACTGGATTGAATTCCTTGAGAGCATGCATTGGTCTTTTTGACCATTGTGTCCTTAACACCCAGCAAGGAGTTTCCTGGGCAAGTTCTGTTGGCCACCAGCTGGACCAGCTTGAGAAGTTCACACCTATCCCCTTTCTCTCACCCAGGATTGGTCAGAGTCATAGACTTTGATTGGAAAACGTGTTTCAGGCTGGGGGTCTTGGAAGAGTGGTGTTGAGCAGCCTGTTCTTGGAATGGTCTCTTGTGCTCCCTTCTGCTTTGTACTGACATGTACATATATTCTGTCCTTGAAATGGAATGGGAAGGTCAATACTGGGTTCAGCTGTAGAGTACAAGTGGGGAAAGGTGGCCTTCAGATCAGCTTTGGTTCAAGATTGTTCATGTCGATCAGGCTCAAGAAACAGCCTTCCTCACAGGGACCACTGAATTCACTTCCATTGAGAATAGAAGCACCATGGGTGACAAAGGCTGCATTCCCTGGGAAGAGTTCCTGATCTAAGGCAGTGTTTGTAGACCCCAGTGTCCCCTGGACAAATATTTTCTTAATTTCACCCACTTAGTATCACCCTCAGCAGCTGGTGTCCACAGATTGAATGAATGGATGAAAATCTATGAGCCTTTCCCCTTATGATTTCTTCTGGAATCTGTCTCAATTCCTCCTCTTTCCCTCCCAGGTCCTCAGAGATATAGTTCATATGGAGGTTGTCCGGGCACCTTTCCCCTCCTGCCAGGTGTGTGGCTTCCTGTGGCGGCAGTACTCTCAGTTCCCATTGCCCCTGGTCTTCCTGTTTACATTCTGCCTAATCCAAGGAGGATGTCAGGTTTGGGTTTAGCTTCAGCTATAATGCATAAGAAAGATCGGGTCTGAGCTTCCCATAGTAACTCCATATCCTGGCCTTCCAGAGGGATCTCTCTCTCTCTTCTCTCTTCTCTCTCTCTCTCTCTCTCTCTCTCTCTCTCTCTCTCTCTCTCTCTCTCTCTTTCCCTCTCTCTTTCTCCAGATAAGCAGGTAAGTGGAGTCTTGAGTAGCTATGGGAGAGTTTGTGCCACCAACTGGGACAAACAAAAGCCCTTTGCTAGTGCCTTGCAGACCTTCTCGTTGATGGGGAATGTGTAGCCAGAGAAAGTGCTCTCTAAATCCAGCATCTCATTATTTGATTCTCCTCTTGGTAACTTTCACTGCGTCTTCATTATCCTCTACATGAAGCCTAAACATATGAGGTTTCAAATCCCTTTACGATCTGCCCAGTATCCATCATCATTCTAGCATCATCTCACATCATATCCACCCAACCTTCCACCCTACGCTTACCTGACTGCCTCAAAACTTTTTTATTCCCTTAAATATGTCATGTACTCTCTCACTTCCAGGCTATACCCTCTGCCTGAAATACTCCTCTTTATCCTGTACCCCTGGTTAAATATTTCTTTGGGTATAGGTCAAATGCCACAGCTGTATAATCCCATTACTCACTGTACTTCCCCAAAGAAAGACCTTATCAATTGTAATATAATTTCTTTTTTTTTTTTTTTAAGATTTTTATTGGGGAATTGGGGGCATGGGAACAGTACTGGGGAATTGGGGGAAGGGGAACAGACAAGTTGCTGTCGTTTTGTTCTTCAATCTAGTTGTGGAGGACATCGCCTCACTGGCCCAAGTGTGGGATCCGAACCGGGGCCCTCTGGCATCCCAAGCCAGTTCTTAACCAACGCCCCACTCGGCCGGCCCTAATTTATTTCTTATAATTATTTATTTCTTATACTTACTCTGTCTTCCTGATAGACTATAAACACTGCAAGGCTGGAACGATGTCGGTTTTCTCCCAGCCATATCAACACTAGTCTCTTGTGCAGTTCCTAGGGAATAGTTGGCATGTATTGGTTGGTTGAATAAATCTTCGCTCAGATAACTTTTGAAAGTGAGTGGGGGCGGGGGTATCAATAATATTTCCTACCTAAAACTATTTCCCAAATCCAGATTTGTATACCCAACTATACACTGGACATCTCACCTGGATGTCAGGTAGACATCTCAAATACATCGTGTCCACACCTGTACTTCTGACTACCTCTCCCCATTAGCAGCCTGATCCCTCCTGCCCATAGCTTTCCCCATCTCATTAACGGAAGACTCATATTTCCAGTTGCTTAAGCCGAAAACCATTTGCTCTTTCTTGATTCCCCCTGACCTCTCATACCCCTCATCTAATCCATTAGGAAATCCCACTTTTACTACTTTGAAAATACAGATCCAGAGCCTGACCATGTGTTGCCTCTTCTCCCGTCGCTCCCCGGCTCACACTGCTGTCCTGGGTTGCGGCAGCAGTGTGTAGCTGCTGTGTAGCTTCACTGCCAATGCTCTTCTACGTTCTGTCCTCAATAAGGAGTGGTCTTTGTGAAACCTACGTTAGATCCTGTCACTTACTTAGCTCAGTGCCCTGCGACTGCTCCCCATTTGTTTCAGAATAACGGCCAACATCCTCCCAGTGATCAAGGAGGTCTCGCAAGGTCAGGCCCCCATTTTCTCTCTGACGTCCCCTCTTTCTGTTACTGCCCCTCACTCATTACTCTCAAGTCACCAGGTCTACTGGTGCCCCCTCTGCTTGGAAAGCTCTCCCACCACGTGTCAACATGCATAGCTCACTGCCCAACTCCTTCTGCCCTTCTCTCAGCGACTCACTGAAGCTGATCATCCTATTGGGAATTGCACCCCCTTCTGCCAGCACTGCTAACCTCCCTTACCCTGTTCCACTTTTATTTTCTTTATATGGTTTATCACTTCCTGTTTGGTTTGCTTAAGACATTTTTTTTTTCTTTTGTCTGTCTCCTCCTGCTAGGAAGAAGTTTCACAAGAAAAGGCTCTGTGAATGTTTTGTTCCGGGATATATCTCAAGTGCTTAGAATAGTGTCTGGTGCTTAATAAATATTTGCTGAATGAATGTTTGCATGAATAAATGAATGAAAAATTGAATGAGTGAATGAATAGTGTGGCAAAACGGAGAGAGCAGTGAGTTCAAAGTCACATGGTCCTGGAGTCATTGTCGCTATGGGAGCTTCAGTTTCTATATGTTAAAAACAATAAATGAAAATCTCTACCCACAGAGCAGCCTTGGGGATTAAACTCAAGTATCTGAAATGTGCTTTGCAAACCAGAAGGCATTGTATAAATGTTAGCTAAAAAAGGGGGGGAGGTAAAGAAAAAAGGAAGAATGAAGAATAGAAAAAACCATGAAGCGTAGGAGTGCCGGCAGGGTATCATATGGGCAAACTCCCACAGTCCCAAGGAAGCACCAAAGGGGATAAAATACCAGCAAAAATGAAGTTGGAAGAAACTCTGGCAAAAAATGCTTCATGTCCCCGAGGAAGGCCAGGGTGAATCACTCCACAGGCATTTACAAGGAATCTAGAAACTGCAAGTCATCACGCTCAAGGCACTCAGAGTTGATCTGGTATTGACAATTTCAGTGTTTGATGGGGACAAACCCCGTGTGTAAAAGAATTGTAATCCAGGATGAGGAGAGGTTCAGGTGCCTGCTTTGGGAATGCAAAGGAGGGAAAGAATGATTACAAGATAACACCCTTTGTGAGCACTTCCGTATGGCCAGCCCTTTACATTTTCTTTAGCAGGAACCTTGTGGAGGAAAGACCGTTATGATCCCCACCATGCGGGAAACAAGCCCAGAGAATTTATGTGTCTGGTGCAAAGCCACACAGCTGATTGGAAGCAGTATTCAGACTTGAACCTCATTCTGATTTGATTTCCAGGACCGTCGTCTTTCTGCTACATGTTATTATTGTCTCTCATATTTTGCTTTGAGTTGGAGGTGTTAGAAAAGCTTTCATAAATGAAGTGGGATTTTATTTTGGTCTTGATGGATGTGATTTGGACAGGTGACTTTTTTCATATATTCAACAAATATTTATTGAGCACCTCCTAAGCTCTGGGCACAGTTAATAGACTCATGCAATGAACCATCCAGGGGATACGACAATGTCCTTGTCCTCCTGAAGTTTATGCTGTAGTGGGGAAAAGGGCTGAGACCTGGAGAGTAGATGGAGAAAGATACTAAAGTGTAAAAACCAATGAATAAAATAATTGCAGATAGTGACACAGTTGTCATAAATAAATGGAAATTGAGTAATGGAATGGGGGCTAGTTTAGCTTTGGTGGTTGGAGATTGCCTCTCTAAGCTGGTGACAACTGAGCTTTGAATGATGCGGGGGTGACACTGCAGAGATCAGAGGGAAGTGCGCCCCCTGCGGGCTACCAAGGCACAGAGGGCTGAGGCACCCAGGCCGATTTGAGGATTGAACAAGGACGCTGCAGATGGGGTGCAGTCAATAGGAGAAGAATGGCAGAAGTCGAAGTTGGAGAAGTAAGCAGAGGTCAGTTTCAATAAGCTATGGTAGAGAGTTTTGATTTTACGTTAAAGCACTTTCTTTCCTCAGTTTCTCTTTCATTGATACTCCTTGTTCACTTGGGTCAGTTTCTCAGTGCCTTTGCTGGATCCTTCTCCTTTCAATCTCTAGATGTTTGGAGCACCTGGGGTCTCCGTCCTTGGACCTTTTCTTTCTATATGCCCACATTTTGATGATCTCATCTATTCTTATTTGTCCTCATGGCCTTATAGAATCTATCCTGACAATTCACATTCATATCCCCAGCCTAGACCTGTCCCCTGAACTCCAGACTCATACACCCAACTATTGAATAGCCTTCTTAAATGTGTCATATCAAAACTGGAATTCTTGTTTTCTCCTTTCTAATGTGCTCTTCTACCCATGTTATCCATTTCATTTGATAGCATCACTACCAACCCAGTTTTTTATACCCTTACCTCAAAGCATTCATGAGTCTTCTCTTCCTTTCAGCAAATCCTGTGGATTTTACTTATAAAATCCATCTCCAGGATTCTTGCTGTGTTGACCACTGCCACCCTCATCCAGGCCACTATCAGCTTCCCTCTGGACCTCGGCAGTGACCACCTAGTGCCATCCCTGCTTTCATTTGTGTCTTATCCCCACATTTTCCATAATGCAGCCAGAGTGGTCTTTCTGAAACCTAACTCAAATTCCGCCACCCTTCTCAGACTCCTCCAGTGGCTTCTCATTACACTTCGTACAAAATTCAAAGTCCTCATCCTGGTTCCCCAGGACCTACTTCAGGTAGCCCTCGCCACCTCTCCAAACGGGCCTTGTCATTTTTCAAATGCTCTAAGTTTACTCACAGCATCAGACATTTTGCATTTGCTTTTCCCTTTGCCTGGAACAGATCTAAGTCCCCTTCACCTCATTCAGGTCTCTTGGTCATATTTCTCCTCATGAGAGAAGCTTCCACTGCCCCCATGTAAAAATGAGCCCTCTCTGTCTGCGTAATTTCTGTCCTCTTACCCTGTTTTATTTTTCCATGAGACTTAGCATTGTCTGGCATTTCATTTCATAGTCATTGACTGGCTCTCCTTCTGGAATATAAGCTTAATGAAGGCATCCGTTTGCCCATTTCACTGCTGTATCTCCTGCATTTGGATGACTACCTTTCACATAGCTGGTGTTCAAAAAATGTTGGAGGAATGAATGAGTAGGTGGGAAGTTGGGGAGCCAATGGGCATGAGAGCAGTATGGTCATTCTTTCCTCAGTTCTTTCAGAATCTACTCTATGCCAGGCCTTGAACTAGGTGCTAAGAATACCTTGGACAAGCTACCTTTTTTGTTTAATTCTCATGCAGAATGTATCATGTGGGAGTGGCAGGAAGAATTAAACAGGCAGTGTTAAGATAGGGTAATCCATACTTTAATTGAGGAAGTGCAAAGCACTGTTGGTGAGTAAGAACGAACCAGATGAAGTGTGTGTGTGTGTGTGCATGTGTGTGTGGGGGTCTCAGCAGGTAGGATAGCCTGGAGGTTAGAATGGGTTTGTACACTTGATGGAGCTTAATAAACCTGTGTACCTGCTGGGACCAGGGGGAGGTCAGGTGTCAAGAAGCAATTGGAGAGTCCTAGGCAGGACAGGTCATGGAAGACATTATACTCAGAGTGAAGAGGTCTGGGCTATATTTCACGTAGTGGGCAATCTCTGAAATTTCATAAAAATGCCAGGAAAAGGTGAAGGTGGGTGCTGTTTGTTATGAATGGGTCCACAGAGTGGTTCAGTTTGACTGGAGTATGGATAGGGCCGTAGAGGAAGGGGCTGGAAATTTGAAGTTAAACTCTGGCCATGAGGAGCCTTGAATAGGAATCCAGAGAGTTTCCTGTGTATTTTGTAGACAGTGGGGACTCATTGACGGTTTCCCAACAAGGTGGAAGAGGTGGCATGAGCCAACCCCCGCTTGGAGGGGAGAATTCTGGCCATAATGAGGAGAATTATAGGGTTGTCAGGGTGGAAGCAGGGGAACCAGGTGGGCGGCGTTGGCACCTCCATGTGTCTTGGCTAAGCACCTTGTTTTATTTAATTCCATCAGAATCCTTTCCTGCAAATCTTTGGACTTATTAGATGTACTACAGTTTGGAAAAGGGCAAAATGAAAGCACTAGGGTGTTAAGGATTAATTCCGAAATTTCTCACTCCTGAGGCTTAAATTGCCACCTTTGCCTTCACTTGGAACGGGGCTCAGTAATAAATAGAAACAAGAAGTCACTGAAGACCTGGGCAATTTGGAAACAGAGTCTTAAGGTAACTTGCCAGATTCCAGGGGCTGAGCATTGGCAGGGAGACAGCCTGATTGTGGGGGTTGTCTAAAAATGTGAGTTCCTCAATACTGGGAAGGAGACATCTATTCATAAACTCACTCGCACTGCCTTGATGTATTTAAGAATTATTTATAGGGCACTTCACAAGTTCCAGGGATGTACTAGAGCTGAGCAAAAGAGAGACAGCCCCTGCCCCATGGAGGTTACTGTCTAGTGGAGGGGATGGCAATAAAATCATCGCACGGCATAACTGCCAGCTGTGTTTAGGAACCTGAGCTGGCTGGGGGAATCAGGGAGTCAAGTTGCTGTAGAAATGACTTCTGGCCCAGGTCTGCTGGTTGGAGAGAAGTTTACAAGGAGGAAATGCAAGAGAAGACTGTCCAAAGCAGAGGAAACCTCAGGAGCTTTTCACTTCCAAGGTTCTTAATTTTATTGTGTAGAAGCATCACGTGGGAACTTATTAAACAGGCGTAGGGAGAGACACCAGTTTGCTAAGTTTGAGGGAGCTCTTGTTTCTGTATTTTAGCGTGGATTCCCATGCGGGTGGCATATGGGCCTCAGCTCACAGAGCACAGATAGAGTGTGCATCTGATGGTTTTCAGACTGGCCTTCTTAGCCTGAAGCAAAGGGCCTTAAGGGGAGAGGTGGGGTTCTGCAACCATCCCCTTCCCAGAGAAGTCCTACTGATTTCTCATTTACCTGTTTTGCAAAATATTTATTGGAATGTTATATCATTTGTGTTTTTTCCCAGTAAAATGCAAATTCTTTGTCTATATTGTCCACTTCTGTAGCCATAGCACCTAAACTAGAGGCAGAATCATGGTAGATGCTCCAAAACAAACTTATTTGAAAGAATGAATTAATGAATCAGATGTTTCATATCCAAACAAAAGTTTCAAGTCCAACTGTCCATTTTACAGATGGGAAATACGAAATCCAAGGAGGAATCATTATTGTGTAAGTGAGTCCAGCTTACTGTGATAGAGTGGACGATCGATGTACGATAACTGATCGGAGTTCAATGCTTGTTCCTCTAGACCCAATGTCAGCCTTTAGGGAGGTCAAAATATTGAAAAATATTCAAGGAGTAAGCAAGAAGTACAAGGTAGTTTAAGAACAGCTCATATACGGGGTGCCAAAAAAATGTATACAAGTGGACACTTTGGTCAATGTTGCTCAAGCAGCAGTTCACCATCATCAGCAGTGTCTGGACGCTGATGGGAACCACTTTGAGCACCTCTTGTCATTGCAGAAGTCAAATGTGGCTTGTATTCATCTTTTGTTATTGGTATATATTTGAGTATTACATTTTAATACAGTTTTCCTTTCTTAAAATGTGTATACATTTTTTTGGCACCCTCTGTCTATCGATGGACTTGAGGTTCCTAACAGGCGATTCGCTTCTAGACAGAACCTTGGGTTGAAGGTAGCCCTAAGTCAAATGTGGCGTTCACATAGTGTAGTAGACAGAGTTACACCTGGCTGGGTCTTTGAACCTGAGTTTCCTCGTATGTAAAATGGGGATGATTGTAACCACCTCCCTGGGTGCTGGTGGATATTAGTGCACACCAGCTGGTCCATAACAGGTGGCCAACATATATTTATGATTAGGCATATGGACTGGAGAATTGAGCATATCCAGTGTTGGAAAATAGGTATTATTTGTGGCTCAGTCTACGGATATAGGTGGATAAGCATCTACATATGAGAGAGAGAGGGATTGGGGCTCTTCTGGGAAGTACCAAGTCACCTCTCAGAAGAATGGTTGCCAGGCAATGGCTTTCATAGAAAGTGGCCATTGAAATGCCTTTATGACCCCAAAAAGTAACATTTGCTAGCCCTTTGTCAGGACAACAAAAAGGAGGAACTGAAGGATCGTTTGATGGAGAAGAGCCATTTTTATATGCTTTAGAAGAAAGAACAGAATTAAAATTCAGAATCTGGGGAGATCTATGAGACAGAGCTATGGGGCTAACCTCTCTTGGTGTGCTTTGAAGTATCATCCAACCGACTCAGAGCTAAAAAAAAAAAAAAAGCTAAGTGGGTACTCTCTTCCATAAGTATTGATGCAGCACTCTTCCCGGCGCTGCCTAGGTGAAGCTAACATACCTGTCAGTGAATACAATGGCTCCTAGTTCCTGACTGAAACATTTCCAGTTCACCTGGGCACGCAGATGATAGTTCCTAATGTTCCAGACACATTTTTCTTTCCTGAAACTCATTGGGCCTCCTAGCCAGTCAATACAGCAATGACAACACTTTCCAAACCACCATGTGGGTTTTGAATTCCTCCTATAAGCATCTCTATCAGTTAGGCAAACTCTGCTTCTGTATTTTCAGGGAGTGGCCTCCCTAATTCCCAGGATAGCCTGTTCTATTCTGATTAGTTCTGACAGTCAGAAAGAGCTCGCTTTTTTGAGGGGGGTTTTGCCTTGCTGTCAGTGCTTCCCTGTCATTCTAGTTCTGGCCCTTGGAGCCATGTTTTCATGGAATTACAACTTATCGGGTTGTAATGGAACATTGGTGGTGCCTTTCTTCTCCATGCGGTGTTTGGGTAATCCAATACCTCTGAAAATGCCTTAGACGCCCCAGTTGGTATTTTTTTCATCATCATATATATTAAATCAATCACCTTATTGTTTACTCATCAAATCATAAATTCCACTTGAAACATGTTTATTTTTTTTACCCTGGTCATTTTTTTTTTTAAATCAGTTCCTTCGAATTTATATTTTAATACTGACTTTGTTATTTAGGCTTAAAGGTGCTCCAAGCATGCTCTGTGGGAAAATATCCTTGTTTCCTAATTCGCTTGGGCCCAGTAGTTTTCAAATATTTTCACGGCAAAGAAGTCTTTTTGTTACAAAAACTTGCAGAATTTACCGATCTACCATTTGAGTAGCTCAATCTATAAACCTTTGATCCGGCATCTTTGATTATTTCCTTAAAATGTGTTATTTGACTGGCCAGATCAATGGGATAAATTAGGGTCAGCAAACTTTTTTTGTAAAGGGCCAGATAGTAAATATTTTATTCTTTGTGGGGCCTATGGCCTCTGTTGCAACTTTCTACCCTGCCATTGTAGTGGGAAAGCAGCCACAGACAATACATCAACAAATGCACATGCCTGAATTCCAATAAAAATGTATTTACAATACAGGCAGTGGGACAGGTTTGGTCTGTGGGCTATCGTTTGCCGACCTCTGAGTTTTTTCATTTTTGAGGACTTTGGTACATTTAAGGTAAGAATAGCTTTAGATCCCCAATTCCTGATATGGGACCAAAAAGTCAATGAATATGTGTGTTGAATGAGTTGAAGAAAATGATATTTCTTAACTAGTTTAGAGCATGGATTAGGGGGCTTCCTCCACAGGGAAACAAACATAAAAACTACCTAGGAATGTGAATTTACGGGGGGGCTGTGAGATGGCAGCACACTGGCTAATGCAAAAATATATATTTTTTCAAAGATTTTTATTGGGGAACTGGGGGGATGGGAACAATGCTGGGGTATTGGGGGAAGGGGAACAGACAAGTTGCTGTCCTTTTGTTCTTCAGTCTAGTTGTGGAGGACGTTGCTTCACTGGCCCAAGTTGGCACCATCATTGCGCTCTTCCCGGGTGAGGCACATCAGTTGCCGGCTTCTGGACGGCTGCTCACAGAGGCTGCTGGCCGCTCACGCTGGCTGCTGGCTACATACGGTAGCCCATGGCAACCCACTGCCACAGGGGCGTCGCCGGCGACTCACGGCAGCCCAGCTCCAGGTTGAGCTGTTGTTCAGCATCTTAGCTGTGGAGGGCAGTGTCACTGGCCCTCATATGTGGGATCGAACCGGGGCCCTCTGGTGTCCCAAGCCAGTTCTTAACCAACGTGCCACTCGGCCGGCCCCAAAAATATTTTTACAAGAAAAAATTGGCAATTAAATGTGATATTACTTTCTGGGGGAGAACTTGTCCATTTTTCTCCTAAAAAGATGCACCATTGCAGAGGGAAGTGAGCAGAGGTCTGCGTGTACATGAAGTGGATTTTAAAAACCAGCTCTGCTACCGACAGCTGTGTGTCCCTGGGAAAATTATCCCCCCTCTCAGAGTCTCCACATTTCCATCTAAAGATTGAAGACAGTACGACGACATTATCTGTGGTCCCTTGGAGCTCTCAAATTTTGTGATCTGAAAGGGAAAATTCATATAATTGCAATGTTTAATGGGATTTATGATAATTGGAAAATAATTGCTGCTCCAAACTTTTATTAATCTATATTTAGTTATGAGTCATGCTTTCACAATAGATGCTTTGGAAATAAGCAGAGAGACAAATCGAGTAAACAGAATTTTAAATATTTTATTTATATGCAGTTTGTGTAATCTCTGGAGCCCATGGGCATATTAAGATCATTTAAAATCTCCATTAAAAGTTATGTGTTATGCTACAAACTCCCCTTTTAGAATGCCTTGCCAAAGGATAAATAGGTAACATTTATTGAGTAGCTACTACTGCCAGATTAATTGCATTCATTACACTTAACTCTTCCAGCAACCCTGCAAGGTAAGACAGTATGAGGATTCCTATTGCACGGATAAAGAAGCTCAGAGAGGCTGAGAAGCTTGCAAAGGGTTGCTCAGCTAGTGGGTGGCTTTCTGTTAGGATTCAAAGCCAGGCCTTTCTGACTTTAAAGTCTGAGCATCTCCCACGGTGTCATATCTGTGGGAAATAACCTGTTTTGTGGCCCTTTTTTAGATGCTCAGTGAATGAGCCTTTGCTTTTCTTTGCTACCCTATATTCTGTTTTTCTGCAGAGCCCAGCAGGTGGCTCCTGGTAA
Source organism: Hipposideros armiger (assembly GCF_001890085.2). NCBI lineage: Eukaryota > Metazoa > Chordata > Mammalia > Chiroptera > Hipposideridae > Hipposideros > Hipposideros armiger. Next base: position 1,584,629 of record NW_017731473.1, on the reverse strand, counting down.
GGTGGTTTGGGAGAGTTAACACCTGTCCTCCACTGCTGTGGTGACACCAGAGTGGCCCGAGGAGGTGCGAGCAGGAAGAATCAGGGAAGAGCCCAAGCAGAGTACCCTGGAAGCTGAGTTTGTGTCCCAGCTCTGGCATGGGTTTGCTATTTGGCCTTCCTGGTCCTGGGCCTCAGTTTTCTCCACTTATGATGAGAATAGCAATACTCTCCATCTTCCAGGTTGTCAGAAGGATAATGTATATGATAAGAGTTTTGTAAAGGACCAAGTGCACTACAGACTCCACAAAATCAAGATAATGACGTGGGACAGTAGATCAGGAAGGAGAACATTGGATGTGAGATCAGGAACCCAGATGCTAGCCCTTCTTGCCACCAATGGCCTTGGGCAAGTCCCTTTCTCTCTCTGGGCCTCAGTTTCCTCAGTTGCGAAATGACAGTGATGTCCTTGGATGATCACTCCAAAGCCCTTGCATTCTGATGTTTTGGATTCTGTATGGCAAAGCAACGAGGCAGCTCAGGTGACTGAGGGCAGCTCAGGAAACTGGCTGCTCTGAGTAAACTAAACCAAATGCATTCTAAGCTGCTTTCCCAACGGTAAATTCCCATGACCCCCCATGGTGGCCCTCTGTCCTCTAGTAATGGTGCTCCATGAAGAATTTCATTTGCTTTTCTAAAAATGGTCCATTTATATAAAAGTTGGGTTACTCTAAGTATGCTTGTTGTGTTTCTATTTTTTCCTCTCAAGTTTCTGCTCAGTGAGAAGCAGGTAGCTCTGTTCCAAGAAGCTTCCCCTGGGTTAGTTGCCCCCATTTCTCTGAACTTTAGTGTCATAAGAGCCTTCAGAACTACTGCTGGGGTTGGTGTAAGAATTAAAATGCTATTACTTAAGTGAACACACTTTGGAAAATAGAAAGGCTTATATGCAAATTGTAAGCAAGGATTATTTTATTCTATAAAATTAATTCAATGTCTTTACTTACAATTAAAACTATTTATAATCATATTTTCAGAGATAGGGTTTTTTTCCCCCTGCTTTTTCTTCTCCTCATCCCGCTGGGGCCAGAATGTCCCAGAGATCCGCCGGGTGCTGGTTCCTCAGCTGCTCTCTCTTATATTCTGGGGCATGGAGGCAGGCAGGGGATTTGCTGTGGACACCCTGCTTCTTAAGATGCATCATTTCCACTTCACACGTGCCCTTGGGTTCACCTTTCCCGGAGCTGGCTGGGATCATGTGGGGAGACACTGGCATTAGCAGGCAAGAGAAATGCTTGCTTTTCTCTTGCCTGCTCGCTCTCTCTCTCTCTCTCTCTCTCTCTCTCTCTCTCTCTCTCTCTCTCTCTTTCTCAATCTCCTCAATGATTTCATCTCTTCACTATCCTCCTCTGTGATAACTTGCTGCTAACATAACTGAAGTGGCCCCAGAGTCCCCACCCCCCCCAGCACCCTAATACTCAGAGGCTTGTTTTTATTCTACTTCCAAATGATTAGTTAATGCAACCAATGGGATAAGCCACGCAGGAGCAAATAAATGCAGGCATCCTATAACAGTAATCAGTCATGCTTTTAATAATCGTTTATTGGGAAAAAGTGTCTGTAAAATATTTTAAAATGTACTCTTGGATTATGTCAGGCCACTAGAGAGCTGCATATTTAGACTGTCATTTGTTTGACTCCCATGGAATTGCTTTATTGAATGGTGCTTTGGCATATGCGCTAGGCTACATTGAGTCAATCAAACATTGGGGCGTTGTTCAGGACATCACCCACCGGCATCCACTAATCCATTTGTTTATTGGAAACCATAGGAGATGCTTGCGTCCTATCATAGTATCCAAGAAATCTGCATTTCTCTAACAACTTTGAACAACTCCTCTGTTATCTTTTTGACTGTGTGGCTATTTTGGATGTGGTTTCTTTTTTCCTTTGGCTGCAAGGAAGCTCAGAGACATTTATAGTTCACTTCTATCAAGTGTTCAGGACTTTATACAGTTCATTTTTTATGTCAATTTTAACCCCAAATTTAGTTTTCTCTCTTTATTTTTGCATTTTTCTGTATTTTTAAGTTGATATGGTATGTGTGTTTTTGAAAACCACCTCCAACTATTTCTGCTATGAGATCGGATTTGAGTAAAAAAAAACAACAAGCTGCAAAACATGTTCTTTAAAGAAGAGGAAAGCAACCCTTCACTTCTTTAGAAGTCATCAGTAGCCTCGATTATCTACAAGACATTGCAGGAAACTCACATTTATCCCATACTTGCTGTGACTTTAGCACTGCTGGAGATGCTCTCCACACAACAGCATTAGAAAATATCACCACCCATTTTACACATGAGTAAACAAAAAAGAAAATTTAGATAATAAAAACATCATTATGAGGTGTGAACAACAATATGGTGAATGGTTAAGTTAAAAAAAATTATTACAGTAAAAGACACATTACCATGAATCCCCCTCAAAATACTCCACTTCACTTCAAACACACTTATTCCATCGTTCCTGCCACTTTCAGAAGCAGTTCTGGCAGTCCTCTTTCTTGAGTGTCTTTAGTTGAGCTGTCATGGCTGCCTTGATGTCCTGAATCATTTTGACTTTGGGGAAGAGCCAGAAGTCGCACAGTGCCAGATCCGGTGAATAAGGTGGATGAGGACATATTGTAATGTTTTTATTTGACAGAAATTGCCGTATCAGAAGCAATGTGTGACACGGAGAGTTGTCATGATGGAGGATGATTTACAGCACACTTTAAAACACACCTTCTCTCAACCATAGCTCACACCCGGCTGACTGCACTGAACAAGTTGAAACTTGTCACACATTGCTACTAAGGTTAGACACACCACGTCCTGTATTTAAGATCCTGCTTTTCTGTTGGATGGCACTCGGCAGCAGCATTCACTGTATTTTGTGATTGCAATGGAAACGCTCCATGTCACACACCACTTCTGGTAAGGCAATTTTTATCAAATAGAAACATTACGGTGTGTCCTCATCTGCCTTATTCACCAGATCTGGCACCGTCCAACTTCTGGCTCTTCCCCAAAGTCAAAATGATTCAGGACATCAAAGCAGCCATGACAACACAACTAAAGACACTCATGAAAGAGGACTTTCAGAACTGCTCCAGAAAGTGGCAAGAGTGATGGGATATGTGTGCTTGAAGCGAGGGGGAGTATTTTAAGGGGAATTCATAGAAATGTGTCTTTTACTGTAATAATTTTTTTTAATTTAAACATTCACTGTATTTTTTTTATTATACCTTATATGTGTTCCCTTTGCAAATAATAATAAAAAATACCAACAGCAGCTTATAATTGCCCATACCCTGTTGCAATTTACAAAGAAGTTCCCCACCCATTATTTTATTGAACTCAGCACAATTTGGAGAGATGCATGTTTTTAGTCTTCATTGCATCTATGAGGAAATGGACTTGGAGGGAGTTTATAAACTGTTGGTCTGCTTCTTAAATGCAGACTCACTACTTTTAACTTCCTTCACAAGAAACAAATCCCACGTATCCTAAAAGTTCTACCTACTGGTGACTTTTAAAAAATCATGATTGTTTCTTCTCCTCTCCCACCCCACCATCCATCCACTGTCACCCAACTTCCCACTGTAGCCTCTTATATCACCATGACAACAAGGATGATATTGATAATAGCTTTACTGCTAGCTTTTTATTGAGAGCTTATTATATTCTAGGTTCTGTGCTTCATGATTTATTATAGTCCTAAACCCATCCTTGTAAGGTAAATGCACTTCCCCTGGATTACATCTACATTTATTGACTATAAGCATACTTGTCCACAATCTTACAGCTAATTGGTGGCAGAGTCAGATTTTAACCCAAGGTATCTATCTCCACAGCACAGGCTGAGAGATACAGAGCTGAAGACCATCTCATACAATCAACTTATTTCCCAGGAGGGCAAACGCTTTCCCAAGGGCACAGAGCCAGTTCCCCTGCCTGTCTCGCTGTCTTTCCTCCTTCAGTACGACCTCATGCTCAATGTGTCATTGAGAGAGAGAGAGAGAGAGAGAGAGAGAGAGAGAGAGAGAGAGAGAGAGAAGGAGAGAAGGAGAGAAGGAGAGAAGGAGAGAAGGAGAGAAGGAGAGAGAGAGGAGAGAGAATCCCTATAAAGGCAATGCTAAGCTTTGGGTTTAACGTTTTTACTCCAGCCTCATCTTAAATTCTACCACCTTTGCTCCAGTCTTCATCCATCCCCTGCCTCTGTCATCACCAGCCTCTCGCCTTCCGCTCCCCCAGTGGGATGGGCCTTGCTGCAGCCACCCCATGCCTTCCATCCAGGATCCTTTTTTAATCTCAGTCTAATTGGTTTGCCTGCCCTGCTGGGATGCTTAATTGGGCATAAGCATATTCCACAGATCCTGTGCCATTGTGAGCTCTGCCTTTTCCTCCAAGGAGAATTTGTTTGCTCTGTGGGCTCAGAAGGGAAGACATATTTTATGTTGTGCTCAATTCACTGAGAACTTACACAAAATTGTTCCTGGGCCAGCAGAATAGTTAGGCACCATGACAAGAAAGGCTTTCTCACTCTCCTTTATTTTTTGCTGTTCTTTAAGGTGGCATGTGGCAGTAGAAAGGGCACTGAACTTGGAGTCTTGAGCCCTGGTTTTGGTTTTAGCCCTGCCAGTCCATTGCTGTGTGACCTTGGGCAAATAACTCAATATCTTTGGAATTCAGCTTCCCCATCCACGAATTGAGTTAAATTTGATGACTTCTATGAAAGGAGTCATAGTGATGCTTTTAGAACAGGGGTCCTACTCCCTGTGGGCTAAATCCAGCCTGACACCTTCTTTTGTAAATAAAGTTTTATTAAAACACAAACATGCTCACTCATTTATGTGTTATATATGGTGGCAAAGCCTAAAATATTTACTATCTGGCCCTTTACAGAAAAAAAGGTTGCCTGCTTCTTACCAAATCTAACATAGCCCTTCATGATCTGTTGATTCCTTGTTTTTATTTTTTTATTTTTATTTTATTTTTTTTACCCTTCCAATCATTTCATCTTCTCATGTAGGCCTGCCTCCTTGATGTTCTCCAAACCCGGCAAACACATTTCTACCTCAGGACGTTTGCACCTCCTGTTCCTTCTTCTTAGATCACTCTTCTGCCAAGTGGCTCCCTGGTCTGTTCCTTATTTCCTTCAAGTCTCTCCTTAAATGTCGTCAAATCAGGAAGGCTTTCTCTGCCCATCTGTATAAAACCACACCCTCACCCCACCCCTGAGCACCCTCACCTCCTTCTTCTGCTTAATTTGTCTTCATGGCATGTGTCTCCCTCTCACATGTAACACACTCGTCTCTTTATTATCTGTCCGCTCTCACCTGAATGTTTAATCCTTGGTTGCAGGGCCTTAATTTGTTCACTGCTGTGTCCTCAGCTCAGGAAAAATAGTAGTAGGCGTTTAAATTTTGAAAACATAAATCAACCATTTCAGCTCTAACGTTGTCTAGATTCACTTCTGAATAGATCTAGGTACTGTAAAGCGTTTTTACTTAAGTATATTTTGTTAAAGAGTGTAAAAGTGTACAATCCTGTGACAATTTCAGCCTTTGCTCTAATGTCCCTGCGATGGTCACAGAGTCACATAAACTCATTCTTTGCAAGTTTTTAGTCTGGATTGTTGGGCAATAAGAACAGAGTTTATAGGCTGAAATCTAATAACAATATTTGGCACACAGGGCCCTTCACCCTGTGGTCCCTGACAACCTCTCTGTCATCACCTCTTGTCATTTGTATATGCATGCATGCACATGCATACATACGCACACACACACACATACATACATGTGTGTGAACACTACACACACGTGTGTCACTCTCCAGCTATCCTTCCTCATTCTCCTCCATTGTTTCCCATGAAGCTCATTCTCGCTGAAACATTCTTTTGCTATCTTTGGCCAAATCCCTTGGATAGGAGATTCTTTGACACCTCTACTTCCACCGCAGCCCCTTCTCCAGATGGCATCAGGGACCCTCTTTGTCTGATCCCTCTATGACTAAAACGACCGTTGAAACTAGCACACCATAGTTTAATAGCTTTCCTAAACATCCACCTTTTCTCCAGTGAGATGGAGGAATTTCTCAGGATCAGGAACTCCGTGATGCTGAGCAGGCAGTGCCTGGCACTGAGTCAGTGCTTCATGATAGCCCGCCCCAGTTACTGAGCTCGTCCCAAGAGCCTGGCACGGTGCTCAGCAGTCCACCAGCGTCCCCTCGCTTAGGCTTTGCATCCACCCTGTGAGGGGTGAGCCGGAAACCCAGTATCAGCTTCCTCCCTAGTTTTTTCAAGGAAGCAACACAGATGGCAGGCCCTGGGCATATAGCGTGAGCATCAGGAAGACTGGAAGGTGTTAAAAAAAAAAAAAGAAAAAGGCGTTGAGTCACGGGCTTAAAATTTGGGGCTGTGGGGGTGGCATTATTCCTTGTATCAGTACTGGCTCTGCTATGGTTTTTATAGTCTATCAATATCTACATTAAAAGAGTGATTTGAGAATCAGGATACAAGTTTTCTACTTTTAGCTCTACCACTAACTAGCTGTGTGACTTTTGACACAGTACTTAAACTCTCTGTGTGGAAGTACATGTTAGTTTTGAGGAATGTAGGCATATTCACATTTAAAAAACAGTAATCCAAGGTCATAAGTTATAAATAAAAGTGATATATATGTAATATGGTGATATCATATTTAATATAACATACATAAAGCTATTCATCTGTTAAACTATATATGTCTATGAAATATGTGTATGTTCCTATGCACACATATAATTCCATAACTAATGTATATATAATTTTATAAATTTCAGGAATAAGCTGATGAGGAAAGACTCTTTTCCTCAGAAATACCTGATGGTTCTCTTTGCCTTTTACTGATCATCTAATGCGGAGTAATAAATTACTCCACACCTCAGTGGTTTCATACCACAGTACTTATCATCTCACAGTTTCTGTGGGCGGGGCCCTGGGCGTGGCTTAGCTGGGTGCCCTTGCTCTGGCCGCGCTGTAGTCATTCAAAGCCCCCGGTGGGAAGGACCTGCTTCCAGCTCATGCACGTGGTTACTGTTAGAATTTCATTTCCTCGTGCGGGCTCAGTTCCTCAGAAGCTGCTGGCCTGAGGCTTCCCTCAGTCCCTCTCCCTGTGGATCTCTCCATAGAGCCTCTCACAAATGGTGGTAAGAGAGAGGGAGAGGAAGAGGGAGAGGGAGCGGGAGAAGCGGGGGAGGAGAGAGACAGAGAGAAGCTGCCATATTCTATAACCTAATCACAACAGTAACATTCCCTCACTTTCATATTGTATTCATTAGAAGCAAGTTACTGGGTCCATTTCCACCCACACTCAACAGGGATGTGAACACTGGGGGACTGGGGTCATTGGGAGCCATGTCACAGGCCACCTACACATCTGTAAAATCCTCCTCAGCTGGCTCTCCCTTCACCCTCTCCGCATGCCTGGTGACCCCAAATGCTCCATCTTGCCTCCTTTGACCCCTCGTTCTTTATGTACACCTCCTGTCCTGCTCAGCTATTCCCATAATGTATTAAATATCCCTCTCTCATTCATTCTGTTCCTCCTTTCCTCCATGTGGACGTGTGTGTGTGTGTGTGTGTGTGTGTGTGTGTAACAGCATTTCCATTTATGTAAATTCCACACCAACTTATAGTTCAGACATGATCTCCTCTCAGAATTATCCCCTAGAGACCTCCTGAGAAGTCTGTGTTCCTTCTTCTGCGTCCTGTAGCCCTTGATTTTCAATACACTAGAAATGTCTTCCATTCCCTGCCAGGCTGTGAGCTTCTTAAGGACATGGGGCTGTGACGTGTCCATCCTCCTCCTGTAGACGTCATACTTCGTCAGCGCATCGAGTGCACATGAGTGACAATATAAGTACCTGTGATGTGTAAGGTACAGAGCTCACTTGATTTAGACCCAGAACTGTATTATAAATGATGGACTGAGATTCCTTAAGCAGACACAGACCATAAGCTCTGAGGCTCAGGGATGTATTTTAGTTTGAAAGCTTTCTTCAGGCCTAGTTTCCTCTGCATCAGGGGCCAGACTCCACCACTGAATGACTGGGGCATATTCTGGTGTGATTCTGCACCCTGCTCCGTGCCTCTTCCTTCATTTATCTCTCCCATCTTATGGCAGGAGAGAGAGAGATTTTCATTAAACTCCGATTCCCATCATTTATCTAAGCTGACCTCGCAGTCCTCTTGGCTGGTCTGTTTTTCTCAAGGGACCAGGAGCTTGTAACTCAGGCAGATCGGGGAGCTGGTAGTGCTGGGGGAGCCTCGTCTCTGGTAGGAGTGGAGGTCATTTTAAGCAGAAGAACCTGAACCAAGTCCCTTTACATTTCCACTGGTGTTCAGTGTGCAAGCTCCTTGTTCATCATCCATGAACCTTTAATGATTTACATGTTTGGGAATTTGAGAGGAAACAAAGTTATAAAACTATATTTCACACTGGATTAGTGCTTGGCAGTTTCCAATGGTATTTTCACACCCTATGTTTCATGTAACCTGTGCACCAGCAATAGGAAATAGATAATATTACTTGGATTTTATAGATAAGAGAAGGTAAGTCCAGAGAAGTGACATGCTCTGCCCAAGTTCACGCCACATAATTTGTGAGAGGCAGCGTGAGCTCCTGAGTTGAACTCCCAAGTTCAATGCTCTTCGGTTTTGACCTACTCTATCATTAGTGAAGGGAAGAATGAAAATGGGAAAGTCCCCCACATGGTCTTCAGAACACAGTTTAAGTCTTCCAAATTGTAGTTGCTCAATGAATGCATGTTAAAAATTTGAATTAAACTTAGCTCTGGGCTTATTATTGATTTTGTACTTGTCTTAAAATAGGTCTCATTGCTTTGTGCCTTAGGTTCTTGTCCATTGTTACATAGACTGCCTTCCTTCCACCCTCCCTCTCTCCCTCCCTCCCTCCCTTCCTGTTTTCCTTCCTCTTTCCTTCCTTCCATCTATCCATCCATCCATTCATTTATTTATTCATCCAGCTAGCATACTTATGAACCCCGCCATGTCACATGCACCATGTACCTAAGAAGAGTCCGTCTCTGTGGTATCGTTCACAGTCTAGTGAGAGAGACGGATAAGCAAGCGCCTGAACAACCATGATTTTTGCATCCCTGATACTCTGACAACAACACGAGAGCACGACTCTGTCTGTCTAGCTCACCACAGTATCTGGGTGATGAGGACAGTGCTCAAAAAATATTTGTTGGCTGAAGAGGATTGAGAGCTTCGGTTCTAAGTATCACTTGGCAAATAATAAAAATAATTGTAGTGACTCTGTCACCAAAGGAGAGATGCCTGGGTGGGGCGGCTGGGTGGACCTTGACTCGGGGGTAGAGGTGGTAAGTTGAGGAGTCTCGCTCATCTCTCCTGCCCAGGGAGTTTGCCCGTTGGAAGGTGAGGAACACAGCCATTGAGCGGAGAGACCTGGTCCGTCACCCAGTGCCCCTCATGCCGGAGTTTCAAAGGAGCATCCGCCTGCTTGGCAGGAGACCCACCACTCAGCAGTTCATCGAGACCATCATCAAAAAGTACGGCACCCACCTCCTCATCTCGGCCACCTTGGGAGGTAGGTCAGCAGCCATGGAGCCAGAGCCTGGTCACGACGGTGGGTCTGGGATGGTGGGAAGGCTAGGATGCCCTAGGGTCACAGCTGAATTAACATCTCTGCCATCATACATCATTCAAAAAGGCATGCTGCCAGATAAACAATATTGTCTTGGTTCTTGTGGTCAGTTGTGGACAGTTGATTCTGTTTTCTGGGACAGTCTCACTTGACAGCTGACTAACTTTTGTGAAAATATGGCTTCCCTTTGGAATGAGCTCACTTCGTTGGGAACGCTTAACCTGATGATGGATTCGTTCCCTTTGGAATATAGGCTAACCTGGGGAAATAATTAAACTCCATATTGTTTAGAGCATTGTTTTTTGTTTATTTAAGTCTGCTTTAGGGACTGATAATGTGAGGTTGGCAGACATTTTACAAATGGGGTATCATTTGTATCTCATATGGGCTTGGAGTAGGTTATGAGGAAAGCAGACATTGTTCCACCCTGCTCAACTTTACCCACCCCTCCCATCAAGAAGCCCAATCAATCTTTAAGGGAGTAAGGAGAAGAGGGGAGGATGAAAGGGAGGAAAGCAATAAAAAACATTTAAAAAAAGGAAAGGATGTGGTAGAGACCAGTGCATTTAGCTGCTTCTGGGTCCTGCCTGCATGCACCATTTTATATTCCCAGCTGCAATCCTTTGACGTCAGGTTTCTACCACAATGACCAGGTCCACTGAATGTTGAGAAAGTCCCTTTGGTGGTAGAGTGTCATGCCACCTGCTCAGAGAGCTGCTAAGTTGCATTTGGATGTGACCCATGGCAGCTAAACAAGATTGGTGGCTGGAGGCAAGGCGGGTGGACTGAGGGATAATTATAACAGTTGATCTTCTCCATCAGAGGAGGGTGGGCACTGTGCACAGGAGTGGTCAGTACAAAATTCATGGAGGAAGTGGCAGTCTAGCTGGACAGGAGTTGGATAGATGGAAGGAAGATAACAAAGCGTTCTAGGCTGAATACACAGGATGCGTTTTGAGGAAGATGAAACCAGGAATTCGATGATGTGGGGAATATGAACAGAAAGATTGGTTTGGAAATTGATTCATTTTTACAATAATAGACACTATTTATTGAATGTCTGCCCATAGCAGTCATTGTACAAGCCTTTAGTCCTCAAAAACTGCAAGGTAAGTCAAATGATCTCCATTTTATAGATAAGGATGCTGAGGCTCAGAAGAGGTATGGCTAGTAAGTGACAAAGCTGAGGGTTTTTGTTTGTTGGGTTTAATTCAATTTATTTAAACAAAACCACAAACATTTAACCCTAAATTTATAACTTAGGGCTGTCTGTCCAGAAAGTCTGCATGTTTTCTGACCCACCGTCAGCCATCTCTTTAATCGACTCATTCACCCGCTGACACATGCATTCCCAAAACCAATCAACGCGTATTTGTAGCTTGTTGCTAGCCAGATATTAGGTTAAGTAGGACTTTGAATGTTAAATCATGTAGTATAAATTCTGTCATATTGTAAAGCGAAAATGAGACCATGTCTACAATGAGTGCTGCATTAACCTGTGCCCTTTTCTGTGAATGTCTCCTACTTCCCATTTCTCCTGAAAAAAAATATATATATATATTATTGTGGCCAATTCAGTTCTTCCAGTAGAAGCTGTGTTCTGTCCGAGTCTCTGGAAAGCCCAAATAACAGAGGCCTTCCTTTTGCAATGAAATATATTTTTTATAATTTCTCCACAAGGCGGGGTAGTGAATGACTACTCACAGAACCTTGCTCCTGTCCTTTTTTTACAACAACATTCTACAAATTGCAGAGCTTTGGATTAAATTCTGGTGTTGGACAGCAGATCCTAAGTGTTTCCTCAGCGTGGGGTGGGAAAGGGAGCAGGGAAATGTTTATTGTTGATTGAACATAATGTGCCAGACACCGTGCGATGCCCTTCTTACATCATCGTTTCATTCATTCATGGAAAAATATTTCTTCAGGGCCTTTTCATGCAATGGGGAAGAGGCAGTGGTAGGTTGTAGTGCATGAAAGGGCAACCTCTGGAGTTTGATCACTGGGTTCCAATCCTGCCTCCCACTCATCACCAGGTTTGTGTCACCTTGGCAGGCCTTTAAGCCTCAGGTTCCTCTTGTATAAACAGAAATAACTATAGTTCTTCCTTAATTTATATTATGAAGATTAAATAAAATAATGCATTTAAAGTGCTTAGCGCAGTGTTTGGCACCTAACAAATCATTGCTATTGTTATTCTTAATATTATTTTTGTTACGGTTTCGAGGGGCTATATGGAACTTGGGGACCCAGATGAAAACCCATTCCTACCATTCACTAGATGAATGGAAGACATTGAGAAAGTCACTTTTCTGTCTGGGTATCAGTTTTCTCATCTAAATATATGGAGGTGCAGAAAATTTTATTCACTATACTTTTTCCTAAGGAGAACACTGTATTCATTTAGGAGAAATGCTTTGATAAGCTGTTTGAGGTGTCAGGTAAGTTCCTAAGGGCATACTCAAACACCAAAAGATGATCTGTAAACTGTCACATTTGGGACAAGTAAATGCATTGGTATGGCTCCCGAGGGAGAGGGAAGGAGAAAGAAAGGTAGTGAGAAAAAGGAAGTGGAGCCAGTCGGAGGGCTGACAACTGAGACATTTCCAGGGGATACTTGAATTTTTGGTGAAATCTATTGAACTCCTAAAATGCTTAGTCTGAATGGTTTTCTTATGGAGGGTGGTGATAGGAAACATTAGGGATCTAGAATGACTGGAATACAAATTTCCCTTAGTCCCTTATAAGATCATATTTTGGACCAAAGGAAACACCTTGGAGCCTGGGTATCTGTGTGATATGTGTGATTCAGCTTGCATGCATGCATAGACAGATTTGTGCACATGCCTACTTCTACTTGAACATAGGTTAATCTATACGTGGGCAGATATACACACTCAGTACACACACACTCATTGGACTCATGCATATGGATGCAGTGCAGTGTACACATGTATGTGTATAGGTGAGCTTGCACATGTATGTACATGTGTGTATATTACATGAATGTCTTTGCGTGCATGTGGGTTCATGGTTTTATACTTGTGTGCGTGTTTCTGTGTCTGTTCATTATTCCCCACCCTGCATTTTGGGGCATCCCCCCTTGGCTAAGAGGCAGGCTGAGACTAAAGTCACGGGCCTCGGAGGAAAGGATGAGGGGATACCCCAGAGGCTAAAGCTCAGACGTCCCATCCCTCACCTGGAAGTAGTATCCCCTATTGACTCAAAAGGTAAAGCGATCAGCTCCCACCTCATCCTGCATCTCTGTGTGTCTGAGTTCCACTTTGCTGCCCTCTGAAAGATGCGCCACAGAGAGAGAGGCAAAGGCCCTGGAGGACAGACTGAGGAAGGGCCTGTGTGGGGCAGAGGCAATTTGCAGGAATGCCCAAGTGGGAAAGCAACTCTAAACAGAACATTCTCTTAATATACAAGAAATTAAGTCTTAATAATGCAGCAAGAAGCCCATTAACCCCTCTGATCTAAGGTTTGCTGCTGCCAGTTCTCAGTCCAGAGGGAACTGGGCTTCTCTCACCTTCTCTTACACAGGCCCCTTGGAGAGCCTGAGCTGACACTTGGAATATTTATTTCCTCTGCCGCTTGCCTCTAACTTCTAGCATATTCACTTATTTCATCATTTACTTTTCCGTCCATCTATCTATTCACCTGTCCATTCAATCATCTATCCACCCATCCATCCATCTATCTATCCATTTATCCTTTGAACAATCACTGAACATCCGCTCTACATCTGACCTAGAAGAAGCACTGGACACGTTGCAGAGAAGAATCAGTTTGAGCCCTTGTTCCCCCAGGCTACCACCCACCACCCCTGAAGTGCTCAGTAGGCACACTTGGCCTGCGGCTCCTGAGTTGGACATCATGCATGTAGTCACTCAGTGGCTCCAGAATGGGGACAATATCTTATTCATTTGCCACCCCAGTGCCTGCCAAAGTGCTCAGCACACACACACAATGGTCAGTGCATGCATGCTGCGCGAAACTGAACGGACAAGCTAGGGAGCGATAGAGGGAAGCTGACTGCATCTCTCTTGCAGTGAGGGGGTGGCCAGGAAGGTGATGCCTGAGCAGGCTCTGATGGGTGCCTAGGAGCATGCCAGGTCAAGGACAGAGCAGGGGTAGGCAAAGGAGGTGACGTTTGAATTGGGCCCAGAAAGCTGGAGAGGATTTCAACAGTCAAACATTTAGGGCAGGGACAGAATGGCCTTCCAAGCAGAAGAAAGAGAGGCTGAGGAAAGCCTGGGAGGAAAATTGGGAAGAATAAGTCATGGAGGCAGAAGGAATGGTTTGGGTAGAACACATAGGGAGAGACAGCATTGAAAAGACAGACTGGAGGCTGCATGTGGAGAACTCTGGCAAGGGAACTATGTTCTAGAAGCAGCCGTGGAGGGATCTGACGTAGAAGAATTAACCTGTGGGTCAGGACTGTGCCAACTTCCTGTGATAACCACTGTCCCTCTGAAAGTAAATTGTTTTTCCTCTTCAACTGAAAAAAAGCATTAGCATTCTAAAGTAATTTCAGTTATCTTAGACGTCAGGCTTTGGTCCTCAGAAAGTATTGGTAGCGTTAGTTCTCTATCCTATTGTACTGGGTTGACCAGATGTAAGCATAAATCTCATACAAGTTGATACTTTGCAGTTATCAAATAATGGTACTTAACACTTCCATAGTGCTTCCTATGTTCCAGGCAGGGTCCAGGCACTGTATGTAATTAGCTAATTTAATCCTATGGCAACTGTATGAGGTAAGTTCAATTAGCGTCCCCAATTTTACACAGGAGGAAACTGAAGCACAGAGATGGTAAGTAACTTGCTCATACAGCTAGTTCAAGTCCAGGCAGTCTAGTTCCAGAGACTGCTTTTTACTACTCTCTAAACAAGGTTTGATTGCTACAATGGACCAGACGCTGATGCGAGGGCTTTACCTGTAACGATTAATTTATCCTTCTTAATAACTCTGTGGAGTAAGTGCTGTCCTTCTCCTAAGATTATTGATGCATAATCTGAGGAACTGAGAGGTTAAAAAATACCTCCAAGTTCACAGTATGTGGAGGGTGAAACCAGACGGACAATTTTAGATTCTATTTAGTAGACATATGTGGAGCTTCCTGTGTGCAGGTCTGGTGAAACATCTTGTTATCCAAAATAAAATAAACAATAAGTTTATACTGTTATTAATCTGTGCATGTCTTTTTAAGGAAAACTTCATGGAGTACAATGTATAAGTTTACATATTCATCTCTCTATCTCTCTCTGTTTATCTCTCTTTCTCTCTCTCTCTGTCCCTATTTATCTCTCTCTCTTTCTCTCTCTTCTTCTCTTTCATCTTTCCCTCCCTATGTCTAACTTTCTTGCCATCTCCACTCTCCCCCAGATGTAACCTCCTCTCCATTGCACTCTGGTGTATGTAGGCATTTAAGAAGAAAAATGGATGAATTAAGTATTTACTGACTGTTTACTATATGCTAAGCACTGGGCTTTGTACAGGGTAAGGAAGTGGCTAACATAGACAGTGCCTGACCACAGAGCTGGCAGTTTAGTTTTTTTCTCTATATCTATCTATCCCTGTCTCTAAACTGTGTTCTATCTATCTACCATTTATCTATCTATCATCTGTCTCTTTAGACATCCATCCATCCATCCATACATCCATCCATCCATCCATCATCTGTCTATCTAGGAAGGGGTAGCAGAAGGAGAAAGAGAAAGGAAAGGAGGAAGGAAGGAGGGAAGAGGAGAGGGGAGAGATCAGAAGAGCAAAAGGAGGAACTGGATGATGAGGAGAAAACAGGAGGAGGAGAAAGGAATGGGAAGGGACCATCTATGGCAAATCCATCAATTTATGAAAGAGACTGAACCTCAAAAACAGGAGGTGAGTTATAAGATGATGCTGGTGAGAACTAATGAAGTGGATTAGTAGGGGTTGGACTTGATGACTAGATTTCTCCACGATCCTTGTCTTAATGGAGCTTGGTGCTCACAGCCACCTATGGACTATTTCTCTTTCATTGTGTTCTTGATTTTCAGAAGCAGAAGGGGATTTGGGGAAAAGTAGCAGGGGGTTTGAGGGTATTTTCAGCCCCCATGCCCTGAAGCCATCCTGCCCCCCCAAAGCTGGGCAGGCTACCTGAGCCTCTTCCCTTTCCGTGCAGGGGAGGAGGCCTTGACCATGTACATGGACAAAAGTCGCCTCGACCGGAAGTCAGGGAACGCAACTCAAAGCGTGGAGGCTCTGCACCAGCTTGCATCATCCTACTTTGTTGACCGTGACGGCACCATGAGAAGGCTCCATGAGATCCAGATATCAACTGGAGCGATCAAGGTGCGGCTTGAGGGGGATCGGGGTGCCAGGTTCCTACGACAATAGCGCTGCAACCCAGGCGTTCTGAGAGTCAGTGGGCAGATACGATCCCTGGCTTCACACTCATGTACCTAACAGTACCTCCTGCCAGCCATGATGATGGATGCTGTCAAGTGTCCTCCAATAGCATGGACATTGTCATTAGGGTGACCATATGCACTGGTTTACTGGGGCTGCCCTGGCTACGGTCACAGCATAATTAGCAACAATCCTCTCCTTCACTCTCAAAGTTCCCCTGTATAGATGATGTTCAGGCTCCCTTCCTAGGTGAAGAAACGGATTCTACAATGGGGAAAGGATTTTCCCCAAGGCCACAGAGCTAGCAGGAGTCGGATTGTGATGCCTAGGTCAGTAATTTCTCAAACACCTGTGTTTTTCATTTCCCACCCGCATTTTACAGATGGAAAATCTCAGGTCCAACGGTTATATGGGATATCAAAATAGAGAATACCTTAACAAGGATAGAACTCTAGTCTCTAGATCAGGGGTCCATGAGTATTTTCTATAAAGGGCCAGATAATAAATATTTAAAGCTTTGCAGGCCGTATGGTCTCTGTTGCTACGACTCAATTCTGCTGCTATGACACAAAAATCAGCCATAGACAATATATGAGCAAATGGGTGTGGCTGTGTTCCAATAAAACTTTATTTACAAACACAGGCAGTCTGTCCTACTCATCTACACCAGCGGTAGTCAATAGACCCTTCTATTGGGTTGTTGGAAAAGTCATGGCATATTTTTTCTATGTTTTTCATTTGAAAAATGTGTCATGACTTTTCCGGCAACCCAATAGGTGGTGAAAATGCCCTATATCTGTTCTGGCCAAGACAGTAGCCGCTAGTCATATGGGGTTATGGAGCCGTTGACATGTGGTTACTGAGGAACTAAATTTGTAAGTTTATTTCATTTTAATTAATTATAATAACCACACTGGATAAAGCAACTCTAAACATTCAGTTCAGTGCCTGAGAGCACAAGAATTTAAAAAAAAAACAGATTCCATTTTAAATGCAATAAATTCGGGGATCACCTTTACAAAGCGAGTAAGGGAGGATATTTTTGATGTAATGGATTTGTTCTTCTGATGGTTTCAATGCAGAGGGTTCACACCTCAAGTTTTCCTAAACAAGATTATACCTGCCCTTTACTTCTCAATCTTCAATCTATTTTTTTTTTCTTAATAAAACACAGACCTGGCCTTATATTAAGACTCACTAGGAAAAAAAACGTGTATATGTGTTGGGGGGAGGCAGTGTCGGAGGAGACGCAGGCAGGTGAGGCAGAAATTGACCAAGGGACGAGAACAATGTGGGAGGGAGAGTGTTACTGAGGAGGGAGGTAAGAAGGAGAGAAATAAATCAGATCAACAAACAAAGAGCCACTTAGCTGAGAAGAATCTCCTGTAGTGGGGGATTACGTTGTTAGGGAACTTGGCACAGAGAGACCGATCTTTATGAAGCCATCAGAGTCAGAGTGAAGCAAAGGCCTGGTTTTCATTATCACCAAATGGTTCTCTCCCCACTGGATGGGGCGCGGAATTGAGATATTGAAGCTCTGTTACAGGATAATCCTCTATTGTGCATCCCGGAAGTGCCGCCTGCCTCCTTAGGAGGAATTTCTCAGAGAAATTGCACCGAAGCCGCTCAAGAAACCATTCCTACAGTAGCACTGCCTTCCTCACTCAACCTGGGATGTGGCTTCTTCTTGACATTTCTTGGTACTACCTCAAGACCTAGCTGGCTGGAGTGTGTCCCATTGCCCTGTGGGGCAGCTTTGCCCGCGGTTTTCTTTTCCTGGGTATCTTTGATGAAATTAATCGGTAGTTTTGCTCTTCACTCAATAATACCTATATTATAATAACTCTTATTATTCTGTTCAAAAAAAATGAATTATATAAACATCTAACCAGTACCCTGTACACTTGAAACGAATATAAAATAATGTTGAATGTCAACTAGAACTGAAAAATCAAAAATAATAATAAAAAAGCTTTTAATTAAAAACATTTCAAAAAGAATAAGTTATTTGCTAAAACCCCAAAGCTTATGATCCTAAGTGCTAAACACTTCAAAACCATGATCCCCTTAGCTATGGAGGTGGGTGAGAGTATTACTAACGTTTTACAGATGGGGGGCGGGGCATTAAGGCTTAGAAAAGGCAGTTACCGATCCAAGGCTTCACGGCTGGAAAAAAGCAGACCTGGCTTTGGGAGATCCCTGTAGCCATTCCAAGTCATCAATACCCACAACAGTCAATGCTGTTTCTTTGTAGTTGGGTGCAAATCTTAAAACAACCCTACAAGTGCCTGTGTTAACTCATGGGAAGTGAAGGCTAAAGGGATAAAGAAAGCTCTTTTCATACTAAACCATTCCTATTTCAAGGTTATCTGTTTGAATAGCTGTTCCCCTATTATGTACCACCTCCATTATTCTAAGACAATGCTTTGGAAACACACCTCCGTAGGACTGGGGTGTTTTGTTCTGACTGTGCTCCTTGCAGAAGGTTTTATCGGGGGGAAATGGGGACAATTTTATTGTTCTTGCCTAATAGTAGTGCACGTGTACTTCTTACAATTTAGGGAGGCTTTTGACAATACGATTTCCATTTTTGAACATATGCCGTGTGCCAGGCACTTACACCCATCAAGTCTAGTCTCACAACCTTCCTGGGAAGGATTTACGAGCTTCAGGTCGCAGAAGCTTAGAGAACTGAAGTGACTTCTTTAGGTCACAGAGCCAATAAATG
Organism: Hipposideros armiger; assembly: GCF_001890085.2. Taxonomy (NCBI): domain Eukaryota; kingdom Metazoa; phylum Chordata; class Mammalia; order Chiroptera; family Hipposideridae; genus Hipposideros; species Hipposideros armiger. Next base: position 1,565,817 of record NW_017731473.1, on the reverse strand, counting down.
GCCCAGCCAGGATTTAACACTGATCCTCCTGAGTCTAAAGTCCATACTTTTGAAATATATGATACTGCTTCCACTTTGCAGTTCATGTAATACCTAAAGCGACTGTGTGAAGTGAGTAGCACAGAAAGAGCCTGGGTATTCTGGTTCCAGCCTGTATGCTTGGGTGGCCTGCTATCTTGTCACCTGCTTGGTGACCGCCAGGCATGGTCCTTCGCACAGGCAGGGCGCTCAGGAAGTAGCCGGTGGCTCAGGGCAGGAGACCTCTGCTGGCTTTGCCCCACTGAGGGCTGACTCTGCAGGGTCCGTCCCAGACAAGAGCATCTGTCTCACATCTGTCACCCTTGATGTCCACTCCAGGTCACAGAGACACGCACTGGGCCTCTGGGCTGTAACAGCTATGACAATCTGGACTCTGTGAGTTCCGTCCTTCTGCAAAGCACGGAGAGCAAGCTGCACCTTCAAGGTAGGGTCCCAGTGGCACTGGTGGGACCAGAGGGTGGGGGTGGGGGGCAGCATGGGGGAGGAGGCATGATGTGGAAGGAGAACGCAGAAGAAGAGAGACAGGGAAACCAGCGAAAACTCCCAACAGGGAAATCAAGACAGTCATGCTATAACGTCCTTTTAAAAATTTTAACATATACAGGACATTGAGTTCATGGTTATTAACTAGTTTTCAGATCTAAAACCCAGACATGGGAGCTTTATCTGATTATTTTGATGAAAACATCTAAATGGTGTTATTTTATGGACACTCCAGATCTAATATGTATTAAAGTTTCATAGCATAGCATCTGAATTTCCTACATTACAGAGTTTGATTTTCAGTGTGTTTTGGCAGGTGTTATTTGAATTCCGAGAGCTATCGGGCAATTTATGGAATTTTGGGGGTCTATGTAATCGTCTTTCTCCTTATTGGTTAATCACTTGTAGTCTTCAATATATTCATACATGCATACACACATGTGTACGTGTACGTGTATGTGTGTGCTTTTGGCAGAGTTTGCAAATGAGAGCGCTCAGGGCTGGCTGGGGTGTAGAGGGACAGATGCTCTTAGGCCTTGCCACCGAGACTGAGACAATTATAAAGATTAGTTTGTCGATATATATATAGATATTTGTATTCATTTAATGTCTATTATATATCAGGTTCATGTTAGAATCTCCATATATACTCATGACCTTAAAGAAAATACACCGTTTAACATAGTAATTTTACCCTTATTAATTCATCATAAAGAGGAGAGGAGATTATAGGGGAAAAAAACTGTTACGGCTTTAAGTACAGATAGTTCTGTTTTAAAAAGCATAACTTATAAAAGAATAAAGAACAATGTAAATATCTAAATTTTCCACATGAGGAGACTGCATGAATTAATGTGACATCCATACAACATAGTATTAGGCAGGCACTAAAATGCTGTTTATATAGAATTTCCAAGAATACGTGACAATGGTTTGATATAATGTTAATTTAAAAAATGGATGGTTTCTGATTGAATGTATGGCATGATCTTAACAATGTAAAAGAATAAGAAATAATATCACAAGGAAATATGCTGAGATGTTAAAAGAGGTTTGGATTGTTAGGCTACAGATGATTTATTTTGAGCTTCCAGTTCTGTTTCTAACTTTTCTACAGTGATCATGTATTAGCTTTATAGTCAGAAAAAAATGACATGCTTTAACTTTCAGCAGACTAAAAATGTGACCTTCTAGAAAAGTATATGATAAAGGTGATTTTGAATGTCAGTGGGAGGAAAGTTAAGTTGAGATTGGCAGGTAGAGTGAAGCAGAGCTTAATATGACTTTCATATTCCGATTCCTTGGCAACTCTTTCATTCAGGCTGCTGTTATAGAAGATGGTTGGAAAATGGCACGAGGAGAACTTGGAAGTGTCACCTGGGAGCAATGAATGAAAATTCCCAGGGAAATTCGGGCCAAGAAAAGTGGTTTAGTGTTAAAACAGAATACAACCTCAAATACCTGAAGAATAACCCTATCCCCTTTAGTAGAGAAAAGAGTAGACAGATGGGTTTGGTGATTCCTCATAAGAAAGTAGATCAGAAAGTCAGATCTGCCTTGGGTGTACCGGTGATCTTAGTTCCCGTGATACCTAGTTACCCTGTAAAGTGCCAGCAGGGTTTGACTCTAGGAAGTTTAGCTTCGGTCTGCATTCGATTGCCCTGCTGTGCACGTGGGAGGTGGAGAGACCTGTGAGTTATAATTGGCATAAATTTAGAAGGGATGAACAGGGTGTTACTAGGAAGTTATTAAGATCTTAGGGGCATTTAGAGGCTAATTTACCGTGAAGCTAATGAAGCTTGAGGTCCAGGGCTCCCTCACCATCTAAATCCTCAACTTTTCTCATTCTAAATATTCACGTTCATATCTAACTTTTGAATTCCTTTCCTCCATAAGTAACTAAAGTATAAGTCTCAGTCCTCCAAAACCCAGGTCTGCCATTGGTTATATTACTAGAAGTATATTACTCACAACAAAGGAGGTGACAGCCTTGTCCTAGTCTAGATTGGTCAGAGCACACCTAGAGGGTTGGATTCAAGTCTGAGCTTCACACTTTAAGAGGAACATTAGGAAACTACAGCATACCTGAAAGAGGATATCTTACAATAAATAGCTGAAGAAGATTGACTTGGAACGAAATGACTTGATACATATAGGACTGTCTTGCAGAAAAGATAGTCAAATTCACTAATATGGATAAAATGGGCTAACTGTGCTACTTACAGGAAGCTGCAGGGACCCCAGCTTTTAAATGAGATAAAATAGATCTCATTTTAAACTCAGTATAAAATAGATCTCCTAATGCACATTCATACCCAAACCTGGAATGGCCTGCTGAGTATGTAGTGGCTCTCTGTTATCACAGAGTTACACAGAGATGGCATTTGGTATGAATGTTACAGAGATTATTTAATCATCATTCCATTGGGTAATTGAAGTAGGTGGTCTTTAAGTCCTTCTGAAATACTGATTCCAGGGTTTTAGGAACACAATGAACTACCACAATGAAATACCAGTCTTTCTTGAGACTGACCATGTACCAAATCCACAGTTAGACCATGGGCATATGAGTACAAATCAGTTCATTTCAATTCAAATTGTAAGGATCCATGTTGGCTTTGAGCTAGGCACAAGGCTACAGGTGTAAACAAAACACAGTTTCTACCCTAAGGAAATGTACAATCTATCAGAGAAGACAAATAAACCATAATAAGCATAATGAATTTTAAGGGAGAGAAATATGAGGGTTTTATAGTACTAGTTAGTATGGGGACTTAACCTACTAGGGAGTCAGGGAAGTTTTCTTGCTGAAAAGATGCATAGGATGAGACCTGAAGGATGACGACCAGGGAAGGGTCGTGGGTATGGAGGCAGACAGAAGAGCCTTTATGAAGAGGCGTTCGAATGAGTTGAACATTAATTTGAGAGTAATGGGCACCATGGAAGGGTTTCTAACAGGCAGTAGCATGAAGAGATTAATCTTTTGGAAGATCGCTCCGACTTTCGTGTGGTCAGTGAACTAGAGAGGGGTAGATTAGAGGTTGCTGACCAGGTAGAGGCTATTTCAGCACTCAAGATGAGATGTCACAGACTTAGACATGGAGGTAGCAGTTGGAGTTGAGAAAATAGACCAATTTTAGAGTTCCTTAGAAGTCATCATGGCCAGGATTTAGTGAAGAGACCGTCAAGAATTTAGATCATTGAGGGAATGGAGTGTGCAGATGAGATACAGAGGGTGGACAGGAAAAGACATACGATTCAAGGTAAAATGTAATATAATAGAGATAATAAAAGTAATACATGCTATTATGGAGATCCAAAAAAAGGAAGTGATTCATTCTGTCTGTTTAGGTAGAGGAATCATAGAAGAAGAGAAAAATATGCTGTCTGAGGATGAGTAATCTTCTCCTGGTGGAAGGTTAAAGAAAAAAAGCTTCTTAAATAATAAGACAGAAGACTATCCCATGACTTTTCAGTAGGCTAATATTTATTCAGTAGAATACAGAAAGCACCAAGTATAAGAGAAAGACTGCTAAATTGGACTAGATTAAAATTAAGGATTTCTGTTCATCAGAAGCTGCTGTTCATAGAATGAAAATGCAAGCTCCGGAGTGGAAGGAAATATCTATGGTATATGCATCTGACAAAGAACTCTTGGGCAAAGCATTTAAATAGGTCCTAAAAAAACACTAAGAAAAAGGCAGACAATCCAGTAAGACAAGAAAACGGGTAAAAAAGATGAACAGGCACTTCATAAACAAGAGTACGAAAATGGCAAATAAACTTTCGAAAAAGGCAATTAACTTCTCTAGTCCTCAGAAAACATCAATTAAAATCACAATTCAATATCATACCACAGCCATCAGTCTGGCTGAAATAAAAACCACTGACAATATCAAGAAGTGACAGCATGGAGCAGTGGGGACTGACACGCATTGCTTGTGGGGGAATCAATGAGTACAGCCACTTTGGGAAACTCTCTTGGCAGCGTTTACTAAAGACTCAATTTGTCCGTGCCATCTGACCTAGCAATTACAAGTCCTAGAAATAGGCCCCGCAGAAATGTTACGTCTATGCACCAAAACACATGAATGTTCATAGCAGCTTTATTCAGCGTTTCCAAATGGAAGTAGCCCCAAACGCCCCTCAACAAGAAAATGCATAAATAAGTTGTCATAGATTCACACAATGGGCTACAACACAGAAATGAGAACAGAGTACATAAATACTCTGTCACGCACCAGTAGGGAAGCGTCCCATAGAGATAACATTGAATAAAAGAAGCCAGGCACAAGTGAGTGTACAGGGTGTGATTCCATTCCTACGTAGGTCAAAAGCAATAAAAAACAAATACATTGTTTCAGTAGTCCACCGGGCATTAACCTTTGGGGAGGAGGAATGGGGAGGTGGCCGAAGGGAGACAGAGATGTTTATGGAGGTATCGGTGATGTTCTGTTTCTTAATCTGGGTGGCAGCTCATGGGGTTGTTTACTTTGTGAAAATACCTAGAGCTGTACGCACATGATGCATGTGCAGATGTTTCTGTATGTATAATATGCAGCTATTAAAATTTTATTTAATCATGTGCTCCATCTTGACACCCTCCGAAAAGAGAAAACATGAATACAGCAGGGACATAAAAAAGCAGGAGGTGGTCCCGCCCAGCGAGAGCACAAGCTGCCTGCACAGAGGCTAGAAGAGCCGGAAGTCACAATAGATCCTATTTATTCAGCGCTTCCTTGTGTGTGACGGGGACTGTGATCATTTATTTTGATCATGTGTATATTTGTGTATTTGTTTTTATTTATTTTGAATTAGGTCTATTTGTATGATACAATTGTATTTATTACATTTCTAATCCTCACGCCATTGCTATGACAAAGGCATAAATAACATCCCCCGGAGTGTAGGTGAAGCAACGGGGGGCTGAGAGAGGTGATTCAGGAAGAGGTGGACCCGGAGGAATTTTAACGTCAACAGCCTGATGTCGAAGTTTCGCTGTCCCTTTGCTGATTCCTGTGACTGACGCAGGGAGGGGAGGCTCTGCAGAGGTTTATTTTGGTAGATAGATGGTGATATGAATGGCACTCTAATGACATTTACCTTGCGGTGTTTCACAAAATGGTCACAGAACACAGCAAAGGGAAACGGAAATAGGAAAAAGAAAGAAGATTACAGGAGACTAGAAGTGAGAAAGGATCATGGACATGATCAGAGGCTATTAATAGTCCAAGTGACAGCAGAACTCGTAGTAATAACGCTAATGGCATAATGGTCACTTCTTATTTTTATACTTCTCGCTTCAGGAAGCCCACGGAGTGTTTTACTGACGCTGTCATGTAATTTAACCTGGTATCCATCTGGTGAGGTATACAGACAGCAGAGCGCAGCCTCAGTAGCTCAGTGATGTGGAAAGGGATGCAGAGAGAATATTTTGCTGAAATCTAGGGCTGATCCAGAAATGTATTCACTCACACAGTCACTCATTTATTTAGCAATATTTACTGAACATGAACTATACGTCAGATATTGTTTTAAGAGCTGGACATGCACCAGTGAGTAAGCTAAGTCTCGATCATTTTGGAGCTTATATTTAGTATGTGGGGGGAAAAGCAGATAATAAACAAGTAAACAAAGAAATATACTTTCTTTAAGATCAGAGAGATGGTGAGGGCGCAGCTAGACATGTGGAGACTGTGGGAAAGACCTTAGATTTTACTCAGGATGAAATAAAAAGCTACTGCAAATTCGGAACGTGGAGTAAGCTGACCTGACTCACATCTTAAATGAATCACTGTGGCTGTTGACTAGATCAAGGGAGAGAATACATACAAGGAACCCAGTTAGGGGGCTATGGTGTTTATCAAGATGAGAGAACATGATGGCCTGACCTTGGTAGTGGCAATGAGGGTCGGGAGAAGTGACCAAATTTTGGATCTGTCGTTAAGTACTGCTGATGTTCTTTGGTAATGGACTGAGAAACATGTGAAAGAGAAGCAGAAGATGGTCCCCACGTTTCACCTGAGCAACTGCAATGATGGAATTGCCTTACCGATATGGTGAACACCGCGGGAGGGATAAGTTTTGATGAGAAATTGGGTTTGAACCTAAATTTGAGAAGTCTGTTATATATACAAATGTATTATGCTGTGCGGGCATTTGGAAAATCAGAAGAGAGAAGCAGTGATATGAATTAGCATAGAGATGATATTTAATGGTGTGAGATTGGATAAGATTACCTTGGGAGAAAGTGTAGTTAGAGAAGAGAAGGAACCCAGTTATTGAGCCATGGAGACTAATATTTGAAGGGTTGGGATAATGGAATGATAATGAGGACCAAGAAAAGCAAGCTAAGAAGTGGCTAGGGAGGTGGGAAGAGCTAAGCAAATGAAGTCTCCTAGAAGCCAAGTAATGAATGTTTCTCCAAGCAGAGACCGTGGTCAACTGTGTCAAATGCTGCCGAGGACTGAGAGCTAAGTAGTAGGTTTAGCAACAGAGAGGTCTTTGGCGACCTTGACAAAAGATGGTTCAGTGGCATTAAAGGAGATGAAAGCCTGGGTCGAATGGTGTCTAGAGATAATGGGAAGAGAGGACGTGAAGGCAGGTGATATAGCAAAGTCTGCAGAGGAAAAGTGCAGTACATGGCACAAAGCAGAAAGTGAGGTGGAACCGGTGAGTTTTTCTTCTTTTTTCATATAGAAGCAACAAACTTTTATCTGCTGGTGGGAATTATTATTCAGAGAGGGGGAAGTTGATTCTACAAGCAAGAGGGACTATTTTAGGGTCAAGGGTGAACAGACAAGAGTCAAGAGGGGATGACTGGAATTACTTGCCTCAGATAAGAGCTCCTGCTATTTCACCCATTGTGAAGGGCGGGGGAGGAGAACCTATGGGCCCGGGGGTGGGTGCAATTCATAGATGTGGTGATGGGGGCATTTTCTTGAACTTTTCTTCTGATTACTTTTCACGGATTTAATTTGCATCTGTGAAATTAGAATGTTTCTTATAACTGATGGTGTGTCATAGTTTAATGGGCAGGCATTTTTTTTTCTTAGTGTACATCAAACAATGATATCTCTTACAGTGAATGACATCGTGGATTCAATGGCATATGATATTTTTCTTAATGAAATGAGGAGTGAGGGCACCAGCCTATTCTCAGCTTCCAAAAGAGAAAGATGGACAGGAAGAAGGTAAAAGTCTTTAAAAGATGGGAGGTTAGGCAGTGAGGAGACATGGATGAAAGAGTGTGACACGAGGCTTCATCTGCTCTTTGCAACTCCAGGCGGGGCCCCCGGAGACTGGTGTGTCCTGAGAGCCTCCTTCTAATAGTCCCCTTCAAATGGCCTGTTTCACTTGTTGATCTCAAGTCACTTCTCCTCTTTAAGGCCTCCTTTATGGTATCATTTTTCTGCCTACCTTGCAACATAGTCATTTGTGTTTCAGTTTTATCTCTTCTTTTTAAGGCAGGGATTTGGCCTTGCCAGCTTTGTATTTCATTGTATTCAACACAGGGCCACGGACATAGGAACTCCAGACCTATTTGCTGAATTGGATTTTTCTATATGATTGTGACAAAAGAAGGAGAGAGGCTAGGAGGAGACGAGGGGAAAAGGGGAGAAAGAGGAAGGGAGTGGGAAGGAAGAGAAAACGATGGAGGAGGGGGAGAGGACAGGGAGGGGATGGGGCGCAGTAAGGGGAGGGTAGGAAGAGAAGTAGCACCCATAACCTCTCTCCTCAGTAGCTAGGCATCACACATGGAGCGAAGATGATTATTTTCAAAATCAGCTGGCCACAAGAAGTAGGAGAGGCCTGGGGAGGGTCAAAATGTTCAAACATAACATCTTCTTAAGCTGCTGGCTCCGCCTTAGGCATCGTGCTTATGTCCACTATACAATTTGTCCTTCCTGCTCACTGAGGGATAGGGTTCACTATCCCCATTATACGGATGAAGAAGTGGAGGCTCAAAAGGTTAAAATCTCTTCCCCAAAGTCCTTCAGCTTTTGGGTCCTGGTCGCCTGGGCTCCCAGGCTACTTGGCTTCTCTGGGGGAGCTCTGCGTCAGCACAGCGCATCCTAGATGTGGGTAGAATGCTCATACATCCCTGCCCAGCCTCAGCGGTAGAGGAAGACGGAACCAGGCGTGATCAGGTCTCCTTTCCATAAAGCCCGCTCCTCTTTCACGCCCCCGTCACCTTGTCACCTGGTGGCCTTGTGATCCCAGGGTGGAACCCTGAGTGATTGTGGCCAGTGCCTGCTCTAGTCAGCAGCCTGGGGATGACTCCTCCCTAGGATCAACTGAGGGTCGCAGGCGATGGCCTCTGACTGAGGCCATTCTTGTCTGATTCACAGGGGCCCCCAGGCCCCAATGGGATTCATGTTTCTGCCTCCCATGGCTCTGTCTGTGAGGTCTGTTGAATAAAGAGCAGCCCCTTCATGCCAAACAGGATTACTGACTTCCACCCAGCTGGTGGCATCCAAATACTGGTTTTCCTTGATGAGCCAGGGAGCACCCTGTTCTGTGCCTTGTGACAAGGAGAAGGGGGGTTCCTCTTGAGAAGTGGCTTGAAGATGTGTGTCCATTAGTGACTCAATCAGAAAACAAATTGAGTAGGGCGGATCAAGAGAGCAAATTTCATAGTGACAAGACCTTGGGCTAGTTAATTAAGGCTCTGAGCTTCTCTGGGTCATCTAATCTGCAAAATGGCAATCAGCACACCTCTGGCTTGGAACCATTGTCCTGCATTTAATAGGAAAATAGTTAGAAGGCACCTGACCTGAAAAGCAAGAAGGCTGATATAAAATAATAATCATAGCTATGATTTACCAGTTAATTCTCATGTGCCAGGTATAGGGCTCATTTTTTATATCAGTATCTCATGTAATTCCTTAACAAAGATCCAGTTTTAATATTTGAAAATTGAGGCTCACAAAAGTTAACTGTCAATGGGTGACAGAGTAAGAGTCTGAAAACACATTGCTTCTCAGCATGGAACATATACTGGGTTGTTGGAAAAGTCATGACACATGTTTGCGACAGATGGCAGTAGTTCATTTTTGGAAGTACTAGAGTCATTCGCATCTATGTTATTGCTATGTCATTTGACAGCTGACAGTTCTAGCTGCATTCTAAAAAAAAAATTGAGCGATTCGGTTGAGTTTTGCAGATTTTACAACAAGATGAAGATGGAAGACCAAACTGTGCATTTTTGCCGTATTTTACTGTTTTACTTCCATAAAGGGAAAAACATGCATCAAGCTTGTGAAAAGTTGCATAAAGTTTATGGTGACAATACTCTAAAAGAACGTCAGTGCCAACAATGGTTCACGAAATTCCGTGCTGGTGGTTTTCATCTCAACGGTGTTCCTCACCCACCAAGGTTGATGACGACAAGATAAAGGCATTGATCGAGTCAAACCCACATTACACGATACAAGAGATTGCAGAAACATTGAACATCCATTATTCAAGTGTTCATGACCACTTGAAGAAGTTGGGATACGTAAGCAAGCTCAATTCTTGGGTTCCACATGAATTCAAAGAAGTTCATTTGACGCCGCGTATAAACATCTGCAATATGCTCGATAACGTGAAGAAAACGACCCTTTTTTGAAGGGACTGATAACTGGTGATGAGAAGTGGATTGTTTACAACAATGTGGTGTGCAAACGGTCTTGGTCCCAATGTGATGATTCGCCTCAAACGACATCGAAAGCAGACATTCATCAGAGGAAGGTTATGCTCTCAGTGTGGTGGGATTTTAAAGGCGTTGTGTTTTTTGAGCTCCTACCAAGGAACCAAACAATCAATTCGAATGTGTACTGCCGGCAATTGGACAGTTTGAACGAATCCATCATCCAGAAACGTCCAGAACTTGTTAATTATAAAGGAGTTGTGTTCCATCGCAACAACGTGAGACCACACACAAGTTTGATCACCTGTCAAAAATTATTGGAGCTTGGATGGGATGTGTTGCCACACCCACCATACTCCCCTGACCTTGTGCCATCAGACCTCCACTTGTTTCACTCTCTTCAAAACTCCTTGTGTGGTATAATTCAGATAAGGCTGTACATGAGCACCTTGTTCAGTTTTTTGCAAATAAAGACAGGTCCTTCTATGAACGAGGAATTATGAAGTTCACTGATGAAAGATGGCAAAAGGTTATCGAACAAAACGGGCAATTTATCACTGATTGATCTTTGTTCTTTATATAAATTAATGACCTTTGGAAAACATAGACAAAATACGTCATGACTTTTCCGACAACCCAATAGATCATAATCATAGTTTTTGTTAGAGCAAGTAGTTACATAGCCCTTTATGTGTGCTTATAGCTTCCGCTGTTTACTTTAGAAAGTCTGTGATTTTCCTAATGTAAATCACCAATTTGGGTAGGTGGGTAGGTGTGCCGTTTCCATAGCTATTCTCATCTCCCCAGAGGATCCAGAACCAGAAAAGATCAAATACCTTTCTAACAGGCAATTACTAAGGCCTTGCAACATTCCAGGTGTGCATGAATGACTGCTGCTCCTGACCTGGGGAAATCTGTAATCGTTTGATGACTCAAGACTCAGACTTATAAAGAAAGAGGTGGAAATTATGACGGGGTGTGAGCCGATGTTGGGAAAAGGGATATCAGAGCACTTAACTCTCAGTATGTGGTCACGTGGGGTTTTACTTTTCAGTAAACTTTTGGCTGAGTATGCAGCATAGAAATCATGACTGATATGGTCCAGGTGGCAACATGGCCCCCTCTAACAACCACATCTCATTCAGTTCTTTGTTGAGCTCACTGACGGTGCAGAATCCAGGCGTCAGGGTGGCAAAAACTGAAATAAATCACTCGTGGAAATTAATTCACTGGTGCTGTGTAGACACGGTACCTGTTCATTTTTTAAGATTATTAAGTCAATCTTTATTTTTTCCCTCACAATGCATCTTAGTCAGAATGAAGCTCTCCTTTGACACTGCAAACAAAGCACTTTTGATGTGCCTTTGTTTTATATTCTGGATACATTCTACTTTGTCTTAGGTGCACAATTCTTCATATTTGCTGCTAAATTGTAATTCAGATCCCTCAGAGTAGAAACCATATCCTTTTATTTTATCTGTTCCTTATCTGCTTGTCCTTAGTTCAGGGTTAAGCTCTTAATAGGTACTCAATATATATATGTACTGATTGAAATTTATTTGAATGGCCAAATCAGTTTGTTTTGAACCTTAGTTTTTTTTGTGATACAATATACATAACATAAAGTTTAATGTTTTGGCCATTTTAAAAGGCACAGTTCAGTGGCATTAAGTATATTCAAAATATTGTGTCAGAGTCATCACTATTTCCAGACCTTTTCCACCACCCTACATGGAAAATCTGTACCCATTAAGCAGCCATTCCCCATCCCACCCACCATCCAGTCCCTGGCAGCTAATGATCTTCTTTCTGTCTCTATGGATTTGCCTATTCTGAATATTTCATATAAATGGAATAATACAATATGTGCTTTTCTGTGTCTGGCTTCTCTAATTTAACAAAGAGTTTTCAAGGTCCATCCATGTTGTAAAATGGTCCATCCATGCTGTAACATGTATCAGTATGTCATTCTTTTTTAGCTCACTGGATTTCATGTTATGATTCTACCACATTTGTTTACCCATTCGTAGGTTGATACACACTTGGGTTGCCTCTACTTTTTGACTATTGTGAATACTGCTGCTATGAACATTTGTGTACACGTGTTTGTTTGAAGACCCACCTACAGTTGTTTTGGGGTCCGTACCTTATGAGCGGAATTGCTGAATGATATGATAATTAAATTGAAAAAGATCTGGTGCAAAAATAAGTTTATTTTATGATACAGTACATGATCACGTTGTTCACTTCCTCTGAGAGGACTGCCAACGCTGTCCTGTGGGAGATGTACACTTCTCATCTAGCTGACATTGCACTTGGCCATGCGATTTGCTTTGGCCAATGGAATATGAGAAGATGAAATGCATGCCTCGTCTTAGCAGACACTTTAGGAGACATTGCTTTGGCTTTGGCTCCTTTTCCTCTTTTGTATGAATGGCATATGCCTGAAAAAGGCTACCCCTTCATCCTAGCTCCAAAAGGAAGACCTCTGGGGCCGAGCCACAGCCAAGTCAACACAAAACATGAGCAAGAAATAAGCCTTTGTGGTTATAAGCCACTGAGATTTTTGAGGATCTTTATTAACACGCCATAATGGAACAGAAGCTCAATAATCCTGACACACTGGATTAAATGACATAGACCACACTTATTTACGTACTGCAGGTCTTCTCAGTGCCTTAACTGTGCTAATGTGCACTATGAGTCTCAAGAGGTGGATTGAGCACACAGAGTTCGCTGAAGGTACTGGATTTTGGGTGTATTTGCAGATGTGTGATTCTGTAGCCTACAACTTGGCAAATGCTGGACCGTACAGACCATTTGGGTTCAGTCCTCTCCCCTTGCACATTGAGGTCAGAAAACATATCCTGTTTGTTTTTCATGTCTCTAACAACTACTACAGCACTTGGCGTAATAAAGTGATGAGTGAAAAGACTTTGCAAATAGTTGCTGAATTGAGCAGTTTAATTTTTGCCTACCTACTATGACTGATCACTGTGCTTGATATCACTGAAAGAATGCAAAGGAAAAAACAAAACAAATAAAACCCCAGCTCATCCTCAAGAATCATAATTTGGAGCAATGGATCCCAAACAAAATGTGTGCTGAAATAAATGGTCAAGACCTTTAGTATCATGGTTCTCCTAGGATGTTCTTTGGATTGTGTATTTTTTTTTCTCAGATGTTTCTGAGCACCTGTCTCTTTCACTGTGAATTGCAGTTAATATAGCTTCAGGTTTCAAGCTGTCATGTAGGGAAAGACGATACAGGTCCTGCTCGTGAGGGACAGCTCTAGAGAGGTGGGGCATACCAAGCACAGAGCAGAGAACCACAGTCCTCTCTGCAGTGTATTCCATCCAAGTTCACCTTCATTCAAACATATTTTCTGGTGCCCATTAATGTGCTAAATGACAGGGAAATGGGAGATGAAGGAGACATTGCCTTTTCCATTCAAGGAGCTCACAGACCAGGAGGAACATGAACATAAACACACATAATATGAGGGGATCAGTGTTCTGTTAGAATTTCAGACATGAGCGAGGTGATTTTGGTTGCCAACAGAGGGAATGCCTGAGATTGCCACAGGCCAAGAAAAGCAACAGAAAACAGGATGCGGGCAGCAAATGCCATTAGTTGAAAAGCTGTCTCATACTACGACAGTTACAACATGTTATAGAATTGATTTGGTTTCCCAATTCATTGAGGTATAATTCACATCCAGAAAAGTTCACCCTTTTGAGGCAAACAGGCTCTATGAACTTGGCAAACACTTCCCATCACATAATCAGAATACCACCACAGTCAAACTAGAAAATTATTCATTTAATGTTTATACCAGCCCTACAATGGAAGCTTTAATGAGAATCAGAGCAGTTATGCTTTTTAGTCTTAACTTCCCAAGGACTTGCAGTTAGTAAGAGCTGAGCCAGAATTTGAACAGGAGAGAACTTGGCATGCTTGGTGTTAAATGGTGTCACAAGGGAAGGGCAGGAGGTTAGGGAAGAATGTGGAGACCTCATCTGATCTCGGGATCAGGCAACACAGAGCCTTATAGGAGTCAAATCTGGTTTTTATCATGAATTATATGAAGAAGCTTTTATTTAAGTTGAATCAATCTCTTCTTAAAGCTTCAAGGGGATCTTCATATTCAAATTTTATGAAATTTAATTTTAAAAGCATGTTGGCCTCTTTATCTTTGGTGATGTCATCGTTTAGACCACGTTCCCTTTTTTAAAATTAAAAATTGTCATTTAGAATTCTCTCAGCCCCAACCCCTTTTTGTCCGTCTAAATCTTCCTCTATTTTTATTTATTCATGTATTGTCTATCTCCCTCACTGAAAGATGAGTTCCATGAGAGCAAGGATTTTGTTTCTAGTTCCCTGTCTTTTCTCCAGAGCCCGGAAGAGTGCCTGGCACATAACGATCACCAATTGATCTTTGCATAATAAATGAATTGACAACAACACAGAACAGACTCACAGAAAATCAAGAATTTCAATGAACAATTAGTATAAGGGCTGGCAAACTCTTTCAGAAAAGAGCCAGTTGGTAAATGTTTTAGGCTGTTTTATGTGGGTCACACATAGTCTCTGTTGCAAGTATTCAACTCTTCCGTTGTAATGGGTCGTTGGGAAAGTCATGACGTATTTTTCTATATTTTTCAATACAAAAATGCATCATGACTTTCCCGACGACCCAATAATATGAAAACAGCTGTAGACAGTAGTTACACAAATCTGTGCGGCTGTGCTCCAATCCAATTAACTTACAGAAGTAGGTGGCAGGGTAATTTGGCCCAAGAGCCATAGCTTGTCCACTCCTGGACCTGTCAGCGTAGGCGAGGTTATGCTGTGCTAACAAACAACCCCTGAATCTCAGTGGTTGGCAAAAGTAAATGCTGTTTTCTTATTGATGCTACGATGGGGTCAAAGTCAATTGTGATTCTGTCCCTCTGGTGGCCTCTATAAGAAACATGGCTGGGGCCGGCAGAGTGGCGCGATGTTTAAGAGCTGACTTGGGACGCCAGAGGGCCCCAGTTCGGATCCCACATATGAGGGCCAGTGACACTACCCTCCACAGCTAAGATGCTGAACAACAGCTCAAACTGGAGCTGGGCTTCTGTGAGTCGCCTGCGACGGCATAGGCTGCAGCCTCTGTGGCAGTGGGTTGCCATTGGATACCGTGTGTAGCCAGCTGCAGCCGTGAGCGGCTGTCCAGAAGCCGGCGACTGATCTGCCTCACCCGGGAAGAGTGCAATGATGGTGCCAACTTGGGCCAGTGAAGCAACGTCCTCCACAACTAGA
>NW_017731473.1:1539298-1549607 GCF_001890085.2 Hipposideros armiger | reverse complement strand
CTCACACTGGCTGCTGGCTACACACGGTAGCCCATGGCAACCCACTGCCACAGGGGTTGCAGCCTACGCCGTCACCAGCGACTCACGGCAGCCCAGCTCCAGGTTGAGCTGTTGTTCAGCATCTTAGCTGTAGAGGGCAGTGTCACTGGCCCTAATGTGGGATCCGAACCGGGGCCCTCTGGCGTCCCAAGCCAGCTCTTAACCAACATGCCACTCGGCCAGCCCACCTCACAACTTTTGATAGTTAAAAAGATTGCAATTTTATTGTGCTGAATTTCATTGACCTGCATCTTGCATCCAAGGGTTCCACGTCTACCTGCTCCTTCAGATCCCGCAGAATAGACGATGATACATGGGAAGAGAAAAGCTTCCTCTACCCCGAAGGGGGAGCCAGAACCCACCCACTGCCCCCCAGGTAGCTGCCTTTATTCCCCAAAGAGCAAATGACCCGTCACGAAGACAGGGCTGAACTTCTGAATGAGATCATAGCCTTTTTGCCCTTTCTGCACAGTTTCACCCAGTGAATTATCGTCTTATTTTCATTCCACTCCAATGAGCTGTCAGCGATGGATACTGTAATTCACAGCAATAGAAACACAAACAGATGGGTAATTGACCTGCATGCCTTCATTACACTGGAGTTCAGAATGGCTGCTGGAGCCATGAAGTCCTTTATCTGCCAGTCTGAAATCCCTGGGCTTTCACAAGGAAGGGGATCAGGATGACTTTTTGCAAAAGGTGCAGTCCTTGTTGCTGTTCTCCCCACCTCATGCTTTTCAGAAATAGACAAAATCTGACAAGCAGAACTTAGCAGGTACAAGACAACAGCTGGGACTCCTGTAGTGCTTAGAGATGTCTGCAGGCGGCCACATCCTGACACAAGAACCGGAGAGCAAAATATTTATACTCAACCGAAATAGAACCTCACCTACTTTTTTCTCTCTTCCTCTTAACAGTGTACGAGAGCGTGCATTTACTCTCTAATAAAATAGGTCAGAAAAGAGAAAAATCTATCAAAAATAGGACTATGTTAAGTAATTAGGATATAGAATAAAATAAAGCTGAGGAAAACCCCCAGGAAGATAGATGGTCCCTGCTTGGAACCAGGCTTGGATTGCTCCAAAGTGTTCACATGCTCACCTTTGCTCAAGGTCTGCCCTCTGCATGGAACACGGTGGCTGCCCTCCACCTGTTAAGGCCAGGTTCATGTTTCAAGACTCTGCCCACCTCCCCTACACGTCACAGGGTCTTCCACAGCTATTGTCTCCAGTCTTATTTTCTCTCACCTTCGTAATAGATCACTGACTCATTCACTATTTGAAATGTATTTATTAAAAGTAATATTTGTTAAATACATTTATTAAACATAGTCTGCTACTATGTACCAGACATGATTGCTATTTTCTGTGTTTTCATTGTTAGGGAAGTCCTTCCTCTCTTGTCTTGGATGTTGTGCTTTAGTTTAGCCCCTCTGTGTCCTTAGAAGGTAGGAAGGGTCTCCTCCAACAGTTCCCTTTGTTGAAGGAAGGAGGAAGAGGCTAAGAGTTGCTTTCAGCAAAAGAGCTGGATCCTGGTCAGAGGTGGAGGTTGGACTGCCATCTCCAGGTC
Source organism: Hipposideros armiger (assembly GCF_001890085.2). Classification (NCBI taxonomy): domain Eukaryota; kingdom Metazoa; phylum Chordata; class Mammalia; order Chiroptera; family Hipposideridae; genus Hipposideros; species Hipposideros armiger. The sequence goes on along the minus strand of NW_017731473.1, from coordinate 1,547,999 downwards.
TTAGGGGCACCTTTAGCTTTGGTAGAGCGGGTCTTCTTTTCCAGACATTAAATGTTCCCCAGCCTCACTGAGCAAGCTCACCTAAACCAGGTGCTGTTTTAGGCGGCAGTGATATTGACAATGGAAGGTCTCCGGGGATCCAAAGTAGGTAGGGTCTCCCTGAAAGTGGTTCTGTGACTTTAGCACCCTCTAATGGTTGAAACTCAACAACACGCTGAGCCCTTTTTTTTCTTTTTTTTCTTTCTAACCTCAGGTATACTCCCTGCCTGTAATGGACTCGAATCCTTGACTTTTGTTGCTGTAAGAAATGCTGTTCCTCTACTGAGGACAGATCTCGCTCTGTATCGTTCTTCCCTTTAGAGTTTTGATCTTGTCTGAGGCATCAGAACTCTTTCTTCTCTTCTCTAGGGAACCTGGAAGCAAACAAACAAAAACAGATGAGCCTTACTCAGAAAGGAAGGTGATTGCTAAGTTGGCTCTTGGTCGGAAGGAGTCCTCCCACCTGAGACATTTGCCCGTGGTGTTTTCATTTTCTGTACTGCTCTTCCCATGGCTCTCTCATCCCCTAATTCCTGTCCATCCGTTATGTCTCAGCCTAAATACCTCTTCCTCTAGGAGCCTCTTTGGAGCCTACTCCATTCTGGGTTAGGTGTTCTTGCGCTGTATTCCTGGAGCAGCCTTGTGCTTCTGGTAGAGCACTGGTCTCACTGCATCCGGGCAGCCTGTTCACACGTCTGTCTCCTCCCACCGTTGTGAGGTCTGCAGTGGCAGGGGGTTGCCTGCCTTCTTCACCCTCGTATCCATCACAGAGTGTCTGGCACACAGTAGGGCTTAAGCAATAGTGTGGAAAGAAGGGAAGAGAGAAGGAGAAAAGAAAAGAGGGAAAGATGGAGAAAGGAGGGAGGGAGGGAGGAAAATTCACTGAAGTACAATGGAATGATAAATAATGAAGACTTACAATAACTATGATTAAACAGAAAATGCACTCTTGGCATGTTTCCTACTGGCCCCAGTGGAGCTACTGAAGGAGAATTTTCCAAGAAGGGTTCAAGTTTGGTCCAGGGACTGGAGTATGCTCTGATATGAATGTAAATGGGGGAACCTAACATTTATTGAGCACTTAATTATGCCAATGTCTTAGCCTGCTTGGGCTGCTATAACAAAAAGCTGTAGACTGGGTGGTTTAAACAAGAGAGATTTATTTGCTACAGCTCTGGAGGTTGGGAACTCTTAGACCAACGAGCCCACAGATTCGGTGCCTGGTGAAGACATGCTCCTGGCTCGTAGGCTGTTTTCTCACTGTGTGCTCATGTGGTCTTTCCCCGTGTGTGCTCATGGAGGGAAGGCTGGGGAGAGAAGCAGGGGAAAGGGGGTGGGGGGCACTTTACGCTCTCTCCCTCTTCTTATAAAGGCACTAATCCTATCATGGAGGCCCCACCTTCGTGACCTAATGTAACCTTCATCAACCCCCAAAGGCCCCACCTTGTAATACCGCCACACTGGGGGTTAGGGTGTCAACATAGGAATTTTAGGGAGATGCAAACATACAGCCCGTGATAGCCTGATTCTTGTTTAAGTGCTGTTTATGCCTCTTCCCCCCTCACTGACTTCTCACAGCAGCTCTGGAAGGTGGTTATTGGGGTTTTAACTTCGCAGGCAAGACGACTGAGTTTCTGAGAGGCTATGACATCCCCAGAGGCCACTCTGTGCAGGAACACACAGCCAAGATTTTGTCTCAGTGTCCACACTTGCCCACTAGAAAGGTGGAAGGAGTGTTTCAGAACTCAGTCGGACTTCCTGGATTTGAGTCCTGAGTCTGTTCCTTTCGTTGTGGAGCCTTGGGCCGATCACCTAACTTTTCAATTCTAACATCTAAATGTAATGGGGCAACTTTTTCTTCCATTGGCATAAAAAAGAGGATCGTTTTTTCATTGAACAAATGAGAGCCCAGAGCCTGTGCTGGGCTCGGCCTTCATTTACACTCTGGGGGTCTGCAATGGACAGACCAGGCCCTGCCGCCCCCACCCTTCAAAGCCCACTCTCTAATGGGGGAGATGGAAAAATAAACATGAAAACAAATTAGTAAGATACTTGCAGTAGCATTTTGTATGTGTGTGGTCCGGGAAGGCCTGGATTATAGGACAAGGGAGCCATGCAGAGAGCTGGGAAAAGAATATTCTAGGCTCAGGGAAAGACAAATGCAAAGGCTGTAGGAAAGATATGACTGGCACATGGAGGGATCGAAAAAAAGGCAGGATGCCTGGTGTGTTTTGAATAAAGAAGGAAATACTAGGAGATAAGAAGAAGGAGGGAGGAAAAAAAAAAAACAGCTATCCTACCTTGCGCCAGAGAGGAGCAATAATATCTCAGTCCGTATGTAAAATACAAAATAATACTGTGAGATGTATGTGTTGAAGGCGAGGTGGGAAGAAGGACTGAGGAAGATGGGGCAAAAATCAGGAAAAGAGAAGAAAGACGACGTGGTGTTCCCACCTCTTCATTACCCACTCGGTGGAACAGTAAAACATTCCATTTTAAAGTATCAGGTTTTTTGGTTTCTTTTTTTCCCCCCAAAGTATAATGAGAGTGAAGGGAAAAAATTCCATATGTTCGGCGTGGGTGAGTTGGTGTTCAAATGGAACTCGCAACTAGTGCCTTCCTGGGTTTTTGTGAGGCAAAATTTATATCCTTGGCAATAATGGTGGCCTTTATCCCTCTCCTTCTCCATCTCTCAGTTTTCCTTTCCTTTCCGTGTGTGTGTTTGTGTGTGTGTGTGTGTGTGTGTGTGTGTGTGTGTGTGTGTCTTTGGGAACTGTGGCAACACAATATTCCACCCCAGCCGGCAGCTGTATATCTTTCAAACAGTGGATCTACAGGCCAAAGCCCCTCCAAATTATTTACGACTCCCATTGAAGCCAGCAGGACTCAGGCGCCCATCTAGGAGGCCGGCAATGGCCTCTTTGTTGGACACAGGTCATCAGGAGACGGCGCTGGCGGTGACTGCTCTGTGAACCTCCGCTGCTGTAGAAATGGTTATGTAACTTTAAACAGTAATGACATTTCACAGAAAAGTGCTTTTTAATTGCTATGTCTTCATTATTCTCTTTCAAATTTGCCCAGGAGATTCTGCCTCAGAGACAGCTCACATGTTCTGAGTTTCCATTTTTAAAGAGCAGCCAGTTTTGTGTTTCAGCTGCTTCCACAAACCCCCCAACCCCAAACTTCATCTGTTTTCAGTTGCATTAAATGGGGTAGGTAATATTGCCTTTTGTATCCTTGCCAAACGGAAAAAATGATTTGACGCAATTTTCTAAAAATGCTCTCCCCAAATTCCTTTTGGGCCGGGACCAAGAATAGAATATTTTATCCCCCCTACAAAAGGGAGAAAGAAAATGATGAGCAAGCTAGAAAAACAGGACTGAGAGCATAGTCTGTAGAGTTCCTTTAAGCAACAGAAACTTAACCCCAATCCATAGACTCAGATGCCTAGAGGGGATTGGGAGCAGCTGCTAAAAATAAATTTTGCTTTGGAAGTGAAAATGGTGATACAGATAAAGTGACTCAATAATGCATACTCTGAAAGAATTGTAGACTTGGTTTAGAAGGGACTTTACTCCTTGATTGGTTTTGCTCCACCTTTTGGTTTGTATCATCCTCCTCCAACCCCCACCCCCACCACCCCATACAGTACTCCCCTCTGAGTAGTCACTCAAATTCATATGGACCCCTTGCTCACAGACGTGGAGCTCACCTGGTCTTGCAGTGGACCACTGCCCAAGCTGTTCAGCTCTATTAGAGCACCTTCCATGCATAGTGACATAGGATCCACCTTCCTGAATTGCCCTCCCATCACTGCCTGTTCAACCGGCGTAGAATTCGAAACCCTACTTCTCATGGAATCTCTCCAAATAGCTAAAGACTGCCTTCTGAGTGTTATCTTCTTTTGAGTAAATACCCACAGCTATTGTTCATTTATTCCGAAGGTTCTGTTGAAACTTGAAAAAACTTTAATCAGAGGAGTAACCTTATCACCATCATCTGTATCATCAAAATTAGGCATAATTAACATTGATCGTTTGCTTGTTAGGTGCCGGGCACTGTTCTAGACAATTTGCAGGAATTGTTTCACTTAGTCCTCTCAACGACCTTCTGATGTAGGTACTAAAAGTATTCCCATTTTATAGAAGAGGAAGTGGATCCTTAGAGAGAGGCGGCATAACTTACTCGCAATGACTTCGGTGGTGAGAAGAGAAGCCTGACTTCAGCAATGCCCAGCTTTTAACTACCTTGTTATGGTTTCTTCCCAAAGGCGTGCGGCAGGCACAACCTTCTTTCCCACAATGCCCCCTCTGAAATGTTCTTTCTTAGCTGCCCTATGAAGACAGGTGGAAATGATGGGGCTTCATTTTTTTTTTTTTTTTAATAAATTGAAGGTGAGAGAGGAAAGACAGAAATCTGGAAACACAATGGTGAAGTAAAGACACAGAGAGATGTTGAGCTTATTCAGCAAATCTCTGATGAGTAGCATTAGGGGTTGTCCCTGAAGCATGAATGATAAAAAAAAATTAATCCAAATAACGCTGCTCTCTTTTACACAGTGAGTAGGAAAACCATTACGTCCATATGCATTGGTGGCTAAAACTGTTAGCAGCTCCAAATGAGGTGGGGAGAAATGTCCCAGGTGAAAGTGCGTTAATGAACTAATTTAGCCCAGAATTGTCCTATCTGGGCACCATCGGCAATAGCCTAATCTGCTGACATTTCAAGGGTACAGGAATAGTGTTTATGCCCAGATAAATCCTTTCCCATCATTGCTCTCAGGATTAGGACTTTGATTAGTCAAGTATAGAGAAAGATCATGAGATGTGGTCAGAGTGTTCCTCCTATAACCACGGACTAGTCACTTTCCCTCCCTGGGTCTGGCTTCTTTATTTTTAGAGCAAAAAGGAGAAAATTAATTCCCTCTGATGTCATTCTCCACTGGTATTTTTTTTTTAAATGATACCGTGATCTTATTAAATTGGAGCACTCTTCATATATCATTCTTGCCCTTGAAATGTACCAGAGTACCCCCATGATCCACAGAATGAAGTCCAAATTTTTTAGCATACACTCTTTGCACTCTGGCATCTGCTCCTCTCTGAAACCCATTCTCTTACAGCACTGCACACCCACCCCACCCCCACCCCTTCGAAATCCGTTTCATTCACCGGCAACTCCCAGACATGTTATGCTTTTGTTCTTGCTCTTTAGAGTGTACTTGCTGTTCTTTCTACATGATGACCTCTTATTCACTTTTCAACCAGCCCAAGTACTATCTCCTGTACAAAGGATTTCCTGCTAGCCGAGCAGTGTCATTTGCAGTTTTCTGCTGCCCCGTGGCCTCGTGTGGCCGTCTCGGCTTTAGGTCTATAAAGCTGTGTTATGATGATATGTATCTATGTCTACCCCTGTTGATTATAGTGGAAATTCCCCAAAGGCTAGGATCATGTCTTTTAAAAAAATCTCTATAGGCCTAGTGTCCAGCTCAGGACTTGGCATTTCATAAATAGCGTTCACAAATATTTGAAGAAAAGAAAGGCAAAGAAATGAAGGAAATAAAGAAAAATAAACAATAATCTTATGCTCTCAATAAGGGTTTTTCTGTCAAAATGGAGAAGGTAGATTTCAGATCTTCCTCTAGCCTCAGTCCTAATATAAAGGAATAGAGGATGCATTTCAGAGATGGCCAAGGTCATGACCTGAGATGTTTAAAGAGAAGCACTATAACTGGAGGCCTCGCAGATAATGCCCTCCTTGGAGCAAGGCAGGCCCGGAACTATTTTGGTATAATACACAGGGAGAAAGCTAGCAGCTTCAGAATCCTACGCATCACCTTTTGGAACTGTTAATGAAACACCTTTTCTAACCTTTCTCTCTCCCCTTCTGGCTATTCGCAAACAGGTCTTCAGATAATCTTCCCCCAGTATCTGCAAGAGAAGTTTGTCCAGTCGGCCTTGAGCTACATCATGTGTAACGGTGAGGGGGAGTACGTGTGCCAGAACAGCCAGTGCAGGTGCCAGTGTGCAGAGGAGTTCCCCCAGTGCAACTGCCCCATCACCGACATCCAGATCATGGAGTTCACGCTCGCCAACATGGCCAAGTCTTGGGCCGAAGCTTACAAGGACCTGGAGAACTCAGGTAGGACGCTTCACTGAGCGCTGCTGCATGAATGGCCCTGAACCGGGTCTAGAAAATGGAACTGTGACTGCTGGAAGGGAATGGTCACCAATCCCCCGAGCCTTTCACTTTGGAGGGTCCTGAGTCAGGACTAGTAGCTGTCATGGCGTTAGCACTCAATAAACCTCCACTGAATGGAGTAATGGGTAACAGAGTCAAGTTTGTGGTCCTATGACGCCTTGTCTCTGTTGTACCCAGAAAACACAGAAATGCCACAGAGCACACAGGAAGCCTCCGGTGAAGGGAGGGTCAAAAAGTGCTTATATTGATTCCTGAGTCCGTGTGTCCGTCTAGCTCTTTAAATAAAAAATGCACATAGATGTGTAAATATGTATATGTACATATGTATGTAAATATTGATAGGGCTCTCCACAGACTTCACAGACTGTCAACACCGGAAGCCCCTTTGCAGGTAACTTAGCTATTCCGGCTTTTCATGGTTAAGAAAAATGAATTTCAGGGGAGGAAAGTCAGTCAGCCAAGGCCATCAAATGGGTGAGGTGTGAAGTTGGATCTCCACCCTCAGGCAGCTTCTCGTTAATGGAAAAGCCAGGCATTAATCATATAACCATGCGAGTGACTGTGACATTTTAATCATACATGGGTCAAGAATGAGAAGCTACCGTGAGCAAATTATGTGGTGTCGGGGTTACCTAATGTGGTCGGGAGAGCCAAGAGAGGCCACCCTGAGAGAGAGCGGAAGTCTTAAGTTTCTGCCTGTGGCGGAGAGATCAGGTGAGTGCAGGTCCACCAATGGGAGGCCTCCCCAAGGTGCCTAGGAGAGAGAGGACTGACGTGGGTGAGGGCCATTGCATCGGCAGTACAAATGGGACAGGTGCAGAGATCTTTAGAAGGAAGGTTTAGCAGGACTGGAGAAGAGAAGGAATTGCGATGCGTGCCACCAACTTCTTTTAGGCCTGTTTGTTAGACAGTTTGATGGATGTTGGGACCATCCACTGAGCTAGAACACCCTAGAAGGTTTGGAAAGAAGACTGTGTGCTCATTTTTGGACAGGAAAAGCTTGGGAATCCTTGAGACTTCTAAGGAGAGATGCCAAGTAGATATTTGGCTTAGAATATGTCCTCAGGTATCTGTTAAATGAATGGACGTATTTATAGAACATCACTGCTTTTAAAACAGCTTTATATTCCCTAAATCTATTACACCAGCTGCATTAAAGTAAGTAATGATATCCCTATATTATAGAGGAGGGAGGGTGCCAAGACCCAGTGCCTTCCCCAGGGTTACATACTTAGTACACGACAGACTCTGTAATGGGATCCCCAATCCCAAACCCAGTGCCCGTAGCAGCATTTGTAACTTATTAATTCTACTTTACCACCCCTAGTCCTCAATTCCCTCATCTGGTAAATGAAAGGACATGTTTATGTGTTTAATATTTGAATTTATTTAAATCTTTAGCCAAGAAACCCTTTGATCAAGCAAAATCATACCTTGGAGCCACTGTGTACCGCAGATAAAAGCTGAGCTCTATTGAGCTGCGTTTGAAAACCGTTAGGTTCCACAAACTCTCGCTTCCCAACCAGCTCTCTGGGTACACACGATGTATCCATGATTGTGCTTTTCCAACGCAGCTGTGGCTGCCTTATGAACCTGCACCCATTAGTCCGTTTAAAACCCTGGGATCACATAAAAGAGAGAGGTTAATAATGTGATGGTTATTTGGCCAAAAAAAACAACAACCCCAAAAGCTGATAAAATGCTTTTGCAAAGAGATTGTACCAATTGTTTGAAAGCAGAGAACATAGGCTGTGTGCATAAGTGGTAGGGGTCTTGAGTTTATTATCCTTACTCCCAAGGAAGAGAAACCACTTTGGGTGGGTGGGTGGGTGAGGAGACACAGAAAGCAGAGATACTGCAGAGTAAGCTGAATGGTCCTTGGGATTATGTGTGTCCCACTTTCTCCCCGTAAGAGCACACGTATGCTCTAGGTATCCTGTACTTATCCACGTAACATGTGTTCACCCATTAAGCCTAATCCACCCACTCATACGTGTCTGTGTGGCTTGTGTATGTGTACATCCCTCCTTTTCATTTTCAGCTCATGCCTTTAATATCTTAACACCAGGTAATTCGGATGGATTAGTGGCCAGCCAAAGATAAAAGCCGTTGTTGATTACTTGATAGCTCCAGAATATCGGTTGTCACATAGGACCTAGCTTACATACACGCATGGGGGCCGTCTCCTTCATTGGGAGGGAACCCTTCTACCTTCAGTCAAGAACGTTAAATCATTTTAACTTTTAAATAATGTTTTCTTATCTGACCCAAATTCACGTTCATTGAAAGGACTGTTACCGCCTTCAAGGTCAACAGAGCCCTCTACAAGATGAGCTACGTATCTTCCACGTAAGGAGGGGTGGGCTATACATCGGGGACTATGTAGGCAGATGCCATCGTGTGTCACCCTCTCAACATTTGAATTAGACGCTATAATACCTGCGTGACAGATGGGGAAGCC
>NW_017731473.1:1537191-1538573 GCF_001890085.2 Hipposideros armiger | reverse complement strand
TCATTTTCCCACTCTGGGCTTCAGTTCCCCTATATGTAGAGTTAGAGAGCTGACACTCGGAAACTCAGCATCACAAAGTGAGGCAGAAACCTTCACCCGGGAGACCCAAAGATGTGTCCCCATCTCTTAAGCTGGCGTTTTCCAAAATGGGACATGCTGTAAAATGGTACACACTTACAACTTTCCCTAAGGCTGGATCACACAGTGGAAAGGATGACACCTCTATCACGCCCTGTATTTCAAAGTAAGAGCGAGTCCAGGGGTTTGGTCATTTAGCAGGTGACAGTATCTGGCTAGAATTTATTAACATGGTGTGCATCATGCTTATTTTAACCGCTTTCTTTTTATAGCTCCTATTCTACTGATGGCATGTGAACATGCTTTTCTATGTAGAGTTGGATAAAAATGTGGTTTAATTGATTCTGATTAAGTATAGGTACAAGTGGTATGAGAATATCATTATCAAGTTGCACTCAGATGACAGGAGTTTGGGATGCCCTGTCTTCAACAGGGATGCAGGATGCAGGTTCCCTCCTGCAGCAGCAAACCGGAAGTGCAGTGGCCTTTGCGCTTCCTGCTCGGAGCAGAGCAGGCGGTGCCGTGTTCTCTGGGCCTCAAGCAACTTAGGTCTGTTTTCCAGCCTGCTTTACTGGTGGTTGGGCAGCCTCAGGTGAGGGCTGTCATACTCAGCTCTCCTCTCCTGACCTTTGTGTCTCGCTAGATGAGTTCAAATCGTTTATGAAGCGTCTCCCCAGCAACCACTTCCTGACCATCGGCAGCATCCATCAGCACTGGGGCAACGACTGGGACCTGCAGAACCGCTACAAGCTCCTGCAGAGTGCCATGGAGGTCCAGAGGCAGAAGATTCAACGCACTGCCCGCAAGCTCTTTGGCCTCAGTGTCCGCTGCCGCCACAATCCCAACCACCAGCTGCCTAGAGAGAGGTAAGCGCTGCCGCCCCACACTGCCTCTGCAGGCTCGGACCTGTGCGAGCACGCACACACTCACTTGTTACAGAGGGAAATGGCAATGCAGAGGATGCCTTTGGAGGTGCAGGACCAACCATCTTTCTGGATCGTCTCGGGCTTCTCCCCTCCTGGCTCCGGCTGCCTTGGATTTCTCATTGTTTCCTGAGCATACCCTGAGCTTTCAGCTTCTGTGTTCTGTCTGATCTATCTGACTGAGGAAGGGAACTAACGATAGCCCTGACTGCTAGGAGATGTTATTCTTGTTGCTTAAAATGTAGTATCTATTTAATTTTAAAATTACTTGGAAAAGCAGATGCTAGCATCCCATCTTATCCGTGAAGTAGCCTGGTTAACTAATGAAGCAGTCAGCTGTTTCCTGATGGCCTTTGATGAGGGCAGGGAGTAGAGAGAAGC
>NW_017731473.1:1535629-1536426 GCF_001890085.2 Hipposideros armiger | reverse complement strand
GGCATCACAGGAGAGCAAGCATGCAGGTTTGAGAGACTCTCCACCCTGTGTCAGCCAAAGCAGCTGTACTTCCATACGTTTTGTGTCCGGGCATTCCATACTCATTGTTGTTTGAAAAGAGATCTACTCTTTAAAACATGGAGGCTAAGTCACATTCACTTAACAGACTCCATGTCGGCCACATATTAATGTATATGATTGCTATCCCCGTTGAACAGACCAGAAAACAGAGGCTCAGAGAAGTCAAGTGGTTGGTCCAAAACTCCAGTAAGTCAGTGGTTCTCAGCTGGAGGTGATTTTGTCCCCAGGGCACATTTAGAAATATCTGAAGACAGTTTTGATCGTCTTAACAGGGGTGGTGGTGCTCTTGCACAGGGCGGTCCCCCCAACAAAGTCAATGTTGCTGCTATAAGAGAAAGAGACGGGGTGTCCCCTGACTCTATGGATTTCCATACTATGTTCTTAATCACCATGCTCTATGGGCACTCACAATTTAAAAATCGCTGGACTCATCTACGCAGTCTCTCTCCATCCCAGCCATCCCCATCCAAGCACCCGTTTTTCCTCTCATTTTTCCAGACTGAGAGCAAATGCTGCCTCCTTCATGAAGCCTTCCCTGACTGCACCAGTCAATAGAGGATGCCCCGTATCTTTAAGTTCCCGTTAATCTAAAACCCCTGCCTTAGCACGTTTTTCCTCTCTTCGCCCGTTATCAAAACTCTTTCTTCTACACTTGTCCATGCTCATCCCTGCTTTCCCCATTCTCTCCAACTCTGAGCCCATTGCTTTGCACCTAG
>NW_017731473.1:1533535-1534884 GCF_001890085.2 Hipposideros armiger | reverse complement strand
TGGCTTACTTGTGGCAATGCCCCAGAGCCGGGCACTGAGAAAGAGGCCCAGTCACAAAACACCTTCCTTATCATCTGCAACAGATGCCCACGCTGCCTCCATGAGTGAGTGTCTGTAGTAGTAGATCCCATCTAGATCCATCCAGCATCTGTTATGTGACCTGCAGAACTGAGAGGGCTGGAGGCGAACACAGTAAACAGTGCTGGGAAAGAGTGAGGAGTGAAAAACTCCTCAGATACACAGAGGGTGCCCAAAAATGTACACACACTTTAAGAAAGGAAAACTGTATTAAAATTGTAACACTCAATATATACTGATAACCAAAGATGAATACAAGTCACGTTTGACTTCTGCAATGACAAGAGGTGCTCAAACTGGTTCCCATCACCGTCCAGACACTTCTGTAGACGGCGAACTACTGCTTAAGTGACGTTGACCAAAGTGTCCACTTGTGTACGTTTTTTTGGCACCCCCAGTATTTATTAGTTTGCTAGGGTTGCCATAGCAAAGTAGCACAGACTGAGTGGTTTAAACAACAGAAATTTATTTGCTCACAGTTCTGGAGGCTGGAGGTCTGAGATGGAGGTGTCACCGGGGTTGGTTTCTTCTGAGGTATCTCTGTGGCCTGTAGGTGGACATCTTCCCCATGTGTCTTCTCATCGTCTTTCCTCTGTGTATGTCTGTGTCCTAACCTCTTCTTATAAGGACACTAGTCCTATTTTGTTAGGGCTCACCTCAATGACCTCATTTTAAATGAACTACATCTTTAAAGACCTTTTCTCCAAGTAGAGTCACATTCTGAGGTCCTTGGGGTGAGGACTTGAATGTAGGAATTTGGGGGAGGAATAATTCAGTGTAAATACTGTAAAGAGGTGACCTTCAGTCAGACCTTTAGGTCAGGAAACTGTGCATCCCGGGGACTGACCACGCTGAATGCAAATCGGGTGCAAAAGAGTAACCATCACCAGGCTTTAAACATGCCTGTCTCTTTCATTTTGCTGGTTGTCACATCAGAGAATGAAGTGGGTCCAAAGGCCCGAAGACACTGGGCAGACACGTTTTTTAAGGTGAGAAGAATGTCCAGGCATAGAGCACAGGGCACCACGGGCTGTGCCAGGTCTGGGGAAGGCTCAGGGAGGCTCCAGGAAGCGAGTAGCTAGACAGGCATTAGGAGCGAGGCAGGAGGGACAAAATTGGATGATCACACCCTACCATCGCTTAGCGAGCTGTGTGACCCTGAGCAAGTCAATTCTCTGAGCGCAGGGGTCCGCATACATGAATAAATTGCTCTTGCTGGGCAAGCCGTCAGGTGTAGACAGCTAGAGATGTCCTGCCACCACCAGGGCCTT
>NW_017731473.1:1510714-1530660 GCF_001890085.2 Hipposideros armiger | reverse complement strand
GGTGGGTTTCTTTTATTTATTTATTGGGTGCCCATCATGTAGAAGGTGTTTGGGGCCCCGGGAATACCACGGTGGGTTTCCTGTAGCCTGTGCAGGAGCTGGCCCCAGTGTCACACCATGACACAGTGGTTGGACAGGTCGAGGGAAGACAGGGACCCACGAGGAAGTTTCCTGTGGGTTGTTTTGCTACCAGGAGATCCTTACGTTACACAGTTAAAAATGGGGAAAGATTGCGAAGCGGGCTTTGAGTTTGGTCACTATTATTACGTGGTGCTGAGACTTTCTGAACCTTGGTTTCCTCATCTGTAGAACTGGCAAGATAATTTCTTCCTCCTGCCTCAGAGGGCCTCTGTCTGGCTCACCTGAGATGATGTCTGGAAGCACTTAGTAAACCCCGAGTGCTCTCTGAAGGGAGGCTATGCAAGCAGGGTGAGCTTGAAACCAGATCCATCAGGAAGAGAATGGATGGGGCTGACTTTAGGCCCAAGACAACACTGAGTGGTTAACACTTCTAAGGCATTTATCATGCCAGTCGCTGTTCTACCCACTTTTTCCTCATTTAAGCAGGTAGCATTAACTCATCCTGTTTTATGAATGGAGAAATTTAGGAACAGAGATGTGAAGTGACTTCCTGAAAATTATACAGCAAATAAGAGGCAGGATTCAAACCCAGGCAGTCCTTTCCTGTAACCTCTATGCTGTTCTACCTGGCCCTGAGAGCAAGGTGTTTCAAGGTGAGGCCTAGAGGAAACACTGCATTGTGATGGAAACCACCTGTCCTTGCAAAGGAGGGTAGGGAGGAGGGAAGGAGGGAGAAAGGAAACGGGAGAGAGCAAAAAGAAGGCAGGAAGGCAGGGAGAAAGGGAGAGAAGAAACACAAAATCACCCTGAGTGATGCTGAATTAGCTGACTTCCGTGCAATTCCATAAGTGTTTGCTGCCCACCTGGTCCCCAGCCCATGCCAGACACTGGAAGGCATTTGAAGACAAAAGCAGCAGGCCCAGTATCCTCAGGATGTCATTATCTAGCCTCAGGACATGCTGAAAAGGACACTGGTTGGAACCAGGGGTCCTGAGTTCAAGTCGTGGCCCTTCCCTGTGTGAGCCGGACTAAATCCAGGTGGCCTGGCACCTCCAGATATCCCTGGTGCAATAAATGTGCATCTCAGGGGCGGGGTACAGGTTAAGTAGTGAACAATTGCACCTCANCCAGGACTAGTGCCAGGCAGAGGTGCTAACACTGGGGACCTCGGGCCACCTGAGCTGAGGAAGCTGGAATTTGTAAATGAGCTGATTGCTAGGCTGCAATTTGTCTGCGTGCCAGACTCCGTGGGAGATGAGTCCACCGAGCAGATGCTGTCACGACCACCTGTGTCACAGGGATTTTTATTTGTGTCACAGAGAGGTGGCATTGTGGAGGCCGGTTGGGAGAGGGGAAGCGCTATAGCCGCACACAGACTGGATCTGAATGCTGGTTCCATCACGTTCCAGCCAGGAGGCTCTCTAGAATTCCCTGCACCTCATGTGCAATGTGGCATGATAACACTTGCTTCATGTTAAGGGTGAGAATTAAGATTTTAAAATTTAAAAAGCCTAGTAAAGTGCCTTAGTTAAAAGAAAGTAGAAGAGGTACTAAGGAGGGGGAGGGGAGAAGTGGGGGAGAGGATATGTATTCTAAATGTCAGGCCCTGCTCTGAGCATCTTATATGCACCTTCCGAAGGTGGCACTCTTGCTGCCTTATGAGTCTTAATGTACAGAGCAGGGAACTGATGCACAGAGAGTTAAATAATGTGCCCAAGATCAACAGATATTCATTATTTTATTAGTACTTCAAAGACATGTTTACCTACAAAATGTAGTCAGCTGTCAAGAGCTTGGTTTCAAGGCACATTGGAAACTTTATATTGGGCTGGAAGGCACAAGGAGGTGTTCTGGTTACCAACTGAGGCTAAACAGGTCACCCCAAGACTTCAGTGGCTCAAAACCACCCTTTAGTATCGTCTTTCACGGGTCTGTAGGTTGACTGGACACAGCTGGGAGGGTCTCTCAAGTCGGTTGGTGCTGGAGTCACCGGGGAGCTCAGCTGGGGCTGCCAATCCGAGGCGTACACGTGCCCCTTGTGCAGTCTGGGCACCCTGAGACTAAAAGGACAATGTAAGACTTCTTACAACTTAGCTTTGGAAGTCAGAAAGCATCACTTCTGTCGTGTTCTATTGGCCAAAAGCCCAGCCCACATTCAGGGGTGTGAATACTGACAGGTGCAGATCCCTGGGGGCAGATGGAGTCTTTGGAGATTATATACCACAATTGAGTATAATTAGAGCTGCAGGTGACTATCCTATATGTAGGGCAAATGAGATTAATGATAATAATAACAATCACGAAACAGTAATAATCGATTATTGAGCAGGTACTTACAACAGGCCATGGAGCTGGCTAACTAGAAAGATTCTAATCAGATGGCCTGGATTCAAATCCTAGCATTGTCAGCTGCTTACATTGTAACCCTGGGGAATTGATTATCATCTTTGAACCTCAGTGTTCTCATGTGTAAAATGGGGCCAATCATGGTGCCGACCTCCTAAGGCTGTTTTGGAGATTACGTGCTGTAACCCACATGAAATGCTTCGAGCAGTGCGTGGCGCACAGAAAACACGCTATCCATGTGAGCTACTTTTCTTATTGTTACTGTGACCAGGCACTGGTATTTCGCACGTCAATTATTTAGCCCACTTTAATGCTCAGTGAGTGTATTGATGAAGGTGACATATAGTTTTTTCTTCTAGTCTTCACACTATCTGTGTGAAGTTGTGATGCTCTTGGAGTTGTGTTGTCAATGAGAGAACTGAAGAGGCAGAGATGTCATTCACTTGCCCAAGGTCCCAGGCAGGGCAGTGGCAGGACTGGAGTTGTCTCTCTGACTCCTTGCTGGGCTCGGTGGTCGGGAGCTGTGTGTAGGCTTGAAGCCATGGGAGCAGCGAGGCAAGGAGGTGGGGTTCGGTTGGGGCAACCTGGTTTGAATGTGTAGTGATGCCAAAGGCAGGGTTAGCTCATCAAGGTCATGGAGGGGTGGTGGTGAACCGGGATTAGAGTCTTATAGTGTCTCCTGTGGTATGCTGAGGTTCAGGAC
Organism: Hipposideros armiger; assembly: GCF_001890085.2. Lineage (NCBI taxonomy): Eukaryota > Metazoa > Chordata > Mammalia > Chiroptera > Hipposideridae > Hipposideros > Hipposideros armiger. The sequence goes on along the minus strand of NW_017731473.1, from coordinate 1,527,530 downwards.
ATGGCCTGGTCGTGGAGCCCTGAGTCAGCTCTGGAGCCCAGGTGGAAACCTAGGCAGACACATCAGACACGTCTCTTGTGGTTAGAGAGAAGAGGTCAGGTTCAGGGCAGGTCAATGCAGCCAGCATGCCCTGAGAGCTTACTGTGTTAGGCTCTGGAAGCCGCGAGGTAAGTAAGACTCATCCCACTCTACGGCTCCAGTGCTCATTAGGATGAGGGCAGCGAGGCTATTTCTAGACCACACCTGCCAGTGGGAGATCCAACACCCAACCAAATATTTACTGGGTGTCCATCACGTAGAAGGTGTTTGGGGGTCCCAGGAATACCGCGGTGGGTTTCTTTTATTTATTTATCGGGTGCCCGTCACGTAGAAGGTGTTTGGGGGTCCCAGGGATACCGCAGTGGGTTTCTTTTATTTATTTATCGGGTGCCTGTCATGTAGAAGCTGTTTGGGGTCCCAGGAATACTGCGGTGGTTTTCTTTTATTTATTTATTGGGTGCCTGTCACATAGAAGGTGTTTGGGGGTCCCAGAAATACCGTGGTGGGTTCCAGTTATTTATTTATTTGTTTGTTTGTTTGTTTGTTTATTTATTGATTTATTTATTGGGTTCCCATCACATAGAAGGTGTTTGGGGTCCCAAGAATACCACGGTGGGTTTCTTTTATTTATTTATTGGGTGCCCATCATGTAGAAGGTGTTTGGGGCCCCGGGAATACCACGGTGGGTTTCCTGTAGCCTGTGCAGNGCGGGCAGTTAGCTGTCAGTCGCAGAAGCCTCCACCTGCCTGCCCACCCACCCATGGGGCAATGAAGCTTTTAGCTAAGAACATCTTCGGCATTTGTCCTCTATTTATGGGGGTAACAAGAAGACAGTCAGTGAGGCTGCACTCTGCAGCCACCCAAGGGTGTATAATCTGGGTACAGGGCAGGGAGATGCATGCCAGCAGCTGAGTTTCACCGTGAGTGATGCGCAGGGTTTGTGCAACGCAATGCTGCCAGTCACACCTCCATTCCTTCCCGTTTGTTATTCTGCACTTGTGAAAACTAGGGTAATTGACTCACTAGGCTGATGTAAGGCAAGAAAATAAGCATCTCCACACCTTTTTTTGTTGTTTTTAGCCTTCCCCCCCCCTCCCCCCGCCCCTTGAGGCTCAGAAGTGGCTTCCTGTTCGGAATAAAATCTGGAGGCTCAGAACATTGAGTCAGAAATAGAACTAGGTTCTTACAATTTCTGTGGATGGCTCTTATCCTCCCTCACAGCCACTTCCCAGTCCTCCTCCCCGTCTCTGCCCTCCCCACGGGCCAGCAAACTCACATATGGGTGAGTTATAATCCTAGTGATGTGACAATTTACTGGTGACCTTCAGGAAGTCGCGTCTGCTCTCTGGGCCCAGTTTTCTATATTGTTAAAACGAGATTCATGATACCCTCTCAACCCACCCTAGGACACAGAAAAGTTGTCAAGATCAACTCTAGAGTACCAAACAGAAGACCTTTAGAAAGTTTAAAAGCGATGTCAAAATGTAAAGTTTAAAAAGGATATAAAAATGTAAAGTCTCATTGCCTTCATAGTATTATTCTGCTTACCTTAAAGGATGATTTTTTGGGGAGTAAGTGTTTTATGGAAGTAATACTGATATATAGAAAGTGAAAATATCCTAAGTGTACCGCAAAATGAATGTACACAAAATGAATTTACATGTGTAACCGGCAGCATCCAGATTAAAAAAAACAAAAGAAATAGGGCTTATCAGCACTGCAGAAGCCCCCGCTGTGCCCTTTTCTATGCACTAGGAACCTTTTCTCCCAGGAAATTACTCCCCTCCTTGCTATACCCACTGGAGCTCAGTTTTGCCTCTTTTTATGCAGTATGGACTATTGTTTTTCCAGGACCCATCAGCTCCAAGTCAAGTTGTTGTCCTTNAAACCCCCATTTCTTACGGATGCTTTTCCTGGCATACTGAACCAGTTAAAACTGTCCTACAATATGTCTTTACTGCATCCTGCATGCATTTTTCTGTAACACTTGGCCCATTTGCAGGTTAATCCCAGCCTTCCTTTGCTTGATCCCAATTCCATGAGAACAGGGCCTCTCCTCTTGCTTACCACCAGCATCCCAAAGTGACAGGTAAAGTGCCTGGCACCTAATGACACAGCGTTGGCTGCACTGACGTGAGGGAGCATTTGAGATGGGAGCTGAGCGACAATGATACTTTGAACTTGGGGTGGAGAGACTGGTTTTCCATTCAGAAACAACACATACTTATGAAGAATTGAATGTGAGATTAATTTTATCCAGAAATGGAAAACCAGAAATCAAAGCAAGCACATAGATCAAGATTGAGTACATGGTCTTTGGAGCCAGATAATCTGGTGTTAAATACTGGTGAGCTGTATGCTCAGTGTCTTCTGGCCCGACGAGTCTTCATCTGTAAAATGAGTATATTAACAGTATGCTTCCCACAGAGTTACTGTGAGGGTTACCCAAGATACACATGCAGAGTTCTTAGCACATAATGAGTGGTCAGTAAATTTTAGCTCTTAGTGTAATTGTCCTTATTGTTATTGAATAAGATTAGTCCAGTATGCTAAGATGAAACTATGGAGGGATTGAATACCTAGTTGTGGAGTTTGCGTATTATCCTATAGGTGATGAGTAGCCATTGGGGGAAAAAAATAGAAGGAATGCAATTAGTAGGTGCTCTCTGGTAGCCATTTAAAAGATGAATCAGAAAATCAATGGAACCTCTTCTCCTGGGTGTAAAAGGATTTCGTGTTTCTTTCCTGTGCTGCTGCCGTGAGCTTTAGCCCATATCTGTGGGTTACAGCAGTGGCTCTCATAGTGGACTGAGCACTACAATCACCTGGAAAGCTTTCTGAGCACAGGTTACTGGGCCCCGCCCCCAGGCTTTCCGACTCAGTAGGTCTGGAATGGAACCTAGGTCCTAGCTGATACGATGTTGCTGGTCTGGGGACCACACTAAACTTGGACTAGAAGACTCCCCTCACTGCTGTAAATATGGTCTCACCTCACTATACATGCACTTGGTAGAGACCAAGCAAAAATGAATTCCCTCAAATGAATCCTACAGGATATTTCGAGGGGGAGGGAAGAAAGGAATTAGTATCTTTGGTTGAATAAGTTTAGGAAATGTTGAATTTTTTTAAAAAAGAAAAAAAAAACCCAAAATACTAAATAGAGAAGGGGTCAGGTGTGCATATTTTCCAATCTTATTTGGCCATAGAACCCCTTCTTTCTGAAGTTTTTGAAGGCATTGCGTTCCTTAGTACACAGTCTTGGGAAAGAGTGGTTTACACCAGAGTAAGAGGCAGTGACCCAGGATTTGGTACCACAGGCTGGGCTTCCCCTGCTGTCACGAGAGACCCTTATCCTTCAGCTGGTCTTCTTTGCATTGAGTTCCTAACACCCACCTGAGCAGAGGCAAATGGCTTTGTGTCCCAGCAGGCACCACTCCTGCTAAGAGGTGGTGTGATGGCTGACCAGCAGCAGCCACAGTTACAGCAGAAAGGTGCTCGTTTTCTGGTATCATTAGGGAATAAATTTACACCCTCTGGCGTAGGGACATTCCCCAACCTTAAAGCAATAAACTATTACTAAGACAAATATTAATACCTCATGCACAGGTTATTTTAAAGTTTCCAACGGGCTTTCACACCAATGATTTTGTCTGATCCTTATAATAACCTGTAGGCAACTAGAGCAAGGATTAGTCTCCCCATTTACAGGTGAGAAGGCTGAGGCTCAAGAGAAATTAATGACTGGCTGAACGTTATGAAACAGCTCTCCTCTGCTGCCACCTACTAAATAGGTGCAGTTCTTTGTTCTTGTCAAAGGATGTTTACATGAATATTTATTCAGATCATCATTGATTCATCCATTCAGTCCTTCATTCCACAAATATTTAATGACCAGCTGCTAAGCTCCAGGCATTATGCAAGGGGTAGTGGTAGAGTGGTGAACAAGACAAAGGATATTTCTGTTCACAGTGAGCTTGAAATCTAATAGACAAGATAATATTGGCACTCAACCGGTCCTGCACCCATGCTCTCTCTGCTGTAGGAACCTGAGGCTCAGGAAGCTTATTAAATAACCCAAAATTACAAAATCATAAAATGTCATAGCTGTCAGGTACCAAAACATATCATCTAATCTATTCCTGTCATTTCATTAAAGAGTAAGATGAAACAGAGCAGGGAAGTGTCTTGGCCAAAGTAACTCTCTTAGTTTTTTATGGCTGTGTAACAAATTAGCACAAATTTGGAGATTTACACCAACACACGTTCATTATCCCAGTTTCCATGGGCCAGGAGTTCAGGCATGGTTTAGCTGAGTCTTCTGCTTACATCTCACAGGCAGAAATCAAGATGCTGAGGTTTTGGGGAAGAACCCACTTGTAAGCTCATTCAGGTTGGCATCAGAATTCACTTCTTTGTGGTTGTAAGACTGAGGTCACCTTTTCCTTGCTGGCTGCTGGCCAGGGTTCACTTTTAGCTCCAGCTGTTGCACATGGACCCGTCCATCTTCAAAAGAAGGAAGATTCAGTAAGTCCTTTTCATGGTTCAGATCTCTGAGTTCTGTTTCTGCCAATAGCCAGAGAAAACCCTGCTTTTAATGGAACACATCTGATTAGATTAGGTCCACTTAGATAATCCCCCTATCTTTAGGTCAAAAGGGTATCAAATATATGGTGATGGAAGGAGACCTGACTCTGGGTGTTGAAGACACAATGCATTACATAGATGATGCATTATAGAATTGTACACTTGAAACCTATATAATTTTACTAACCACTGTCACCCCAGTAAATTAAATAAATAAATAAATAAATAAATAAATAAATAAATAAATAAATAAATAAGAGAGTGAGAACACAATCCTGGAAGTGATATCATGGTCACAGGTCCTGGGGATTAGAGCCTGGAATCTTGGGAAGCAGGAGGCAGTTTTAGAATTCTGCCTGATACAGTCATATATTCGTAGCTTGGTAGCAATGGATTGGGGAAGAGCTGTCCTGAGTTTTCTTTGGAGCTCGTGGTATAGAGTAGTTCGAATATCTATTGCTGTATAATAAATTGACCCGAACTTAAGGGCTTAAAGCAGCAATCATTATATTATGCTCATGATGTATGGGTGAGGAATTTGTGCCAGCACTGGCCGGGTAATTCTTCTGTTCCACACAGAGTTGTCTGAAGGCACTCGTTGGTATTCAGCTGGCAGCTGGGTGGGCTGGAGATTCCAAGAAAGCTTCACTCACATGTCTGGTGCCNCTAAAACAATTTGGGAACAACTGGGCTTAGTTTCTCTGAGGTTCTTCCCAACACTGGGAGAAAAGTCACTAACAGAGAGTGAGAGAGTTCAACTCCAAAATATTGGCAGAAGGTCAGTAATTGTATCTTGGAGCAGCATTGCTTTCAGATTATGCTAATTAGTCAATTTTAATGAGTAGCCTACAGTTCAAACTAAAATCTTCTTTTCCCCAAAATTACAATGGCCTTTTAAGTAAGTCTCCCAAAATCTAATCACTTTCCAACCTGTGTTCCATGAGGCAGTCAGAATTATTACTTAAGAATCAAATTCTATCTTGTGGCATCCCTGCTGAAAACCTTGTGGTGACTGATCACTGCTCTTCGGAGAAAGAGCAGAATCTTAAGATGACCTACAGATCCACCATGTCCTGGCCCCTGCCTGTCGCAGACGCTGGGTTTCGCCTTTTCTTGGCTCTCTCAGCTGCAGCCCCACTAATCTCCTTTCAGATCACGAAATGTACATTGCTCCTTCCAACTCCACAGGCTTCACAGAGGCTGTTCCTCTACCTGGAATAACCCTTCCTTTTCTTCCACTGCAGTAGCTTCTACCTATCCTTCAGATCTCAGCTCAAAAAACTTGTGTTCAATGAATGGACAAATAAATTATTTTCTACTTAGAATAGGGTTCCAAAGGCATGTTGGCATAACCTTTTAAAATTGTGTCCATTGCCATATAAATAACCTACAGCTGTCCCCACATACTGGGTGCCAAAAAAATGTATACAAGTGGACACTTTGGTCAATGTTGCTCAAGCAGTAGTTCACCGTCATCAGAAGTGTCTGGACGCTGATGGTAACCACTCTGAGCACCTCTTGTCATTGCAGAAGTCAAACGTGACTTGTATTCATCTTTTGTTATCGGTATATATTGAGTATTACAATTTTAACACAGTTTTCCTGTTTTAAAATATGTATACATTGTTTTGGCCCCCTCTGTATATTGTCTATGTTTAGATCATCTTCTCCATTCACAAGTAGAAAAACGGAGGTCAAAGGGAGTGACTTGCTCCAAGTCACTGGAGAATTTGTGAGCAGACTGTGACTAAAGTCAGGCCCTTAGACTGTGACAGTCCACACAGTGTGATGAAATGGAAACTGCAAAAGGAGACTGTCTTCAACGGACCTGGACCCAAACCCTGAAAGTATCTCTTGCTTAGTCTGTTACTTTGGGAAATGAACCCTACTGAAGAAAAAAAAGAGGACAAAAGTAGACATTTTTTGGAGTCTATGAAATTCAATGAAATGAAGAAAAATTCCTAGCACCAAGTAGGTGCTTAATGTCATTGTGACATGGTGTGTCTTCCCTACATCCTATCACCTGATTTTTGTAGAAGGTTATAGTACTGTGAGATAAGCAGTCCTATAAGCAGTCAAGTTAAGAACCTTAACTTGAAGGCGGGTAGTATAATTATTGGCATTTTCCGATGACTCTTGGACTTTGGTTTATTTTTACTTCTCATATTCGCATGGCCTTGACCCAGCAGTCCACGCCTGAGCCAAGCACAATGTAATTATGCATTGTTGAGATGAAAAGCTCTTGGGGGCATCCACCTCAAGCTCCAAGCCTAGGGCCACAGCTCCTGAACCCATGTCAGCTTTTAACGTATTTCCTGCTCCATGCAGTGTTTAATTGGTGTCTATGGAAAGTTTCTGGCTACTAAGATAATTGTTATCTCTATTAGGGTGACCCTCAATATCCATGCTGACTTTGATTCTTCTCTTTGAACTCTGTACTTACTTACCTCTGAATTTCATCTCCAGAGACTCCTACAGTGGGGCAGACGGATGTGACTTCTTATCTTTTATTGAACTGAAGTCAGTTTTAGTTTATTAGACTGACAGTTCCTGCTCTGCCACTTATTAGATGCATGACCTCCAAAAATCTCTAAACCTGTCTGAGTTCTCTGTGTCCTCATCTGTAGGATCAGGATAATAAGAGTAGCTATCCCGCAGCGTTCATGCCCCTGTCAGTCATGGAATATATGTGAAAACTCTTCGCAACCTGTAAAGTAATGAACAGACACAAAATTAATCCAATCAAGAGCACAGCAGTAGTAGATCCTAGATGTTTGTTGAAGACACTGTTTCTGCTTCCAAGAAATGGATGTTTCCATTAGAGAAGATCAAGCATGAGCCGAATAAAATGTAGCGATATATTAATAGTAGGAAAGCGATGGAACTTGAGGTACCTAAGACCTCAGATTCCGGAGTCTGACAGGACAAGGTGTGTGACTATCATTTACTAACAGTGTAACCTTGACACTGTGTTAAGGTTCCCGAGCTTCAGTTTCCTAATTGGAATGGTGGAAACAAAAATAATACCTAACTTTGGAAAACCAATAAAAGAACACAAAGTCAAAAGTGAGAGTGCAGGGCTCCTTCTCAGACAAATTGGAGACCAATAATTGGTCAGTTCATGGAAAAAGTTAAATAGGGAATCCAAAACTGTATACATGCTGCACATTTATAAACACATTTTAAGTTAAAAGGTAGAAACATATATTCCTTGGACAACCTTTTCAAATAGGGCCAGCATCTTTTTTGAGGATGGGGTATATTCTATTTGACATTTTACTGGCTTCCTTTCATAAACCTGACCAATGATTGTATAGTACTTCCAACTTTGGTTTATTCAAACTAGAACAGTAGTTTAAAGACTCTTGAGAAACAATCTACACATTTGTGGAACTTGATGAACCCTACCAGCCTTCCTCAGATACCCACCCCCCCTTTATTTAAATGGATGGGAGTTTTTTCAGCAACTGATCTTTGTCGCGTTTTTCCACAGAATTCAAATTAGTTTCCACAGAAAAAGCTCATATTTCATTAATGTATTTGACTTTTAATTCCATGATTAATAATAGCAAATGCAACTGGCATAAACAGGTTTGGGAGNTTTTTTTTTTCTTTTAATCAAGAAACCGCTTTCTCCTACTTTCTCCAAAAAGAAATGCTTTGCATATTAAATATATTAAATTTTAATTTGAATGAAAATCAATAACCAAAATAAAATAAAGTCAGGTAGGTTTAAATATTGCATTCGTCTGCCAAACCGATTTCCCCAAATACCTCAAAAATTATTCTTTGACTAACTCAGAAGTCATGTGCGCGCGTGTGCGCGCGCGCGCGCGCGCGCGCGCACACACGCACACACACGCACACACACGCACACACTAACATTGCCATTTATTTGTCATCTATGAAAGCTGAGAAGCCTTGTGTGGGGCTTGGGGTTAAATTGAAAGGAGATACTCACGAAGGAAAACTCATTTCAAAGCACTCCTGCAGAGGATTTGGGGAGATATCATTCAGTCTGCAGGAACAGTGTGTTTATCTTTTTGCTAAGGTGGTACTTGCTAGACTTGCTTCTGAGTATCCGGAAATTCATCCCTGTATGGGCAAAGACACAGATCACACATTTCAGGGTTCTAAGAGAAAATAGAACACTTCTGATTTAAACTTCTGCCCAGGGCAAATATCCTCTTCACCATCTTAGGAAGATCACCACTGTTGGCCGACTGGACCATCTCAGGGACAGAAAGCTAATTAGCTCCATCTTACACTTTCTGTGGTTTCCTCTTGCACTGAAAGGGAGCAATAAAGCTCATTCCAGCTTGTGTCACAGAGCAGATCCAATTATTAGATAGTCCTTCCGTACCTTGACCAGCTTTTGCGTATCTTCCAGCTACTGGTTCCAGTACAGGAACGTGCATTTCTCTCTCAGAGTAATGCTAGCCTAGATAAAATACAATGATCTATCTCAGAGGTCACCAGTCTACGATAATGTGACTCAAAGAAAACACTATTCCCAATATAGTTTATTTTGAGATGAAAGAAGGAAAGGGCTTCAGTGCATAAGAGGTAAAGAATTATCTAAGTGTGTGTCTAGAGGGTATATATTTTTTCATAGTAGTAAATTCCAACTTTAATGTTCCAGTTTTTAGTATGCATTAACGTAGTTCTTTGGACCTCAGATTTTGAGAGGATTCAGCATCCATTTAGGTTGGAAGTCCTTCCTTCCAGAGGTCACATAGCAACTATTCATCAAGCACAAGATTTTGCAGGTCAGTAAATAATCAAACATCTCTCAACACCTAGTACATGAATGAAGCCTGTCAGGAAAATGAAGATTTATAAGGAAATGATCCATGCTTTTGTGCCACTCACAAATTTACGAAAAAGAAAAACAGACATATGAACCAATGAAAAAATAAACAATTACAGTATACCATGATGCGTGCTATTGTGGGGTTAGGCACACAGAGAGGAGCCTTGAAGGGGTTTTTAACTCTGCTCATTGGGCCGGTAAAGGCATTATATGGGCAAGTTCATTATGAGTGCTGAAAATGAATAGGACTTAGGCAAATAGCAAGGAGCAGAGAATGCAGGAGCACAAAGGCATAAATAGGCATGGTGTACTCGAGGATCAGTTAAAAGAATAGGTTTAGAAACCTATCGTTTTAAATGGTAAGCCAGCCAAGGGGAGTGAGGAGTTTGACTCTTCATGAGAAGTTGAAATAATCATCCACAATCTTTATGAGCCAAAGAATGAATTTCAGACTGATCATCTCTCGGTTGCCTCTCCTACTCTTCCCTTTCAGCTCTACCTTCCAAGCACTTCCAACAATTCACAGTGTAATAACCCCCTGTATTTGCCCATCGCTTTACATATTGCTAAGCAATCTTCATATGTGCTGTGTTATCTAATCCTTATCACAATTCAGCTAGGGCCTCACACCTGAGTTCTTCCCCCGACTTCACCAACTCTGTGTGTGTGTNATTGGCCTTTTGAATACCCTCTTTTATGAAGTACCTATTCACATCCTTTGCATGTTTTCCTTTTTGGTGATCTGACTTTTTCTTACTGATTTGTACTCTGTTATTTTTTTTTTTCTGGGACAAAGTACATTTATTAAATAATTCAGTGAGAACCTTCTCAAGATAAATAAAAATTGTGATAATTGCATCTCCTCTGGTTTAAAGAGACCCAGAAAGGAGTGGCAAATCTCAGGCGGCATAAATGCATTTGACTAGCCCCAGCATCCAATCAGTGCTGGAGTTATTTACATATAATAAATAAATACAGTCTTGGATTGGCTAGAGGTATTGCAAATACATTCTCTAAGTAAGGGTTGGCTTTTCACTCTTTAAGTGGTATCTTTCGATGGATATGCTTTACTCTTCATATATCCCTATTAATCTTTTTTATTCCTTTATGGTGAGCTGTGTTAACAAATCTTTGCCTCCTCCAATATCATAAGGATGCTCCCCTGTGTTTTCTTCTAAAACCTGTTTGCAGATGTTGGTATTGTCATTATTATTTACATCTCACATTTAGATCTGTAATCCATCTGTTAATGATTTGGGGGTACAGAAGAGAGTAAGTGTCAAGAAGAGGTTTTGTTGTTGCTGTTTTCATATCAATATTCAGCTGACCTGGTAACATTTATTGAACCATTTCCCTGGATTTTTAAATCTATAATTAGCTATTTCAAAGGGACCATTTTCTATGTGAGCTCAAGAGGAACACAATAGTTTGTTTTCAGGAGGACACTGTGCTCCTACTATATGTCGGAAGCTTTATATATATTATCTTATCTGATCCTCCAAACAAACCTGCAAGTACTGTATTATTACTCTTTTCTGTGGTTGAGAAAACTGAAGCTTAGAAAAGACAAGCAATTAGCACAAGGTTAATTAATGAGTAGCAGACCTATGATTCAGTACGCAATTTTTTCTGACTCCATAGCCCAAGTCTCTAGCTCTTCCTTCAAGCATCGTGGTGACAGCATTCATTATACTGTGGAGGGTGAGTAACCAGTGAGAGTAAGATATTAAGCTATAATCAACTGGGCTTTCTAGTAACCCAGGGGAATATTTTTACCTGGAAATTTATAAAACACAGTTATTCTTTGCCCTCAGTCACAATAATGGTTAATGGTCAGTCATAACCTCCTTTCACTGCAAACCTCCCAGGAGCTTTTACATATTTATTTCTAGTNGATCTAATCATCACTTCAGTTTTTATGCAGGAAGAAACTGAGTCTTAGGAAGATGAAATAACTTGTCTGTGGCCACACAGCTAGTGATGGGCTTATGATGTGCCAGTCTCCAAAATCAGGTCTCCTAACTATGCTACAGTTTCCCCAATAATTGCAAATAAGTGGCCTGACAACGTGATCTGTAAGAACAACCCAGACCTTAAAAGACACCTGGCACCACTCTTTTAATACATAACCATTAAATTCCTCTGTGAGCCAGAGTCACGGGTATCCAGACAGCATTAAATGTTCTGACTCCTGGAATCACAGAGCTTCCGTAGCGACCCAGGAGGAATGGGCAGTCTAAGGCAGATGCTCCACCTGCAACAGCCGAGATACATAACACAGATACGTGTTATATTCTTCAGCACCTTAGGGAAGTCTCCTGGCTCCAGCTAGGCATACCGCCTCTTTGGGCAAAATGCTATTGATTCTTCTCTGGAAAAGCAGAGTACTGAGAGAGTGAAATGGGCAGGTGGAGAACAGGTGATGAAAACCATCGTCTGCTCATCACGGATGTCATACAAAGAGGAGGCCTATGATCTCCAGCTGGGCCAATTCCTACAGAGTGGCTGGAGCTGGAACCAGTCTGATCCAAGGTATCTGAAAACCCATCCCAGGCCCATCCCCCATCCAATGCTCCCCCCCCACACACACACACAGCTGGAGGGGATCTTTAGAAGGAGGGACAGTGACATTCAGAAATAGGGGAGCTCTGTGAAGACATCTTTGTTGCTTGTTCAGCTTTCTGCTATCACCCAATTTTCTCCAACTATTTGCATCTCCCTTATCTCAGAAGTCCCAGAATTCTCAGCCATATGACCCAAAGCAATTTTCTTTCTCACAGTGGCACGGAGACCCCAATGACGGAAAGGCAGAATGAATCAACTATATTGCGATTAAAGGATTTTAAGTGTGTACAAAAACCATGACTTCTCCATGTATTTTCTCCAGCGATGTCTATGGAAAGGGGACTATAAATGTCCATGTCACCTTCTAACCTTGACAGACCAGCCAGCTATTAGGGAATGGGATTCAGCACACGTTTACAGAAGAGGGAAAGAGGGCCTGTAGTGCTCACTCACCCTTGTATGTTCCAGATACTTAACATGCATTGTCATGCTGGGGCTCAGCTCCAGGCAGATGAACGCAGGATTTGGTGAGGCCGAAAAGGAACAACAGAGCCACAGATAGGGGGCTCATACCACTGTATTATATTCTTGATGATGGCTGGTTGAAATACGAGAAGCAAACATCCGTCAATATCCCAGCAAGGGGTCTTCCTGCACCACAGCCTCAGGGCCGGGCCGGGAGACACAGGAAGTAGGAGCCACAGGATCTGCACCTTCGGTTACACCCACACCTGCTAACGCAGCCGCAGCAGTTACATGCAAAACAGTAGTAGCTAATGGCCAACTGGTTGCAGCTGATGGCCACCTAATTACCGAGCCAGCACCTTTCCATGTGAGGCCGAGAGCCTGAAAACCGCTCTCCTGGCCCTTTCCCGACAGGTATCTAACTCAATCTTCATAAACCCCTAAGAGAGAGTCATTGTTATTTACACTACAGAGGTGAGGAAACTAGAACACTGAGAAGTCAGGTAACTTCAGTTCAGTTTTCACTAAATGTACTTATTTAGCACAAAATTAAGCGATAAGATGGAGTGGTTAGCAACATGAGATCTAGGGCCTGAAGCAGTTCATTTCTTGGTCCCCTTTACAAACTCTGTGACCTTGGAAAGTTACTTAAACTCTGTGTTCCTCAGACCCTTCACTTGTCAGGTGGGGAGAATAATAGCTCCCACTTCATTGGGTTGCCATGAGAATATTTCTTTTGCCATATTTCCATCCTTTACATGAGTTTCGTGCAGGTAAGGCCCTGCCTAACCTCCCTGATACATAGTAAGCACTCAATAAAAGCGACCTTTCCTTCTTCCTTTGGGCCAGGCATGGCTTAAGATGGGGGTTTGAAATCATGACCCCAAATGCCCATCAGCTTGCCCTGTTGCATATAGGAGTCCTCTGTAATCGTCAACAGCACAGGAACCAAATGGAAGCGTTAGACAAATCTCTGTCTTCCAAAAGTTTACAGGCGACTAATGAAGACACATGTTTGAAACCCAAAATGAGGGCAGGATACAATCGAAGAAGACATTGTTTTTAAATGATAAAAAATGGAATCAGGGAAAAGGAGAATGAAAGCCTGAGTTTGTAAGAGAGCTAATGAAGANTACTGCTGACTTCTTTATTTTGTTGTCATCCAACAGGGGTATTTGAGTTTAAACACTTTGATTTTCCGAATCAAACTTCTTTGGGGCTAGTGTATAATGGGATCATAGATCTAGAAGGACCCCAAGTACCATGGATCCCAACCCCATCACTATACAGATGAAGACACTGAACATTAGAAGGGTGAAGTACAATATCATATGGTGGGTCTGTGGCATTACAAGGATTGACGTTGTAGTTCTTAGAACTTACTTCCTTCCTGTTGTAACCGGTCGACCCAGTCCTCTCATTCTTTGGGCAGCTCCACTTTGCATTATCAGTGGGATAACCGTCACTCCCAGCCTGTCCACGGGTGCTTAACGTTCTCCATTTTCCCTCTACCCCCCAGGACAATTCAGCAGTGGCTCGCCAGGGTCCAGTCGCTTCTCTACTGCAACGAGAACGGGTTCTGGGGCACCTTCCTGGAGAGCCAGAGGAGCTGCGTGTGCCATGGCAGCACCACGCTGTGCCAGCGCCCCATCCCCTGCATCATAGGCGGGAACAACAGCTGTGCCATGTGCAGTCTGGCCAACATCTCGCTCTGCGGCTCCTGCAACAAGGGCTACAAGCTGTACCGAGGCCGCTGCGAGCCACAGAATGTGGACTCGGAGCGGAGCGAGCAGTTCATCAGCTTCGAGACCGACCTGGACTTCCAGGACCTGGAGCTGAAGTACCTGTTGCAGAAGATGGACTCACGCCTCTACGTCCACACCACCTTCATCAGCAACGAGATCCGCCTCGATACCTTCTTTGACCCCCGGTGGCGCAAGCGCATGTCCCTGACGCTCAAGAGCAACAAGAACCGCATGGACTTCATCCACATGGTGATCGGCATGTCCATGCGCATCTGCCAGATGCGCAACAGCAGCCTGGACCCCATGTTCTTTGTCTACGTCAACCCCTTCAGCGGGAGCCACTCGGAGGGCTGGAACATGCCCTTCGGGGAGTTTGGCTACCCACGCTGGGAAAAGGTCCGTCTCCAAAACAGTCAGTGCTACAACTGGACTCTGTTGCTGGGCAATCGGTGGAAAACGTTTTTCGAGACGGTCCACATCTACCTACGCAGTCGGACTCGGCTCACGACCCTCCTGCGGAATGAGACCGGCCAGGGCCCCGTGGACCTGTCCGACCCTTCCAAGAGGCAGTTCTACATCAAGATCTCGGACGTGCAGGTGTTCGGGTACAGCCTGAGGTTCAACGCCGACCTCCTGCGCAGCGCGGTGCAGCAGGTCAACCAGTCCTACACGCAAGGCGGCCAGTTCTACTCCTCGTCGTCCGTGATGCTCCTCCTGTTGGATATTCGGGACCGAATTAATCGCCTGGCCCCTCCCGTGGCCCCGGGGAAACCCCAGCTGGACTTGTTCTCCTGTATGCTGAAGCACCGCCTGAAACTGACCAACAGCGAGATCATTCGGGTGAACCACGCCTTGGACCTCTACAATACGGAGATCCTCAAACAGTCGGACCAGATGACAGCCAAACTCTGTTAACCTGGGACCCCTTGCCACGCACTTTCCCTTTTGTTGTGCACACGTAACAGGACAAAACAAAGCAAAATGAAACCAACAAAAATTTGTAAAATGTAATTATTCGAAGAAAAGGAGGAAAAATCTTCATTCGTTGGAAGCTAAAACGTTCTAGCAACTGTATAAAACCGTGGGGCATGTTTGTTCTTTCTGTACTCTGTCATGAAGAAGAGTCTCGGCCTTCGGAGGGGCTTGGAGGGAGGCGCTTCTTAGGCCTCAGGTGCTGTATTGAGGGGGAGGTGGGGGAGAGCATATGCAATGAATTGTAACGATCTCTGCTGTGCAGGTGCTAAGATTAAACGCTGAAAAGAAAGAGAGATATATGTAATGTACAACCGACACTGCCATTTTTCCTTGTGGGAGGAAATGGACATAGATAAAGAAGATATTTCTTCGGTTATGATTTCTTCCCTCTTTCTGCTTAATTCCTTGTGGTTCTTTTGACTCCTTTTTACACAAGGGTGGGGATGCAATGGCAGCGCTATCTTACACATCTAGTTTCTTTCATGCTGAGTAAACGGAAGCTCATTGCAGCTGGACAACGGTGGGATTGGGGAAAGAGGCATTCACATAATCACACGGTATTAAAACATTGAGGAACCTTAGATATGGGCTGTCATACTCCTGGATTTAGTCTAGGAAATAGGGAGAAATGGCATGCCCCTTTGTGCACACCTGGCTACACATCCTTACTGCCTGAATAAGGATTTGAACCCCACCTTTTGAGTCCCTCCGCAGTGCTCTTTCTAAACCATGCTGCTTCTGTGGTGTTTTCTCCTCCCCACTACGCTGCCAAGGGACGGATTTTCGGTCTCAAGTTGTTTTGATAGTTTTTTTTTTTCTTTTAATCAAGAAACCGCTTTCTCCTACTTTCTCCAAAAAGAAATGCTTTGCATATTAAATATATTAAATTTTAATTTGAATGAAAATCAATAACCAAAATAAAATAAAGTCAGGTAGGTTTAAATATTGCATTCGTCTGCCAAACCGATTTCCCCAAATACCTCAAAAATTATTCTTTGACTAACTCAGAAGTCATGTGCGCGCGTGTGCGCGCGCGCGCGCGCGCGCGCGCACACACGCACACACACGCACACACACGCACACACTAACATTGCCATTTATTTGTCATCTATGAAAGCTGAGAAGCCTTGTGTGGGGCTTGGGGTTAAATTGAAAGGAGATACTCACGAAGGAAAACTCATTTCAAAGCACTCCTGCAGAGGATTTGGGGAGATATCATTCAGTCTGCAGGAACAGTGTGTTTATCTTTTTGCTAAGGTGGTACTTGCTAGACTTGCTTCTGAGTATCCGGAAATTCATCCCTGTATGGGCAAAGACACAGATCACACATTTCAGGGTTCGAAGAGAAAATAGAACACTGCTGATTTAAACTTCTGCCCAGGGCAAATATCCTCTTCACCATCTTAGGAAGATCACCACTGTTGGCCGACTGGACCATCTCAGGGACAGAAAGCTAATTAGCTCCATCTTACACTTTCTGTGGTTTCCTCTTGCACTGAAAGGGAGCAATAAAGCTCATTCCAGCTTGTGTCACAGAGCAGATCCAATTATTAGATAGTCCTTCCGTACCTTGACCAGCTTTTGCGTATCTTCCAGCTACTGGTTCCAGTACAGGAACGTGCATTTCTCT
>NW_017731473.1:1500502-1504474 GCF_001890085.2 Hipposideros armiger | reverse complement strand
TCCCTCCTCTCAGTCCACCATCAGAATGAATCGAAATCCTACCCAACAGAAAGATGCTGATTTAGAGGTATTGGAGTTCAGCTGTGGCTGCAAACGGACAGACGATGCTCTGGGTCCCGAGGGACAAAGAAGAGCATTTGAAAACTTGGTCCTCACCGCCTTGCACTGACTGCCTGGCAGTAGAGCTGTGTCAGCCCTCGGAGAGACCCCTCCCACTCACCCTCCTCCAGCTGGCCTATTAAGCTGCTCCTCTGTCGCTAGGGTTGAGGCAGGCTGTCACCAGGTAGCCTGGGAAATGGTATTTATAGATCGCAGTCCCTCCTACCCCTGGTCCCCAGCCTCTCCCTGTGCACTTGTCGGTGAGCTCCAATTATCTGTGAATGGAGGAGAGGGATCCTGGCAGGTCCAGAGGAAGCGAGGAATGTGATAATAGGCCCTTCACATGCTCAGACTTTCAGTAATTTTCCATTATTCCAATTTATCGCCCTTCTGTGGCCTGCTTCCTTCTTCCTGTTTGCCTCATTGTGATAATTTTTACATTATGGTACGTCGCAGGAAGTGCGCCCGTGCTGGAGTTAGAGATCCTGGTATCTGAATGTGGAGTAACCTCAGACAGGTGTTCTCGCTGTCTTCACCTGCAATGCAGATGGGTGGTTATACATGCTGAGGGGTGGGGTGGAGTGGGGCGGAGCCTCCAGCATAATGCCTGGTATACAGTGTTGCTCAATAGTTGTAAGCACTGATTGCCTTGGCCGGTTTAGGGTGCTGCCTGCTATTGAGCAGTGCAGGGTTTCTGAATATCAATGATCTCTACAAGAGCACTGGCTGGAGATGGAGAAGGTATAGGAGATTGATCTGATTCAGGCGGAGTCCTCATTGTTGGAAGTTGGTGGGTGTTAAAAACAAACACATAAAAAAAAAACCTGTAATGAGCTTGTTTTTCTGGCTTTACTCTTCTGGAAAGTATTAAAAAGCAAAGGAAAGTTCACTGACCTTGGGAATGAGGCTTCCCCTCTCTGCACCCTCCCCCTC
Source organism: Hipposideros armiger (assembly GCF_001890085.2). Lineage (NCBI taxonomy): Eukaryota > Metazoa > Chordata > Mammalia > Chiroptera > Hipposideridae > Hipposideros > Hipposideros armiger. Next base: position 1,503,442 of record NW_017731473.1, on the reverse strand, counting down.
ACCTCACCGCCTCTCCAGAAAAGGACGACTTGCCATTAAATGGCCCATCCAGTGTCCACATTCCCTGAATCTGTGAGTTATGACAATTGAAAGCTTGGCTGAAAAAGCTCTTTGCTTCTGTCCTACGCGCTCCAATTTCACTCCATCACATTCTGTCTCTCCATTTGCCTCCTCCTGCATTGCCTGGTCTGCTCACACAGGCCAGGCTCTTTCGCTTCCCCCGCCGTCTCCGACAGCATGTTTTTCTCTCCTCTCTTACCACCCTGGCCCAGGCTCCACCGCTCTCCGTTTCTCTCTTTCCTCTTTCCCTGGGCCTCTGCTCCCTGCCCCCACCCCCTGCAGTCCTCTCGCTGTAGCATTAATGCCTTCTTTGATACAGCCCAGAACCTCATGATTATTCTGAGGTCAGGAGATGCAGGTGCCATGCAGCTTGCTAACGCGCCTCAGAGGGCCTCTGTCCCCGGTCCCTCCTGCTCGACAGGGCTGGAATCCTAATGTGCCACTAGCCCCTTTGCTTGTTGCAGCGTCACCAGGAACTTTCATCTTTTTATTTCCCCCACGGAGGATTCTGAGAGTTCAGCCACAATGAAGCATTGATTCGAGGAGTGGGGGCTGTGGTCCTGACAAAGGACCCCAAAGATGAGACACGAGAAAGGGGGCGCTCTGCGGGGTCATAGAATGCCTTGCAGATGGGAACAGAGGAGCTCTAAATGGGGTACTGTCCTGTCACTTGGAGAGGGAGTGACAGGGGCAAGTGTGGGCCATTTGAAAGAGGCATTTTGAAATGACGCTGTCGTCAGATGGAACCGCGCAATCAGAGACGTGTGGCGGGTCCCGGCAGCTCACAAAAATATCAGATGACTCATAGCCAATATTCAGTCAATGTTCTCGTTTGGAAGGTGGGAGCCGCATAGCTCATTACTATTCCAGCTCCGTTTCCTGAAGGCTGGGCCTGCTGCTGTTCTCCAGGCTGTAATAGGATTGGTCTCACGCAGCAGAGACTGGTGGGGAGGAGGTGGGAGGCTGGAGCTGTGTGGGTGGACGGTATCGAAAACTAATACTGCAGTCCAGAGGGGAGAAGAGGAGTTGGGTTTTCTTATTGAAAAAGAAGAAGAAAAATATTAATTTTGTTCGTGCATTCGTTCCGCAAACATTCATTCGTTCAGCAAACACTAACATGGAGCCAGGCTCTGGGCTAGATGCTCAGAGAAGACTGACATTTCCCCCTCTGTAGCCTTAGAGCCTGGAGGGGAAACTGACAAGAAAACCAGGGGGGTTCAATACAATGTTTTGAATTTTGTGAGGGAGGTTTTATTGCCAGGGGCTGGATGGTTCTGTGGATTTAAAAGGCAGGACAGTTTCAAGGAGCACACTAATTATTCCTCCATTTTCTCTCAGCTGATAAGCAACTCATTTAAAGCAAAGCATCCTGGGAAGCAGTTTCAACAGTATCCATTTTCAAATGTCCCATATGACAAAACGGTTTTCTTCCAACTCCAGAGAGATAGTGAAATCCCTGAGAGTAGCTCAATACCTTCAAAGGAATAGCTTATTCTCTGGGATAAGAGTACTTATTATTATTATTACCTTTCCAATAATTGTTCTATGCTGGGCTCTGTGCTAAATGCTTTAAATATATTATCTCACTCAATCCTCTCACACACCACATAAAATGGGCTTTATTATTCTCATTTTAGATACGGACACTGAGGCTGAGAGACAAAGGGACTTGTTCCTGGTTACAGGACTTAGCTCTTTGACTGAACTCAGGTCCACTTGGGCCGACACACACGCTTTTCAACATTAGGCTCTTTCGCGTGCCTTGCTGTTCTTGGGCTGGGCCACGTGGCTTGACGGTGGACATGACAGAATAGATGGACTGCTAACACCTCCTACCACAGGCCGTACAATGGAAAAGGGCTTCTGTTCCCGGCGTCCTAATGTGGGGACCGTGAACCACTGCCACCATCATCATCGTGACCGTCAACATTACCACAGCGCATTACAGCCTTCAGAAAGGCTTTCTTGACTCTCGCTTGACATTTAATGAAAAAAGCCAGAGCCATGAGCCAGGAGACTGCTCTCCTCACACACTTGCTTAGCTTTTAGTCCATCATTTCACCTCTGAACTTCTATTGCTGTGTCTATAAAATGGAGCTGACAGCCCCTTTGCAGGAATAACAAGAGCTAACTTTTATCGAGCCCTTAATAACTACCAAGTCTGGGGCTAAGCTTTCACATAAAAATTCATGTAATCCTCACGACAGCCCTGTGTGGTAGGGATGATTAGGAAGGTGAAGGAAACTGCCCAGCTTTACCTCAGCTTGTATGTGCAGGAGCCAGGATTTTAAGCAATCTCTGACTGACCTGAAGTCCAAAGCTATTTTCAGGGTGTTGCTGTGAGGCTCAAGTGAGAAAATGGGAGTGAATGTGCCCTTACAGGGTAAAAAGTGCTAGACACGTGTAAGGGATTATTCGTAGTGTGGAAGACAGCCAAGAGGTGACTTGCACAAAAAGTGAGGCAAGCTGAGAGGCCGCTAAGCTGACTGCCTTACATCTTTTTACCTATTCTTCTGTTTCTTCTTATCTGATCGAGTATCTGTCTTACTTGGAATGGTTCCGTGGAGGGAATCTGCGGACAGGCTTGGCTATTGTTTATAAAGGTGTTGGGGGCCGTGGGGAGGGGGATTAGAGATACATGTTGTGATGGGAAGTCCATTAAATTGAGAGTTTGGAGCTCTGGAAAAGGGGGGGGTAATAACGTCTTTCCTCCATGATTTGAACAGCCACTGTCAGGATCATGTAAGATCATCAACATGAAAGCATTACTCGGCCTCTAGAGTAATATAATGCATAAACTGTTTTTGTTGAAGTTGTTGTATGTTTTATAACCTTGTGGGAGGCTCTAAGAAAGTTGAAACATCTGATGCAGGTTAAAGG
>NW_017731473.1:1492546-1494262 GCF_001890085.2 Hipposideros armiger | reverse complement strand
TTGGTCTGAGTCTCTTATTCTCCTGCCTATCTACTGCCCAGGAAGAATAAACCACTCTTGCAGCTCTCCACCTGGATGACCCTGCTGCTTTGAGCCCTTCTGTCAGCTCTAAAGAAACTTCTGGCTCCTTCCTTCACTTTTCTCCAGCACATCCATGCCCCAAAGCCTCAGCTGAATTTGAATATGTAGCTGGTATTGCCTGTCACCTCCTCCAAGACACAGAATTGTGTAATTGCAAAAATTGTTTCATAATCCTCCCCAATTAAGCTCCTGACAACCTAATTTTAAAGACTCCGCTATTGGATTTTTGCATTGCTGGTCCCCGTTTCTCCTGCTACCCTTCACCCCTGCCCTCCACAAATAAGACCCATTGCCTCCACAAAACCAAACTAGAAAGCATCTTCATCGTGGGAAGGGACCACAAAATTCTTCTTTTGGTCTTTCCTTCCTTACTGAAATGCAGTTCTGACATCATGTGAAGAACTGAGAAAAAGAAGGGAAAACAGGTTATTAAGGCAGTGATAGAAACTCAAGAGGGGACTGGTTTAAAAGCTAAATATTTACCTGGGAAAAATGATGAACATAGAGTGGGTCTGATGGCCAGTTATAATTCATACGAGCATATGCATAAACCAGGGCTTCTTTCAGTTAAGCCCGAAGCATTCTGGCACCATCGATGTATTCATCTTTCATTAGCACCATTTCTTAAACACACACGCATACCCACACACACACACACACACACACACACACACACACACACTCACACGCGCACACACACACACACTCACGCATGCATGAACACAGAGTCATACACAGCACACCCAAAAAAACAGTGCATCATCAGAAACCTAAAAACAATTGTTTATCTTCCCAGTCTAGTCCATGGTCTATAGAGTATACATTTTGTGGAGTCTCACGAAATTACTCAGACACCCATTACAATGTCAAAGAAATGCCAAGGAAGAAGCGCAGGGCATAAATAACAGAATAATTCAGAACTCCATTTTTTTGTTTGTTTCATTTCCTCTCCACTTTTAAATAAACACCCCTGGCAGGCAAATGGGAATTATGGATTACAGTTTTCTATTTTAGTGAGGATTTGTTTTCCCCCCTCTCTCTCCTTGGCACCAATTTGTATGATCTTCCCTAAAATGCCACTGGCCCCACACTGCATTCCTGTCTTAGGCAAAACCTCCAATTAAAATCAGCAGGGGGGTTGCTTGAATTAGGAATCCCAGCCTGGGCTCCCTACCCAGGTGGTTCTAAAAGGGAGGTGTGTGCCTTTAAAAGCACTGATGGGAAGCCCTGGGTGGCATAGCCTCTGTGCTCAGAATGACGAGTGACTCCATGCTGTGTCACTGGGAGACCTGTCATGTCGCCAGAAAATCCTGGCTGAGGCAAAGACAAGGCCAGCAGGGGAGCAGCAGAGGTGTCTTCCTGGCCCGGAGCCTAGCTTCTCCTCCAGTCTGGGTTTTAGAAGGTAGAGGAAGTACAGCGGGGGCGCTGTGGGATCACTGCAGAGCTCGGGTCTACTGCATCCATGCTGTGTGAATGTGGGAAAGTCACAGTCCCTCTCTGGCCTTCAGCACCCATATCAGTAGCATAGAAATCACCAGGGAGTCCTATGTCATGGGGTTGATGGGAGGATAAAGGGAGAACTGCCATGATGTACAGAGCACTCAAAAAACATGAATCCACCACTAAAGCAACGGG
>NW_017731473.1:1482549-1485911 GCF_001890085.2 Hipposideros armiger | reverse complement strand
ACTTGTCTGTGGCCACACAGCTAGTGATGGGCTTAATCCTTATCACAATTCAGCTAGGGCCTCACACCTGAGTTCTTCCCCCGACTTCACCAACTCTGTGTGTGTGTATGTGTGTGTGTGTGTGTGTGTGTGTGTGTGTGTGTGTAAGAAAAGCCTCTTTCCTTCATCTTGAAAATACTACTTTATACAAAGAGAATACAGCAGTGTCTAATGACTGAAAAGGTCAGAGAAATAGAGAAATTTTCAAGGAGAAGGAAAGATTCAGACATCAAAATATTTATTCAAAGGTGAAAGGAAAATACTTTGCTGTAAAAGCACATGAATTTCTGTGGATTTCCAAAGGTCTCTTGCTTGGGTCTGGCCCTTTGAGCTAACAAAGTTCCCCTCCAGGTGGGAGGAAGAAAAACCTGAAGGCTTTCAAGTGAGATTTTAATTCAATTAGTGTCTTACCAATATGATACAGCAGCCAAGGACCTATGGTGTCTGATTAATATGCTGATGCTAAGGCAAAAGAGTGAACAGAATGCCCATTTGGATAAGGCCTGGCAGCAAAGCGTGGCATTTCCATGGAAACCAAAGAAGGCCATTAATTAGCTATCAAATAAAATGACTGGAAAATTCTGGACCCTGGCATATCTGCCCCCTTCAAAGAGGAGACCAAGAAGAGGTCACACTAACAGCAAGGCTCCCTTCGGTGACTAACATCACAGTAGCACAGAGACTATAATGTCACCAAGTAGAAGAAAAATTGGGAAGTAAAACAAATGGACACAGTAGAAGGAAAGAGGTTTTGGGATTATCCACATCCAAGAATATAATTTTAAATGAGGATATTACCTTTTTAGATTGCCTGTGCTGATAAAATGATCTCAAGGACAAACATTTTCTCTTATTCTCTTTTCTGTGGAAAGAAGAGAAGAATAATATGGATCCACTGATGGTGGTACATGGTTGGGGGAAGAGATCACAGAGTCAAAAGGTGAGGAATGATTAACCTCTAAAATAATTGATATAGCTGGCATAACTTTTAAATTAGTAGGGAAAATTTTTAAATGAAAAGAAAGCAGAAAAAGAGAGGAAAAAAGAATCATTACAACAGCTGGACATGCAAGCATGATGTCAGAACTTAGCACACAGATCATTGTAGTAAATGTAACTGGACACAAATGATCACTAAAAAGACAGAGGTAATCAGGCTACAAGTTATACATTTAAAAAAATAAAGGGGAAAAAAGGTTGAAAATAAAAGGATGGATAAAGACACACTAGACAAATATTAACTAAAAGGACTGTGCATATCATTCAAAACAGACTTTCAGGCAAAATATATTATTAGGTTTAAAGGCAGCCAATCTACCAGGGAACGTGGAGAAAAGAGTGGGCATAGAACCACAGATTTACAGGGCTAGAGAGGTCATTAAATACCTATACATCTTCAACCTTCACAGATGAGTTACACCTGAAGTTGTTCTACACTGAGTTTTGAACTCTGAACATGCGTCTAGTTCCCCTTTCACTATCTCAAGCATATTTTGACCTAGGATCCCATATCAAGTTATATAGCTCATACAGCAGAATCTGCCCTCAGGGAAGGCAGTTTTTAACATAAAGGTATTTATCTTGATGGAAATGGCAGTTACGGTCACTTCAATAAAGCCCAACATATATGGAATCCCAAATGTATTAAGTAGATACATTCTTTGTAAGTACTAACTAAAATAAAAGAGGTCTCTAAACAGGAAAGTAATAAGTTAAAGGGTGAGCAGGAAATGCACTAAGAAAAATTACATCACCAGTAATTAGAGTCTACTGAACCTGGTCCAGTGGTACATGAAGTTTAAGCACAGAGTGTCTGTCTTAGTCAATTCAGTGTGCTGTAACGAAGATACCACAGACTGGATGGCTTAGCAGCAAACATTTCTCACAGTTCTGGAGGCTGGGAAGTCCAAGATCAAGGTGCCTGCAGATTTGACGTCTGGTGAGCATTCATTTCCTGGTTCAGAGAGGCCTATCTCCCCATTGCGTCCTCAGATGGCAGACTAGGTGAGAGCTGTCTAAGGGCGCAAATCCAATTCATAAGGACTCCACCCTCATGACCTAATCATGACCTCCTAATAGCATCACCTTGGAAGTTAGGGTTTCAACATATGCATTTGGGGGAACAGAAACATTCAACACAGACCAGTTAAATCAGGAAAAGAAAAAGCCTCCACTCAATAGCTTGGAATAAACAAATGAGCTTCACGAATCACAAGCCGAGTTGCTCTGACTTGAGTATCTGACATCTTCCCCCAAAATTTCTTGTCTGGTAGGTGACCACCCCCGCGCCCCCCCCCCCAAAAAAATTCTATTGTCTCCACCCAAGGGCCACTGTTTCCCTAAGAAAGAACAGGAATCTCTACACAGTCAACTTTCCACAGTCTCGATAAAACTAAGTTGAGTTATTTACCCCAAGAAGAAAATGGCTTCGATAATAATGTTAAAACTTCAGAGCTGATGATGAGGAGGAAGTGCTAGCCAAGCTGCAGGTCTGAGTTTCCGTGTTGATGTCACAGGATGGCCTTGCTTTCCCTGTCAAGTGATCCCTGCATACCTTAACCAGGGACTGCAGATGGGTCCGACCTTGCCACAGGCTTACACGACTGAGGAAACTGTAATGTTCTCATAAATTAGAGGATGATTATAAACACTGCCAAGGGATTGCTAATTATATGGTATTAATTGTATAACACATAATTACAAACTAATAATAATGTCACCTAATATTTTGTTATCGTGCCAAAAGATGCAGAGCATAAAGCTTAGGCCCAGGAGCTGGGTTTTCCTGAATTATTAGGCACCTACAGAACCAGAATTAGAACTCAAATGTCCCAGTTCCCAGGTTAGTGATTTAACCATCACATTCAACATTATTCCTGGCATGAGCAAGTAACTGGTGGCACGTGCTCCTGGAGACAGGGGACAGTGATTAGAGCTCGTCCCCTTTCTACCTGGGTGACCAACTGAGGTATTTAACCTCTCTGCTTCAATTGCTTCTGGGAAAACCAGGTTCTTAATTGGTCCTCTCTAATATGATTGTTATGAGAATTAAGTACATTTAAGGCGCCTAGAACAGTGACTGGCATATTGAAAGCCTCTCTGTTTGTTAAATAAATGGCATAAATAAACATATACTTTAGATAGATATGCAAATTAATAATCTTGATAGCTGCAATCAATTGAGCTCATTTTACAGGCAAACACTACAGTAAGAATTTGATGTGAGTTACTCACTTAACTTCATGGCAACCCACTGAGGTGGATCTAATCATCACTTCAGTTTTTATGCAGGAAGAAACTGAGTCTTAGGAAGATGAAATAAC
>NW_017731473.1:1478843-1480066 GCF_001890085.2 Hipposideros armiger | reverse complement strand
CTTGAAACCCCGCCCACAGCACCAGGGACACCTGCACATGGGAAGCACCTGGGACAAGAGCCTTCTGCGAGATTAGGTTGAGCAGAAAGGCAGGCAGAGGGGGACGTACTCAGTCTAAATTAGTGGGAAAACAGAGATAATTTTTTGTTTCTTTCAAACACTGCAGAAACTTGATGTGCTAAGAACAATTTGCCAGGCTAAGGGCTTGGTGATCGTGCCTCGTTGAATGTTGATATGACAATTGAGGCCAGTAGGATGTGCCTGGTTTTCGGCTCACGTGAACCACCTCTCCCAACAGCTGCAGCCACTTGGTTACCACCCACGAGTTCAATCTCAAAGTCAGATCGGGAAACAATATTGTTTTTAGTCAGAGACTGAAGGTGTTAGAGTTCAAGTCTGTTCATTCATTCAATAAATATTTTTTGAAGTTTGCAGTTTAAAAAGGAAGACAGGCATTAATTTTTAAGGAGGCAGTAGTGTAAGATGATGTGGGAGTGTACAGCATGGGCCCTTGACCTAGATTGGACAGGAATAGGAGAGGGTCGTGGAAAACGCCGGAAGATCTGATGTTTAATAAAAGTATTGAATGATAAGTCATTGTTAAACAAAGAGAGGAAGGAAACACTGTTCCATGTGGAGTAAACAGTTCATACAATGGTCCAGTTCAGCTGGAGGAGAGAGAAAGAAGGAGGGAGGAAGAGAGGGAGAGGGAGGGAGGAAGGGAGAGAGAGAGAACTGGGGATGGGAATGTGGAGGAAGAATAGCAGAAGATAAGGGCATTATGTAATCATATGTGAAGGGTCTTGCAACTCACATGGAGATTCTGAACTTTATCCTAAGAGCAACTGGCAGCCATTGCAGGACTTCAAGCATGACAACATGTGATCAAATGTACTAGTATCATCAGCCCGTCTGCTATCCCATTCCATGCTGGTATCCCAGTACTTGGAGCCTTGATTTAGTCTCCTGAACTCCTGGCTTGGTCTTCTGCCTAGTTCCCTGAAGAATGGAGAGTTTGCTCTTGAACCTGAGCTCATGTATCATCAACTTACCTGCCTCTCCTTCTGACTCTGCTTGTTTTAAGATTTTTGCCCCTCCTGTCTCCCCCATGTACCATTAAGGCAGCGGTTCTTAACCTGTGGGTCACAACCCCTTTGGGGGTCGAATGACCCATTCACAGGGGTCGGCTAAGACCATCGGAAAACAAAAAGATATTTACATTA
>NW_017731473.1:1475790-1476963 GCF_001890085.2 Hipposideros armiger | reverse complement strand
AGTATCCAAGAGAGGGTTAGAGGGAACTTCATTCAGGAGTGTGATGGTCATCCTGCTAATCAGGTAGGCAACAACTCAGAAACATAAGATTAAAAAAAAAATGTAATGCCTCTAGCATCAGTATGTTGTGGAATAAACTAATATCCATGATATAGAAGTAAGCAGGACAGCTATGGAGTCACAGTATTACAGTAAGGGGCATATTTACCTTGATCTTTGTTGTACCCGAGTACTAGCACAGCATCTGCACCAAGTACGTGCTCAGTATTTGTTGAATGAAAACGTGGACTACCCATGTGCTGTTTTCTCTATTTCAGACATGCACAGACAGACTAAGAGTGGTAAAAGAGAGCTAGTAAAGGTCACACAGTGACCTTGAATCATGGGCAGACACGAGGGATCTTAATCAGTTGGAGATTCTATAACAAAATAACTTAAAATGGGTGGCTTAAATAGCAGACATTTATTTCTCACAGTTCTGGAGGCTGAGAAGTCCAGGATTCAGTTCCTGGTGAGGGTCTTCTTCTTGGCTTACAGGTAGCCATCTTGTTGTGTCTTCACATGGAGGAGAGTGAGAGCTCAAGGCTCTTCTTATAAGGACACCACTCCCATCTTGGGGGCTCCATCTCATGGCCTCATCCAAGCCTAATCACCTCCTAAAGGCCTTACCTCCAAATAGCATCACGTTGAGTTATAGTGTGTTGAGAAATGAATTGGGGGGTATGTAAACATGTAATTTGTAATACCAGTCAGGAATATAAAGATTTCACTTCCATTCCAGTGCTCTGCTCAAAGCCTGTGTAGATACTTAACAGCCTTTCTCCGGAAGCATCTGGTTCAGGATTCTGCCTCGTCCAGGCCAACAGATGGGCAATATGATCTAGTATGACAAATCCTCTTTCCCTCTGTCCCCTTGCGAAGGGAGTTTGCCATCTTCTGTGAGCATCAAGCTGGCGACATCAATCTGAGTGTTCGTTCATGACACTGACCTAAATCTGTCAAGTTGTAAGGAACGCTTCATAGCGGCTGGGATTGGCTGCCACGTAATGGTTTTGCGGAAGACATTACATGGAACTCTCCAATAAGCTGGTGAAAAAATAAAAATTTTGAAGCCTTAATATGTAAATTTCAGACAGCTGATAGGAAGCGAAGTGAATGGAAACATCACGCTGA
>NW_017731473.1:1466360-1470565 GCF_001890085.2 Hipposideros armiger | reverse complement strand
ACTGTCATCAAAGCCAGGGGCTAAGAAACTAAGAAACTAGGGAGGAGACTTAACATTTCTATACTTACCATTCTTATAGGAATGAAAACTTAAGTTTCTCAGTAGTGGGGTGGGGGGATACTCAGTTGGCCGGTAACAGAAGGGTCAACATGCCTTTCTAGTACAGGTTGCTTTTCAAGTATTTAATTCAAAATCATCAGTATGCCATTGTGGGCATATTTGGGGGCAGCCTTCCTGAGGCCCCAGAAGAATACAGTTGAATCATGCCCAGCATTTACGAATAAAAGGACTTGGTAGGTAGAATGAGAAGCTGGCTTACCATGAAGCCACAATTTCTCTTCTCGTCGCCCTTGTTGGAGGCACCGGCATCCTGAAATCAGTTTAGAATATGAAGCGATCCATGACAACCTTCCATTTTGTAACAGCAATCATCGATTATTCTGTGGTCAGGACTGTGATCAGTGAGGAGGACAAGTTGATGCTGCCTTCACGTGTGTTCTCCAGGAGCTCATAGGGAGGGGTCATGGTCACAGACCCACACAGCTCACACACAACTTAGTAGACCATGTGATTACACCACGCCTTGGAGGCCGTTACTACCTCCAACAGAACTCCACCAACTACCGCTGGTCACCATTACAATGATCACAGCTGTACTGAATAGCTCACTTGTGCGAGCTCATTTTCCATGCACTTTTCCAAACAGAATTTCCTTTCCTTGCTACAAATAATCACAGATGGATGCTTGGGGATATCAAATAAGTTGCCCAGGTGGTACATAATAGAGGTAACATTCAAACCCAGTCAGCCAATGCAAAGGCCCAGTCATGAACACCATGAGGCACTGTCTGCCACAGCCTAAAAGCCAGATTGCTTTCTGATTGTCTCAAATATCTGTCTAGACAGTGCAGTGGGAACTCGAAGGAGCCCTAAGTGTTTGCTGGTCCTTCTTGAATTTCAATGTTTGATTCTTGAGATAAACAGGGGTTCGGATTAACCAGATAGCTCCACTTGAGACTGGTACATGTTTGTAGGCTCCGAGACAGTACATCATCCATAAAGAGCACTGGACCAGTGGTCAGATGCTTTGAATTTTGATTGCTGAGTCTGCTATTAATTAAATGTTTGATCTTGAGCTTTGTGTTTAATCTCTCTAAAGCTCAATTTTCTGTAAAACGGTCAACATATACAGCTGATGAGGAGTATAAATTAAATAAAGTTTTCTTTTTATTAATATTTCCAATTCACAGCATCTTCATCTTCATGCGCAGTTGCTCCTCCTGCGTCTAGGTATGCGATGCGGAATTCTCTGTATGCCACACACCCATGAGAAACAACTTTATCAACTCACATATAGTGTTTATGTGTAGTTTCTTTGTCTTTTGTCTTATAGACCCTACTGATTTCCAGAGTTAGTTAAGTCGGCATCCCCTCCTCTCCGCCATCTTCACTGGGGCTGTTTCATACATTTGTAATACAGTTAGATTCTCTTGTCACAGTGTGCATGCCTTCCTGAAATGATCAAACTTCTAAATGATTTTGTAAATTTGCAGATGTTAAGATTTGCTCTTTGTGCTGTAAAGTTCCATGGGTTTGACTAACGCATAATGTCATGTATCTGCCATTCCAGTATAATACAGAAAAGACTCACCTTTCTGAAAAGTCCCTATTAACCCTCCCTCTTCCACTCTCCCCCTGGGAACTACTATTATTTTTATTGCCGCTGTAGTTCTCCTCTTACCAGAATGGCATAGATTTGAAATCATACAGTATGCAGCCTGTGGAGACTGGATTTTTCACTTAGCGGTTTGTGTTTAAGGTTAATTCATGTTCTCAATGGCTTAATAGCTTATTTCCTTTATTGCTCCATTTTATGGTTACACCACAATTTGTTTATCCATTCACNCGACCCTTGCACAGGGGTTGCCAGGTACTCATATGTGGGCGTATCTGCATGTGGGCCTGGAGACGGATAGAGGAGCGGTGTCTCGGTTCCTAAGACCATCGAAAATATGTGTTTTCCGATGGTCTTAGGCACCCCTGTGAAAGGTTGAGAACTGCTGCTCTAGCCCAAGTGTTGGCATGTTGAGTAGAAGACCAGTGCAGTACTTTACAAATAGGCAGATCCCAGGGAAGAAAGGTCACTCCCTCTTCCACACACAACCATTAGGACACTCACTCCACTATCACGTGAGGAATGAACAAGGAGGAGGAAAGTGGCCTGGAGCGTGCTTCCACTTAATGGATACCTTTCTGCTTGGGATCAGTGAGCCAAGGGGGAAAACGTTTCTTGCATGTTGCAGGAAGTAAGTGATGCTACCAGGACAGACTAGAACTCCCAGTGGTCCTGGAGGCCCGGATGTGTCCTCCAACACCATTCTCATTCTACATTGACTGCATGGCAAGCACTGTGCTTTTAATTGTTGACTTCCATCTCTCAGGGTCTCAAAGGTGTATGGCACTGCAGATGTTTAAAATGCAAAAAGCCCTAAGTAACCTTTCTATTGAAGTTAATTAACATCACCTATTTAGGGAAAACAAACCCTCTCCCTTCCCAATAGACCCAGGACTATTTCCCAAAGCCCATACCTGATACTTAAAATAAGCATAAACCTTTAATTAAGCTCAAATTGCTCCATATCATAACAGAATGCAGCCAACTATTGTGTGTCAACCCCTTTCCAGCCCTATCTCAGCTCTCTCCCCTTTTACAGACTATAAAAGCTATTCTGAGACATAGGGTTTCTGTGTCTTAGTTTCATTCCTTCCTTCGTTATCAATAAACATTCATTAAGCATTAGCTATGTGTCATACGCTATCTTATTTTCTGGGGATGCAACAAAGGATTTACTCTCAGTTTTACAAAGTGGGGCATGCTCACAAATAATGCATATATGGATCCCAAGAATCAGGACAGAAGCATTTGCAGGAGAAAGGCAAGGTACAGATGACGGAGTGGCCCATTTCTGAGTCAATCATCACTTAGTTGCATTGCAAAGACATCTATTCATTTTCTACCTTTCCCACCCTCATTTGCCTCTTTGGCTCTACTCCCCATTTGTTCCCAACATCTTCTCATGATTTAACTAGCGCCTTTAGTATCTAGACCCCTCACTAACCATGATGGTTTAAACCAGATACTCCGCTGAACACCAGCCAGGGTGTTCAGTCTGTACCAAATTCAAATGCCTCTCAGATTTCGGCTGGGTATTCCTGGCGGCCGCCTTAGTGCCTTTGGCTGCAAGGCTCTTGCTGACAGCCCAAATTGTACCTCCAGAGACCCAGTGCCCGTAGGGCACTTTCTATGGCAAGCCTGCACCCTGGAATTGCTTATCCAAACTGAAACACAATCCACTCTTCTGGTTCTGGGGCAAGATTTAAAGCCTTAATGCTGTCTCATTGATTCCTTAAGGTATGCATCGAGTTGGCATTGGGCTGTTGCATATTTTAATTTTTACTGTTGTGTTCTTGCATCCGAGGTGATTTTATCAGGAGAAACACATGCTTGAAGAAGCTGAATTAAATACAGGCAAACCTCATTAATTCAGACTCCACTAATTCAGGCTAGATGGAAACACAACATTGTTTATCTAGAAGTAAAACGATTTTCTAAATAAATTAATGGTGGAAATAAGACTGCAGGGGGAGGAGAAGTTTTCACCTGTTTAAAAGGCAGGATTCCCAAACATCTTCAGGGATTCCAGAAGGGCCATCAACATATAAACAATTTCCTTTGTGTTTGTTCATTAAAGCTAAAGACTTGTTCTTCAAAGAATAATTTCCTATTTGCAAACGTTCCCTTTAGTTAGTTAATCTGTACAGCTGGAAAACAATAAGGCTCTATGTCTTTCAAAATATTCATCAAATTCACTCCCTTCCATAATGCTAAATATATTATAGACATATTGTATCTACATATAAATATATGTGTGTATGGATTAAAAATAACAATGGAAACATCTTAAAATGAAGTGGAATATTTATGGTTGGTAGTATTAATGGTACTTTTTATTTTCTACTTCATATTTGTAAGTATGTTCTATAATGCACTCATTTTTATCAACAGAAGCGTAAAAACGTCATTAACATTTTCTAATGTTTAACAGCTCTTTGTTCCCAAATAGTTTATATGAAATTGTTGGGGAAAGGGAAATTCCACCTTCTATCCCCCTTGAGTTCTTATGGCTGATCTAATAATAACATTG
>NW_017731473.1:1452623-1459069 GCF_001890085.2 Hipposideros armiger | reverse complement strand
TTTCTCATAATTAAAGGAAAGTCAATTAAAATAAAGAGACGCCTTTTTAATTTATCATTTAGCCAAAGGTCAAAAAGGGTTAACAAGGATGTAGGAGACTGGCCTTCTCGTGTATCTGATGGATGCGGAGATTAAAAGTCAATTTGGCAACTGCAATTAACATTAAATACGTACAGCCTCTTTTATTCAGCAATTTAACTTCTAAGACTTCATCCTATAGGCACTGGTGGTCACATATGTGTAAGAATTTTCTCTGAATGTCCAAAAAAGTCTAATTCAGGTACATCCACACGATGAGATATTTTATAGCCATTCGAAAGATTAAGAATTTCTTATGTGCAATTACAAAAGGATCTTTAATCCACATTTAGGGAAAAATAACAAAATCGATGTACAGAGCAGTATATAGTATGATCTCACCTGTTTTAAACAAATTAAATAAAGGATACACACCTGTTATGCTTTCAACATTCCTGGAAAGGTTCACACACACACACACACACACACACATACACACAATAAACAAACAAACAAACAAACAAACAAAAAAACCAGCTCACAGTAGTATTCTTTAGGATGTGGATATAAGACTGACTTTTCAGGGAGACTTGTTTTTCATTATTTTACCATTCAACTATTAAAATTTTCACCACATGCATACATTTCTTTTTAATCAGTTTTAAAAGACAAGATGGCCATTTATTTCTATGAACAAGTGAAAGCTAGATGACAATATTATTTGTAAAGACTGTTTTATAGCCTCCATGAATCAATCTACAAGTATGTGAAATATATTTCATCTCGAATAAAAGGAACTAATAGGCGAATTATAAAATATTAGATGGTGGTTACAAGATTAATCCATGGAGGCATGCAGGTATTAGCTGGGGTTCTTCCTCGTCACTAAAATACACATGATCTGTATTCATCTATTCAACAAAATAGCTGGCTTACTTTCATAAGCCTTGATTTCACATTAAGATGGGGATAATAATAATAGTAATAGTTACAATTACATTAATATCTAGGTCATAAAAATATTATAAGGTTAAGTAAGCAAATGATCATAAAGTTCTTAGCACAGTTCCTGACACAGAATTTATTTATAACATATTAGCTGTAATCAAAAAGAATAAAAAATGACAGCCACCCTCTTACTCTGGGATTAGATATGAAGACATTACAGGGAGGGAGAGGGACAGGGAATAGTAAGATTCCATTCTGTATATATGCCACATCTTTTTTAATCCATTCATCTGTTGATGGGCTTTTGGGTTGTTGCCATCTTTGCTACTGCAAATAATGCTGCAATAAACATGGGTGTGCATGTATCTTGTTGAAATCCTGTTTTCATGTTTCTTTGGGTGTATAGCTAGAAGTGGAAATGCCAAATTGCATTTTTAAATTTGTGAGGAGCTTCCATATTGTTTTTCACAGACCAACCCTACATTCTCTTCTTGGTTCCAACACCTCCTGCGGTGTGACTGTATGAAATCCACTTGACCTTATTTTTCAACAGAATTTACTTTCGATGAGACAAACTTTTCTTGTTGAAACAGCCAAGTAATTATTGGGTGTATAAGCCAGACATAACAAGAATTAACAAAAAATACTTTCCCCACCTAGTAATAATTGACTAAATGTTATTTTTGCCCCCCCCTCCCCCCAGAACAGCTGCAGTCTGTCTCACGTCTGGACTTTTCCTTTTATTTCCTCAAGAAGCACTTTACTTAGTTCCCTGTAACCCTATTACAACAGCCTTCTAACTGATCTCCAAATCTCCATCTGGTCCCTCTGCCTATACTTTCTTGTAGAGTTGCCTTTCTAAGAACTTTTCTGACCATGTTGCTCTGCTGTTCAAAAGTCTTCAACGACCTCCATCACTTCCGGATTAAGCTCCTATCTCTTGCCAGTACACTCTTTCTTCCAGACCTTTCCGATCCCTCTACCTGTGCTCAAATTGCCACCTGCTTCCAGGATGTCCATACTCTAACCACTGCCTTTCGGGATATCGCTCTTCCTTCATGCTCAAATGGCCAACCCTTCCATGAAGCTTACTTGGCTGCAATTGGTTTTCACTTTTTCGTATTTGCTGAACACGATTTGGGTGTTTCTCACGTGTCTATTTTATATTCTGCCTTGTTGAAATCTCTCCTTCAGTAGATTGGGAGCTCCTTGTGAACAAGGGGTATACCATGCATCTTTGTACTTTTGTCACCTGGAACCATAGTTGGACCACAAAGGAGATTTAAAAGAATGCTCATTAAATAAAGTGGGTGAGTAAATGGCCCGGCATGAATTCAACTCTAACTTACTACTAGCCTTGTATAGTAGGAATACAGTTCAATCATGGTTTTAGTGCTGTTTTATTGTATGGAGGGCATAATAGTATTAATAGCTAATACTGTTTGAAACACTGACTTTAAGTTGGGTGCTGTTTTAGACATTTTATATCTATTATCACACTGCATCGTAACAACCCCGCTAGGCCAATTTCATGGTCCCCATTGTACAGGTGAGAAAACTTGAGAGGGTAAAACCTGGCCAGCCTGCCTCTGGCGCATATATACTTTCCCATTATATTACATAGCATATGGAAATAAAGTACATTTTTATGGCATAGCAGTGATGTGCCAGCTTGTGTGTCTGGTCCCTTACATCTGTTTCTTCTTATCATTATGCTTATTTTAGGACACAGGTTTCCGGAGGCTAAATGATTTTCTCAAGGTCATTCACCAAGTGAAGACACAAAAATTAAAACTCATAGTTGTCTGGCTCTAAAACTTCTAGGCCATAGATTAGACTGTATGGCTGCCTTGAAAGATGTGCCGTAAACTATTTTATCCCACCATATGAGGTACAATGTGATCATTAATTTGTTAGGCTGGTTCCTCAGGCTCATGTGGGAGCAAGATAAGAGACAAAGTGTGTGANAATTAGAGGGGAGTAAACAAATAATTAGAATTCCATTATAAAAATTGAATCATCAAGAGAAGTTTTAAACAAGTGAGTTAAGACTTCACTGGACACATAAACACAGGTATGGAGGACAGACAGGTTTAAAAAATAATGTAAAATAACATAAAAAAATAGAGTAAGTGATTAGAAAGAAAAATATAGCTATGCACTATAGAAGAGCGTACAATACAAATGATTAATGCTCCTGAAAAAGAGAACACATTTACATGGAAATCCCCAATATTTTTATAACGTTACAGAAAAAATGTTGAATGAAAGAAATACCTCCTAAAGGCATTCTAACATACACATAATCCCCTACACGGAGGGGGTAAGGAACGGACTGGCTTCCGGTTTTGTCCAGGCAACTTTCAGCGCCAGCAGATTGAAGCAGTGTGTATGAACAATGTCTGCCAGGGTCCAAAGCCAAGGAAGTGTGGCTCCAGAATTTTATTCCATGCCAAATTGGTGTTCAAGCATAAAGGCAACCGGGAGCCATTTTTATACGTGGTAGAGCTCAGAGGAAATGTTACCCATGAGCCTCTCTTGAAAAAAAAAAGACGTAGTCATAAAATCCAGTTCTAGTTACTAATTTCTTGGACCAAGAAATGAAGCAAAACAAAATGCATGGAAAGGAAGAAGTATGGAAACAAAATTCTTATGCACTGAATTTATTTTTAATATAGAACTAAGGTTAAAGAATTGTGAGCATTTTGGTTACTATGCAAAATGTAGCTGCTATAAACCGTGAAAATACATGTGACAATGAAACTAACAAAAACTGGAAATGGGAACATGGGAGGTGGAAGGAAGTGTGTGTGTCTGTGTGTGTATACATGTGATAACTTTTTAAAAATTTTTCATTGTGGTGGGAGGATTCTATAAATATCACTTCTATTTGTTAAGTTGAGAAAAACATGTTTGGATACATTATTAGTAACTATAACTGTAACAAGTAGGGTATTGTTTTTAACTATCAAAGAATGTATCAGAAGGAAATCAGAAATACAAAATTAATCAAAGAAGCACATATACAAAAACAAAACATAAAGAATCTAATGAGCACGAAAATAAAAAGTTAACAAAATTAAATGATAGAATTAAACAAAACCCAGACATCTTATTTAATTACAATGAGATAAACCCACAAATTGTTTAAAAAGTCTGTTGTATTGATTCAGAAAACAACATGGAGTTAGAAGCAGTAAAAACAAGTGCCTTTGAAAAATGGCAAACGCTGAATAAAGACATACTGTTCAAGCAAAAATAAACCAGGGATTAAGTTGCAAGCATAAATTAAAGTCAGAGGAAAAATAACTAAATAAGACAAAGAAGGGTACTTTATAATGATACGATGATGGAGATCTCATTGCCATGGATTTTTATGTTCCTAATATCACAGCATTCACATTAAGAAAAAAATGTAGAAAATGGGAAAATTAGTCCATAAAAACAACATTGGTAAGGCTTCTTAATTAAACTCTCAGATTAAGAATGACACATCAAGTAGAAGAAAAAAAATGGATGAGATATTGCCTAAATACCATAATCAATGAGGCAGGTAAGGTATTATTAATTTTATACAAGAGTACAGCAAATACCCATTCTTTACAAGTGCCCATGGGCTACTTACATATCTCAAACTTGCATTTGTTTATTATTAAAACCTCAATACTTGATCAGAGTAGAAACTAAAAGATTATATTTTCTGATCACAATAAAACCATAATGGATTTTCAAGGACAGGGACAAGGTCAGAAGCCCCTCCAATCCCACCTTCTTCTTTGAATGGCCCCTAGAACAAAGAGAAAAGCACAGCTAAAAGTGCTGAATCTCTAGAAAATAACAATAATGAAAATGCCATAGATCGAGCTTTATGTGAGTTATAATTATGCTGGCAGAACAATTCATAGTTGTATGCACATGACTATATAAAAAACATGAAAATAAATGAATTAATTATCCAACTAAAAAGTCAGAAAATGAAAAATAAAAGGAAGGCAAAAGGTGGGAATTAATAAGTAAAATCCATAATTAATGATTTTGAAAATAGAAACACAGTAAACTTAATAAATAAAAGGGCACGTGGTTGTTTTGGGAAAAAAGAATAGACTATCCATTAACTATTGACTCAAAAAAAGTGTATGTGTGTTTGTATGTGTTGAGTGGATGCGGAAGGTGACTAGAAAAAGATAATATTGATACCAAAATCAGACAATTAGGATAAAATAGGAACACGCAGATATATCATCTCTGAATACTGATATAAAAACCCTCAATTTTTAGCAAATGGAATCCTTCTCTACATGAACTCTAATACATTACTACATTATAACCAAGTGGAATTCTTTTTTCCCTAGGAAGGAAAGAACTATTCAAGATTGAGTATTAAATTAATATTATTCAATATCTTAATAAATCAAAGGAAAAGAGACTCAGCATGTGGTTATCTCAATAAATACTGAAACAGATAAATGTTAAAATTTATCTACATCTGATTTTTTTTTGATGCTTAATCCAATATGAAATAGATGGATACTTCCTTAACGCATGTCAAGCAAAGTTGCTAATTTTGTAAGAACAGAAGCATTTCCATCAAAACCAAGAACACGGCAAGGAAAATACTGTGTTATTATTTAACGTTGTTCTGAAAGTATTAGCCATTGCTAGAGAAGAGAAGAAAATAAGATCTAAAAAAAGGAAAGATGGAAAATTATTATCATCACATAAAATTATTATATATCATTAAAACTCAGAGAAATGACAAATTACTAGAAGACAATGTATAAAGTAATTGGTTAGAATTGTTAATAAAAATCCAATAACATAATTGTTAGTATAAATTTAATGTAAGAACATATCTCATTTATAAATGTAATAATAAAGATTAATTTCCTAGAAATAAACTTAACAAGATATGTGTAGGGCGTACATGAAAAGAAATTGTAAAACTCTACTGTTAATCATAAAAGAAGACTTCAGTAAATGAAAATACATACCTTATTCTTATACAAGATTGTGTAAATGGGTTAAAAATCAATTATATTAATCAAATATGCAAGGTCATCCTATCAAATATATTAATATAAAATTTCACTTAAGAATTTGAATATATAACTCCAAACTTCATCTGGAAAATAAGCATGAGGAAATTGCCAGAACCATTTTGATCAAGAAGAAAAATGTGAGGGCCTAGCACCATCACATATGAAAAGCGATAAAATTATGTTACTGCAGCAAGAATAAACTAACAAATTAATGGAACATGATAAAAATTCTCAAAATATAGGCCCAAATGTCCATTAAACAAATGAGTTGTTATAGAGTTTCGAATGTGAGGGAGAAAAATGGTTTATGAAACAGATTTTTTTTTTGGACAACAGGCTGGCCATTTGGTGTGAGCAGAGAAGTGAAAACGAAATCTCTATCTTATTTTTCACACCAAAATAAATTCTAGATGGAGCAAAGATTTAAGATAAAGTGTGAAA
>NW_017731473.1:1412723-1449088 GCF_001890085.2 Hipposideros armiger | reverse complement strand
ACGATAGAGAGATGACTAAGCCAAGAGGCCTTTAGTCACAGGGATGCGAAATACAGTATGGCAGATATAATCAGTAATGTTACAAAGACTATGCAGGGTATCAGATGGGTACTGGACTTATTGGGGGGATCACTTCATAGACTATATAAATAAATGCCTAACCACTGCGCTGTACACCTGAAACTAATATAAAGTAATATTGAATGTACTATAAATATATATATATATACATACATATATATATATATATGTATATATTCACAGGATGTAAAGTACAGCATAGGGAATATAGTCATAGCTATGGACAGTGTCAGATGGGTGGTGGACTTCGTGGGGTTGTCACTTGGTGAGGGGTGTAAATATCTGATTATTGTGTTGTTCTGTACACCTGAAACTAATTAAAAAAACAAATAATAAAAAATAAGAGCTATTTAGAAGGTTGTCTATTTCACATGTTTGGCAATTGTCTCTTGAGCAATCTTCATGCCACAACGTGAAGTTCATTATGATTTCTAAGTTAATTGTTAAAACCAAAATGAAATTTGTGGTTACTATTGCCCCCAGGCTTACAGTCCATTCTGTCACCATTACTGGGGATAAGGAGCCCTCTAACAAGAAAAATGATCCTTTTAGTTCGCTGCATTATTATATCACTTTAAAAGATGCTGAGGTACAGCCACTCACGTGGGTATGCGAGAGTCAGTCTTCCCTTTGTGAAGGGATCAATAGCTGTTCTCCTAGCAATGGCTACAAAGCGCCTTTTAAAACTAATAATTGTGGGAGGGCTGAATCCTTCATAATAAAATCTTTAAAACCTCTTTAAAATTTTTCTGTAAAACCATTTTCCTGGGGAGACCTATAATTACTAACAGGCAAGATGAGAGCATCAGCCCATTTCACATAAACATGGACAGTACGAGCCTCAGCCAGGAGCGCTGATGGTAGAAAAATATAACCCAGATGAGAAAATGAACCAGGATCAATTTTTCTTCCCAATGTATTTTATTGTATACAAACGATAAAGCATAAACAGCCTCTGATTTCCCACCAGACTCTGCTTTTTTTTTTTTTCCTCCTAAAAAGACTGGCTAAGACTGAATCTCAAATCATATCATTCAAACATACAGGCCACATTCACCCGCCACGCAGTCTACTGCAGTTAACCCTGTTCTCATGTGACTGCTTCGTATTTTTCTTGAATTTAAAATCAGGCATTTGGTTAGCATTCAGAATCCTCTTTTCTCTTTGATCTCTTAAAAATCATAGCGATGGGGGGTAATTATACCCCTCCAATCTCGGCTCAATAGACTGGAGTATTCTTTGTTCAAAAAGCAAAGCAGAGAGGCTTTGGTTCAACTCAAGTTCACCCCAGCTACCCTTCCAAGCAGTACTCTTCCTTTTAGCAAACTTTGCCGAGGCTGTACTGCCAAGAAAGTCTCCCAGGACTTGGACAAGCCTCTTTATGTCAGACCAGAGGGACAGGAGAAAGAACAAGAGGCCAGAAACCTAACAGTCAGTGCGGCTGGGCAATCCATTTCATCACCTGCATCTCAGTTTCCTTATCTCTAAAATGAAAGAGTAGGAACAGAGCTTGAAGAACAAACACTTTTCATCTCCTGTTACAATCCTGTTCAATCAATAGTGACTGGAAGTGTTGCCTGAATTCTGAGGTGGGTTCCAGGTGCAGGAGGAAGGGGTATCATGATTGACTAGTGATGTCCACCAAGAGTACGGGATGTGGTAAGGACAGCATGAGGGACAATATCTGTACTTGCCTAGGATATGGTACTTTCAGTTCTTGTATGATTCCTACTCCCTGTTAGCAAAGAGGTAAAAGGCTGTATCTTGGACTAAACATGAAGATTCAGGAGTTGTGGGAAAGTGAACTCAATATTCTAGAACAAGATGACTAAACAGGGATTAAAAATAGAAGATAATCCAGAGGCAAATTACTGATCATGAGACAAGAGAACTAGGGAGATGAAAGATAAATATGCGCAGGCATTTAATGGGCTGACAACTGAGATAAGATCTGTTGTCTGCTGTTGGTTTCTCCTTGATGTGATGCGATGCTTAAAGGACAGCTGTGCATAAAGGATCAGGAAAAAAAAAAATTCCTGATGTCTTTGAATCAAAAATTCTATAATTCTACCACTTGAGCAAATAGGAGATATTTCATGACATTCAGAAGTAACTCAATAAAGGAATATTAAACCAAACCAGGGGTGATCCCCTTCTCTCACAGGACATATGGAACTATGTGGAGATAGGTTTGATTGACATGACTGGGGGAGGGGAGAGTGCTACTGGCATCTAGAAGGTAGAGGACAGGAATGCTGATAAACATTCTACAGTGCACAGGATAACCCTGTATAACAAAGAATTGTCCAGCCCCAAATGTTGATAGTGTCCAGGTTGAGACATCCATTAAAGAGCGAATGGCCGAAAGGCCAATCCTACATGTGCTGTTATGCCAGACTCCACTGTTCACCTGCATACTTGGACTCCTTTCCTTCTTTCACCTACATCTAGGCCATGTTTCCTGGATGTCCTTTCAAGTCAGGTGTGGCCATGTGGATTCAGTTTGGTTCAATGGGATGTGAGTGGAACGTACGTATGACAATTCCAGGACTAGCCCATTAAGAAACCTCCCACTCTCTCTTTTCCTACTTGCAATGGCTGAATGGAGGA
The DNA here is from genome assembly GCF_001890085.2 of Hipposideros armiger. NCBI lineage: Eukaryota > Metazoa > Chordata > Mammalia > Chiroptera > Hipposideridae > Hipposideros > Hipposideros armiger. The sequence goes on along the minus strand of NW_017731473.1, from coordinate 1,446,397 downwards.
TTCTCCTATGACATAGAGGAGGGAGAAGACACAAAATGATGGAAGCCTGGGTCCCCGAAAAACAGTGCAGGGCAGAGCATTCCCTCAACCCCTGAGTTTCCACATTGGATTGGACTGTAAAGGAACTTGACTTTAAACTTTTATTTCTTGAAGCCACTGAAAGTTGGGGGTTGTTATACTACATTCATTAGACTTCTTTGAGTAATAAACCTAAAATCTGCCCCACTGGACTGTGTGCTATTCTCTAGCATGGAACACAGATCTGCAATTTCTAACCTCTGTCTGTCTCTGTCTGTCTGTCTCTCTCTCTCTCTCACTGTGTTGTACATGGATCCAAACTTTATGAACTTCTCTTTTATGGCCTCCATTCCAAGTTTAGCTTCCCAATTCTTAAGAAGTCATGTTTTCATCTATGTTGTCCCTGTCCAAAGCTGTTGACAGTCTACATTCGCAGATACACTATCACAGAAGCAGGGGTAAGGAGATAGATGTCTCCCTTTTACAATCAGACTTTACAGGATCCCCAAAGCATCATGATTCCATAATCAATTCTAGAATCCTTATATTAGTGTAAATGTAGAAGAAGAAAAAAAGGAAGCACTATACTAGGCTCCATGGGTCATACAAATGTGTTATATGTGATGCTTGCCTTCAAAGAATTTATATCCTGGTAAAATAAATGAAAAAATAAAGAGAAAGGTAAGAGAAATACATTGTAAAAATAAATACCTACCTCAAGAAGTTCAAGAGAAAATATCACATGCAGTTAGAGACTTCAGAAAAGGGTGAATTGAAGCAACGTCCTTTCAGATGGGTTTCGGGTAGGGGTAGGTTTTGATAGAGGAGCATGATGTAAGACATGAGGCCATCGAGACACCAGATAATGAGGGGGCAGCAGGAAGTCCAATTGCTCAGCACGCTCCAGAAGTGCACCATCCAATAAGAATAGAATGAGCCACAAATGTAAGCTAACGGCAGTTTTTTGTTTTTTTTTCGAGTAGCCACATTAAAAAAGTACAAAGAAACCAATGGAATTAATTTTCACAATATATTTTAAAGTCTGTATATCCAAAATACTCTTATTTCAACATCTAATAAGCATATAATATTACTAAATTATTTCACATGTTTGAACTCAGACTCTTTGAATTCTGGAGTGTATGACACATTTATAGCACATCTCGATTTGGATTAGTTACATTTCAAGGGCTCACTAGCCCCATGTGCCTAGTGGTTAGTATAGTGGACAGTGCAAAACTACAGACAATGCAGGTTTGAGAGGCTGGATTTTGTTCTTCTTAAAATCACCCACAGTTCCCAAAGCACACTCTTTTGCACAACGGTGCTCAATGAAGTCTGTTGGGAAGAATTATTTCAATAAATGCTTCCATGAAAGACACAAGTTTATGAAGCTTTGAAGACAGACTTTTCTGCTGTGATGTACAAGAAGCTGATGTACTATGGAAGAAAGTCTTAATTGGTTCCCCCCATCACCTTTTTTAAATGCCAGTCTCTGTTTCTTGACTTTGACATTTTAATGCCTGTTTTTCCGTCTCCTTAATTGCATAAGACATATTGCAGGAAAGTCACCACCATCACCCTGGGACAGGAGGTCTTCACATTCTCAGATTCTTGTCAGCGGTGTCACCAACTCTGAGCCCTGAACGTCATCAAGGTCTTCTAGGGGCAGACCCAGTTGCCCCAAAAGATACTTCAGAAAACTTTAGAACTTTTGGAAATTCTGGGTTATCTTTTATTATAACCCATGTCTGCATTTTCTAATTTTTAGCTTTGGTTCTGCCTAATTTTTTTTCTTTTCTTTTTGACCCTAGTGCTTGTCCAATCACAGTTGTTTTCTCCAGTTCTCTGCAACTCTATTGGTTTAGGTGCTCATGCCTCACTTGATTTCAATAACCTTCAAAATGACCTCCTGACTTAAGTCTCAGCCACCTCCATCCAGTCTCCTTACTGTGGCTTGAATGATATTTTCAAAAATAATTTTTCCCCCCAAAAGATCACCACTGCTTCTACAGAGGTCTCAAATTAGTTGCTAGAGGATTGATTTTGACTCTTAATGAGGTTTTGTTTTAGTTAGCCATGAACTGTGTTTAATAATAATCATTAAAAAAATGATAGTGCTTTGAGATTCCCTATTGAATTCACCTCAAAACCACAATGACCTAAGGGGCTCTCAGCCCCCTTTCTATGTGTTTGAAAGCTCTGGTCCATGGAACTAAGCCCACACAAACACCTCACATTCATAGCTTTCAGTGAACTGGTCTCAGATTACTTCTTACAGTCTTATAGCACACTATACCTCTTTGGTGATATGTTTCCTATGCCGACTGCTCCTCAACTGGAAGGAGTTAAAGCTGAAAAAAATGTCAGTGATTGCTAAGCATCTGGTACTGTGCTTCAAATGCAAGGTTCACACAAATTCCCAATGTTAGCCCATGAAGCAGGTGGCTTTTTATAGAATAAGAAATTAGTGCTATGACCTTGATCACAGGGTCATAGAGCTGGTACATATCAGAATGGGATTCCAGTTCGGAACACTATCACATACTAGGGCTCAAGCAATTAAGCATCCAGCTGTGTTTTAACATCTCTGTTCACATCTAGTTTTACCCGTGGCCTCCCATCACCTGGAGAGATCATTACCTCGCCTCCAGGTAGCAATGCTGTTCTCATCCCACCTGACACAGACCAAAGGTGACCTGGCTCATCTATGAAGCCATCTCTGCCATGACCTGATAGATAGATCATTCCTATTCCTTCAGTCCTACAGAGGGATGAGGCAAATACTTCATGGGTGCTGTTTTTTTTACATCGGTAACTGTTAATAAGTATTTCGCCTACTGGCTCTTCGTGAGTCACTCTGTTTCTTTGTGTTTCAATTTTCTTTTCTTAAAATGGAGATTCTAATAGTACTTATCTCCGTGTTGCTGTGAGAAAGAAATGCCAATGGGATAATACATGTAGCGTCCTTAGAATAATGCCTGGGACACAGGAAATGATCAATGCTGGTTAGCAGGGCAGCTGTTATTATCCTCACCATTTTTATCACTCGACAGAGTATAAAGGAATTTGCATTAGACATCTCCATACCCGCCGTTCCTAGTATCACATCTTTTACCCAGTAAGTGTTCCATAAGTGTCTGGTGAGCTGAAAATGGTGAACTGCTATTTCTTTCATCCCTCTTGGACTTCTGCTCTGTAGAGCTTCTGACATCTAGCAGTACTCTGCTTCTTTGACTTCACATGAATCTCTATGTTTTAGAATTCTTGGTTTTAAAAATCTCTGTTTGCTCATCAGGAATCTGCTAATTTGTCAGTTTATTCTTTTCTTTCCCTCCCCTCCCCCAACTCTCTCTGTTTTGCTTCTGTTCTCAGGGCTGGAAACAAATTAAGGAATAAGAGAGGTTAGTTTCCAATTATGTAGCTTACTTCCTAGTGGATGAGAAAACTACATACACATACATATACACACACTGGAACAAGCAAACAGTGTAAGATGATAGAGAATATGAATTAATTGAGAGAGGTGGCTATTTTAATAAGGTGAAAGGCTTCTCTGATGAGACCTGTATGAGGGGAAAAAAAATCAATCAAAGAGTCAGGCAAGAGTGTTTATAGGTAAATGGACATTATGTAAAAGGTCCTGAAATTGGAAATGGTTTGGAGTTTACCGAGAATTGCAAGAAAAGGCTGCTGTAGGGAGTAAGGAAATGAAGCCCACAAGGTTGGGGATGCCAGTTCATTTGTGGTCATGTCATACACTAAAGTGGGGAAGTTTTATGAAGACATCTGGGTTTCCACTGGAGACTTTAATACATGCAGTGCCATGTTTCAATTTGCACTTTAGAGGGACCACTCTGGCTTAAGTATAGTGGGGAAAGGGGAGGGGGACAAGAGAGGCTGCTGGGAGAGCAGTGAGAGGCCCCGGAAGTGATGGTGATGGTTGGCGTTAGGGGCGCGTATGGACATGCTGGGATGCATTTGTATTTAAAGGATAAAAAATGATCATGGAATGCCTCAAATATTTATAAAAGTGGGGAGACTAGAAAAACAAGTTTGTATGTAACCAGTACCCAGTTAATTAACATTCTATGGTTCTCACTCTTTTAATTTTCTTCCTGTACTCTTCCTCCCATCCTCCCATCCTTCCTCCCCTCCCTTCTCCTCCTCTTCCCTGCCTTCCTCTCTTACTTCCTACTCATTGCAGGGGCTGGCAAGGCCAGAGAGGAAACATTTTCAGCTTCGGAGACAGACATGACAGTTTCAATGATTCAATTCGACCACCATGATGCAAAAGCACCTCTAGACAATACGCAAATGAATGGAGAAGGTGAGTTCCAACAACACTTTATTTACTGACAGGTGGAAACTGGATTGAATCCATGGGCCATAGTTTATTGTTCCTGAAACATACTATGTTTACCAGCAATTACTTCCGTAAGTATCTCCCTTTCTTTTTTTTTTTTTTTTAGCTGAGCCATCCCGCCACCTGTTGGCAGCTCCGCGGCTGCTCAGCTCGGGCTGACTCGAACCACTGTTGCTCAGAGCTCAAACTCTTGAGCGAGCTCTTAACCAACTGAGCCACTCAGCCGGCCCACGTAAGTATCTCTAACAGATCAGAACTATCTCTTATTCTTCCTCCCTTCCCTCATTGTCATTCTTCTTACTAGATTACTATTATCACACATAACCGCACTATGAAGTATTTATTGTCACCTAATATCTAATCTGGGTGCAATGTTTCTCCATTGCATCAAAAATGTTTGTACTTTACAAGTTTTGTTTTTTACCCCTGAATCATAAACCAAATAAAATTTGCACATTGAATGAGGTTGATCCGTCTCTTAAGTGTACTTTAATCTATAACACTTTCTCCCCTCTTTATATAGTTAATTAAAATGTTTTTGTTTGAGGTATAATTTACACAAATCCTAAGAGTACCATTTAAGAACCTCGCAGGCTCTGAGCTAAATAACCTCCAGCCACATGCCTCTTCCTAGTCAATGCCCTCCCACAAGGAACCACGATTCTAGTCCTTGTAGTACAAATTGGTTTTGCCTACTTTTGAATTATTTATAAAAAGAAACTCTTCTATGTCTTATAGTAGCATCATTTTTTAGTTTTTAAAAAGCTGGATCTTTTGTCATGTAGATTTTCCCACATTCCATATTTGTCTGATTGTATATTCAATGTTATCAACATGTTCATCTGTCCCCTGTATTTCCTAAGATCTGAAAGTTGTACCTGGAAGACTGGTTAACATTTAGATTCACAGATGGCGACTGGGACTTCCTATTGCATCCAGGGAACATTCGGTGTGGTGATCACTCTTCAAGTGATATTAAAATTGATTAGTGTATTCTAGTGTTATTTGTAGGACTCATTCTTTAAGTTCCCCATCAACTTATTACCTAATAGTTTTAACAGCCACAGAGGTGTGGTGCCTTAATCAGTATTGTTTCATGAGAATAGAAGATGGTTTGGAGAATGGATGGGCTGGATGAGAGGAGAGCAGGAGAAAAGACCTCTAGGTTGAGCCACTAGGTGAATGTTGGCACCATTAACTGATTAGGAGATGACAGGACTTTGAGAGGGAAAATAAAAAATCAAGATTTTAATTTTGGAAGGTGATACATTTGAAATGTCTATTTCAAATTAGATAGTCAAGTTGATTTATTGAGTTGAATAGGTGAGTCTCAACCTTGAGAGAATTTGGGACTGAGTATCTAAATCTGGTAGTCTTCAGTGATCCTTGAAGCCTTGGGATAAAATACAACCTTCAAAGAAGGGATATAAATAGTGAAGAGACCCCAAAGGAAGACCTTTGTGCAACTGCTATACAGTTCATGAAAACTTATATGCAAGATAGAATACACCTTAGAAAACCCTACACTAATCTTGTGATTTGACATCTAGAGAAACTGAGGCCTGAAATGGCAAAGAAATCTAACACTTGGATTAGACACAGAGGATATGGAGTCAGAACTATGCTTCTTGGCCACTTATTCACTGCAGGACCCTGGATAGCATGGAGTTTCTCTGAGCCCCAGCTGCCTAGTAAAATGGCATTGCCCAAACCTAATAAAATGGCAAGTGTTCATTTGTTTGGTCCATTCCCAACTGTATTTTATGGTTCAGTACAGTTCTCCTATCTCCAGAGAAGCTTTCTAGAACTTCCTCTAACCTCCCTGCCCCTGAACTGTGCTCCCCTGCCATGTTGGTGTGCACCCAACTCGGCGTTTCACTGGACGATCTGTTGTGAATTATTTGCTCATCTAGAATGAGATCGCCTTCAGGGCTCAGTCAGTGCCTGACACGTTCTTGAAAATTGAGAACCTAGTGCTGTGTCTGGCACAGGAGAGGCGCTCAGTAAAATAATGATGGAAGGAATAACAAGTGAAAAAAAGACTGGACTAAAGGAAGGAAGGAAGGAAGAGAGGAAGGAAGGAAGGAAGGAAGGAAGGAAGGAAGGAAGGAAGGAAGGAAGAAAGAAACGAAGGATTTTCTTTTATTAGAGGGAGTTTCTCAAGAAGAAGGGCGTTTTCTTACTCATTTCTGTATCTTCAGCCCTTATCACAGAGTAATAATAATAAACAGAACTATACTAATTACAAGAAAACAAATTATTATAGGGCTATTATTATTATTGGCTAATATTTTATTTTACCCACGATTTACAGAAACTTTTAAAATTGGGTACTTCTCTAAACTGACTTTTTCAAATGAATCAAATGAGGCCTAAAGAGGTAAAGTCATATGCTTATTAGTTAAAGTCACATGGTCATTAGTTAAAAGCACCAGCACAAGAATGTCTTTCTAGGCCGGCCGAGTGGTGCGTTGTTTAAGAGTTGGCTTGGGACGCCAGCTCTGAGCAGCAGGGCCTCAGTTTGGATCCCATATGAGGGCCAGTGAGATTGCCCTCCACAGCTAAGATGGTGAACGACAGCTTGACCTGGAGCTGGGCTGCTGTGAGTCGCCGGCGATGGTGTAGGCTGCAGTGGAGTTGCAGTGGGCTACTGTGAGCTGCCATGAGTGGCCGGCAGTCGGTGTGAGCTGCCAAGAGCTGCCGCGAGCGACTGTCCAGTGGTCGGTGACCCATCTGCCTCACCCAGGAAGAGCACAATGATAATACCAACATGGGACAGTGAAGTGTCATCTTTCACAACTAGACTGAAGAACAAAAGGACAGCAACCTTTCTGTTCCCCTCCCCTGATTCCCCAATAAAATCTTAAAAAAAAAAATGTCTTTCCTTCAAGTCTCCAAAATAGCTTCTTTGGGTGAAAACTGGAAACTGGAAAACGTTTGTCGAATGAGTGACAGAAGTTACAACTCAAGTGACTGGAACATACTAACTGTTCCACAAACGTTAGCTAATACCATCATCGATTTTGTATTCATTCCTGAGCGAGGCCCCTCACATTACCAGCCTGTAATGATCTTGTAGCTATTCATACTCATATGTTACTAAGTAGTTCATACATTTCTGTTTTACCCTTTAGATTCAACAATAAACAACTTGTGTACTGGGACAGTACCTAAAAACACTATTATGTCTGCCACTGTTTCACCTCTAAGGCCAGCCAAACAGTTGGTGCTCCATAAATGCTTCTGAATGGATTGGTTGATTTTTAATTTAGAGACAACTTTGTGCAGAAGAGGGAACTTTATCTTGATTGCAGAAGGTTCTCGCCCTGGTTCAATCACCAGCTGCACATGGGGTGGGGGCCAAAGAAAGCCACTTAAAGTCTTCACACTTTGACTTCTGAGCTATAAAACTGGGATGATAGTCTCTGTGTCCATAACTCTAAGGGGTACAGTGGTTCAAAGAGGATAATGCAAACCATAAATTGCAGTGCAGATACGAGGGTTTATTATCCCATTTAGTCTATCCCTTCCTGCTACCTGCTGCATATTACCACCTTCTCGTTTAAGTGAACACTCAATACTCACCAAATGATTTTCCCTAAATCAATAATATAAACAAAGAAAACAAGATGATCTAGTAAAAGAGTCTTAGGAAATTGACTTTCAGGATGTGTGTACAGTATTGTCTTAGAAAGGTAGGCTGATATAATACGCCACTAACTCTCTAACTCAGGGAAGAATTTGCTGGAAAGATTGCAACTAAATGCATTTTTTTACAATTCACTCTAGTGCAGCAATTCTTGGGAGATAACACCATTAATACTCCATTTCAAATTAAACAACATATGCTTTTTCCTCTCTTAAAAAAAAAGGCAAGGGAACATGGCCCATTTTCTTTCCTTTACAAAAACAAAAGCTTTTAAAATGATAAAAATTGCCTCTGTTTGATAAAATGGCCATCTGAATCTGATTTAGTTAAGCATCATTCTTGTATCTTCTCAGATTATTATTATTGCTGGTTGGAGAAAAATGCATAAATACAAAGAGAGTTTTTTTGTAAAGGTCACACAATGTCTAGTTCATTAATCCCTGAATCTTTGCCTTACCTTCCGGTTGATCCTTAAATTGACTCTTAACTCTGAATGGAAGAATTTGAAATAAAGCTGGAGGAAATAGTTCTAATTATTTATGCGTATCTTGCCTATCCCCTCCCCTACTTTTATGATGTTGGTGGAGAAGAAGTGTTAGGAAACTTTAGAAGGAAGAATAGCTATTGCATTTGGCATTTATATGACCCTCTATTATGGTAATCATTTTTTGTTAGTGATTTCTCATGTCGGCTCTGGAAGAGAGATTGGCTAAGCTTAGTATTCAGAGCGCATGAGCTCCCCATATGCTGTTAACTCTAGTATGATGGTCATAAACACCAAATGCCATGCCATATGAAACAGGCGCAGGGTGGGGTTCCCAAATCTGCAATGAAGAGAACTGGAGATGGTGTCGCCTATATCAGGGGTCGGCAAACTTTTGAGACGGAAGAGCCAATCCTGTCCCTCACAACAATTTAAAAATTATTCGAGAGCCATACAACAAATGAAATCACCATTATGTGAAACATGTCCTTTTATAAATGAAACTGATAGTTTTATTTTCATTTTCAATTTTACTTGAGATACATGTATGTCCTCAAAGAGCCGCATGTGGCTCGCGAGCTGCAGTGTGCTGACCCCTGGCCTAGACAAATGCTAGAGCAGCTCTGAGAATGAATCCCCTGGAGATGCTTCCTTTGAGTTTAGGACACAAGAAGCAGGAAAGAGAGTTTATTGGTGATGCTTTTGCATGGCTTGCACTGATATTAACAGCTGAAGTCTGGAGACAAAGCAGCTGTGAGAAAGGGGCTGGAGGCTGGCCATACAGTTGACCCTTGGACACCACGGGATTGAGTCTACGTATGAGGAAATGTTTTTCAATCCATACTGTAAATGTATTTTCTCTCCCTTATAATCTTCTTTTTCTCTAGCTTACTTGATTGTAAGAATACAGTATATGATACATTTAACATACAAAACATGTGCTAATCAACTGTTTATGGTATCAGTAAGGCTTCTGGTCAACAGTAGGCTATCAGTCAAGTTTTGGGGGAATTGAAAATTACGTACAGAATTTTGACTGAGTGGGGGTTGGCACTCCTAACCCCCATGTTGTCCACAAGTCAACCGTACATATCTATGCTTGAATTGTGTGGTGCAAAATGGCGAATATTACTACATCAAATGGAGAATGAGAAGATCAGAAGACATGGATTTCAGTCCCCTGCTCTACAACCTACAGACTGCATGACTTGGATCTTATCTCTTACAACTTTGGTCCACTTTTTGGTCACCTATAAAATGGGTACAATGACTTTAGCCTCTGAGAGTAATTCTAGGGAAGAAAGTGAAATTGCCAAAATGGGGCAACCTAAACACACAGAGAGAGTTCTAAGCAGGAGTAGCATGGGAAAAGACAGTGGGGGACAGTCACGATGTATACGATGTAGGGGCTCAGTGTGGTGGCATCTGGCAGGCCTGAGGAGAGCAGTGACACCTAAGCTGGGACCAGGTCACAGAAAACTGGGGAAACTGTGTCAGGGACTTTGTGACAATGAAACGAGAAACTGTGGCTTGGTTTCTTTTTATTCTAGTTTTTTATTGGTTTGTTTGTTCATTTTTGGTAGCAGAGAAGTGAAATGTTAAATGGTTTTGAAAAAAATTAATCTAATTAAGTAAAACGGATTGGAGAGGAATGAGAATAGCAGGAAGACCAGTTGGGAGACTTTTGAAAAATGTGGTTGAAACCAGTGCAATTGCAAAAGAAATGGAAAACAGTGGAGAACTACAGGGGAGGAAGCTAGAATTCTGTATGCAGCCCCTGTCTGCATGATGGATATATGCAGGCGGTATGTGTTAGCTTTATAATTTCCTCTGCTGGGCTGTCCTTTGCAATTTGGAGATGACCCCTCTGATGGTGATTACTGTGTTATGTGCAGCTGTGGCTCAAGAAAGTGACTTGAGGGAGCAGGATTTATCACATGCGTCAGAAGGCTGCCTGCGAAGACGAGTCTGTAAGGCAGATTCAGGCTTTCCTTCAGTAACCTCCCTTTCCTTTCCAAGCTCCCCCCAACGTCCTCTTGCTTCCTGCGTCCAGTATCCCTGTTCTCATGAATGATAGACTCCTAGAAGGTTAGAGCTCCAAGGGAAGGGCTCATAAAAGAACAGTTGACATTTGACATAAATATTGGCAAACATTGACTATAAAATAGTGTTTATAGTGGCAGAGATTTGGGTTCCAATAGTGTTTGCCTCTCATACTTGTATGAATGCAATAGTTCTGACCTTAGGCGAGAATAAAACATCTCTTGGCTTCAGTTTCCTCACTTGTAAAGTGGGTATACAAATGCAAAAATTGCATGCATTATTGTGAGTTAAATAAGAAAATGCACATTAAGCATTCAGCACAATGCCTGTTCATAGACTAGAAGCCAAGCAAATGGTAACTATTCTAACGAGTTTGTTTGCTACACATTTTTCCCCCACTCATTTTTCTCTCTCCTCTCTCTCTCTCTCTCTCTCTCTCTCTCTCTCTCTCTCTCTCTCTCTCTCTCTCTCATAGTGACATCAACTACCCTGAAAGAGATTGCCCTCCTTAGATAGCACTTTTCCAATTTGGATACCAAAGAGGTACCACCCTAGACAGTAGTATAGTTAGTATGAGGTAAAATTAAGAAGACAGGTGACACGTAGCCATTGCAGACTCTACTTTAAGAAGCAAATGTCAGAGAGACTCGCTAGCCTGCGCAATAGTCTGGACATACCATGATAAAGATCTTGTGAGAAAACATACATTTTAAAATAAAAGTTACAACCTCAAAGGTATATTTTCAAAAGAGAAAATTTGTGAAGAGACGAGTAGTTGATTATAACTGACAGTGAGGTTGATTCTCAAATACTCAAGCTGACTGGTCTAAGCCAGTGGTTTTTAACCTGGGGGTGACGTTACCCTCAAGGGGGCTGACGACAATGTGTGGAGATACTTTTGTTTGTCACAAGCCGCTGACATCTAGTGAGCCAGACATACCACTCTTTCAATACACAGGATAGTGTTTCCAGGAGAAAGAATGATCTGGCCCTAAAGTGTCAATAGTGTGATGGTCGAGAAAACTGGCTCTAAACCAATCATAGTAATTCTTCCTTTTTTCACCACTGATGGGTAGAATGCACACAAGCCAATGAGTGTATTTCATTCTGTTGGTATCTGCTATTCATCTTGGAGTCAGCATCCTTTCTAAATTGGCTGAAGGGAAGAATGTATTTCAAGATTGGGAATCGTGTCTCCCTGCTTAACGTGAATAAGAAAACACAGTGCCTATTTGCTGCTGGTCACAATCTTGGGGACTTTAGAAGAATGAGTCTGAGGATGAAGCATAGATTCCAAAGAGAGCAGAGAAGAGAGGTGGAAGAAACTCAGGTTCTTCGAATCTATTCAGCCACAAATCTACTCCAGTTCTGGAAATTTCATGATCTGAAATAAAAAATATCATTTCTCTATACATCAGTGTACATCCATTCTTCTTTTTTACTTGCAAACATAATTCTAGGAGCTCAAACCTTGAACAAGTGATCTTCTACTTGTTCAGGAGTTATACCTTCTTTTGTGGGTTCTCCCGCTTGGAATGCAATAGCGTCCTAGCAATATACTCCTCCAATTCAGTTCCCTGGCCTACCAGTGGGCAGGCAGCCCTCCTTCCTTCAGGTTTTCATTAATGGAGCTTAGACCAGTTAAGATTAAAAAAGGGGAAAAAAAAGTAGTTTAAAATACCAACCAAGAACAAAAGGAAAATAAACACAGCAGAGAAAAAGTGATATTTTCAAATGAAACTTGTTATCAAGTCTCTAGCCCCAAAGGCTGTCACAGTTCAACTCAATTACAAAGTATTAAGCACCAATGCTCAGGTTTCTCTTTAGATTGAACCAATCTTTCGCTCTTTACTAAAAACTATTAAGCATCTATTAAGAAACGCTGAGGACTCTGCTAAGGGCTGAGGCTACCTTGATTAGGAAAGGCCAGATTCTTTTTTCAGGTGTTCACAATCCTTCTAGGGGAATGGAAGAGTGAAGGGTTAATGAGAGTATGGAGGGGGGGGTGCAGTGATGGTGCAGGGAATAAGGAAGAGAAGCAGCCCAGAGGAAGGCAGGATGTGGGAGGTGCCTCTCCTGGCTCCCCCCTCTGTACCTCCTGACCTATTTCCAGGGGGACAACTCCACCTCACAACTCACCTCATAGAATCACCTCCTAGACACCTAGACCCCTCCATGATGAAGAGCATTAAAGATAAACTCCCATTATGCCTCCCACCTATAGCTCATTCTTTTGGCTGCTTTCTTGTTTGAGAGACCTCATAGCCAATGACACCTGAATGACTGCACCTTTCAGGGAAGAACACCCGTACCACACCCACATTGGTAAGGAAACACAGTCGGTGCAGCCATGTTTTGCCACTATTAAAATTCAATGCAAAACAACAGATGATTATGCAGTGTAAGAGCATGTGAGCTCACATTTTTGAAAGGAACACAAATGATATAAACAGAGATGCAGGAGAATCACTCCCTCACAGGCCTATATGAATGAAGAACACGTGGCAAAAGTGCAAAGAGAGGTAAACAACAACAACAAAACTATTTCTAAGGAAGAATCGATAAGATTTAAGGACATGCAGGATGAAAAAGAGGGCGGCCTCACAAGGAATCCAGCTTTGGAGAAGCAGATAACTTTGAGAGTGATTGTGTCACTAAGAAGGATGGGCTGGGGAGAGAGGTTAGGAGGAGCTGGTTTAAGAGAGTAATGGTGAATTTGTTCTTGGTCATATTGCCTTCAAAAATCTACTAGGACTGCAGTCGATTCTGGAAATGGTGTCATGTTCCAGGACTAACTGAAGAAAAAAAAATGCATGAGGACAGAAGGAGGAAAACTTCAGAAAAAAGAAAGGAACAACAAGTTTTTCCAAACCCTTTCTACTGGTGGTCAAAGGTATCGCGAGTTAATATGTCTCTCCTGCTTCCCGCCCCTACCATTTCTGTCAAGCATAAAAAATAGGCCAATTTGTCATTGTGTCTGCATAATATCAGGATAAGAGTGTACTGTTCCCTTCCCTTAGTAGAGGTCACCGGGAAGAGTGTCTCCAAGATTGTCTGAAGGAAAACAAATGAGCAAGCCCAGAAATTGGAGGCATTTGCTCTGCTGTGGCGGGGGAAATGCCGAGATGATGACTTCTAGAAAATTGCATCGGTTTTATTCAACACAGGACTGTTTTAATCACTGCACCAGGGGACCCGCTTCAAGGACGGATGGATAATGCATGTTTCAGGGAGGCTGATAGGGAGATAGTGTGGATCCTTAAACATCGTGAGCAGGCCTTTAAGTGAGCCAACGTCCTTGCACATCTGCTTGGGATATTGGGCTCAGAGTTTCAAAGGAAACTTCAAGGTCTCTGGGTGGGCTCAAAAGAGCACTCAAGGAGGCAGACTCTAGCAGGGCTCTGGAGAGAGAAAGGAGGCACATTTTGTAAAGTCCAGTCAGGGCTTAACACTCCCCCCACCACACATACACATGCCCTGCCCTGATCCACTGGGAGGAACTGAAAGACAGATGATTGACAGGCAGATGAACACCCACCCCGACAGATAGATTGACCTTGCTACATTCTCATCTCCAAATTTTCTGAAACTTTCTTATGTAACTGATTCAGGCACAAGGGGGATTGAGGGAATTGGGGCTTGTATGTACTCCCAACCTTGGGAATTTAATGGAATGGGGAGAGGTTTGGGCATTAAATCATCCAGGTTCCTATCCCACCTTTACTATGAATTACTTGTGCAACTTTGGGAAAGTCACTTAACCTCTCTGAGCCTGGTTCTTCTCTTGCAAAGTGAGAATAAGTGTTCCTACCTGATGACACTTGCAAACCTAAATGTTATAGAACATCAGTTGCTGTGACAGTTATCCTTCTTTTATACTCAGTGCTATTTTTGTAGTGAGGGCGGGGTTGCCGTGTGATGACAGACATCTCACACCACCTCCCTGGGTCTTAGTTTTCTTCTGTTAAATGCAGCACTTTGATTAATGATATGCTCTCACTATGTGCCCCAACTGTTCTAAACACTACACATCCATTTACTAAAAAATTAGCTTATACTAGACCATTATTGTTCCCATTTTGATACAGAGAAAAACGAGACACAGAGAGGTTGAGCTTCTCAACTCAGGTCACAGTGTTGGCAGAACTGTGATACGATTCCAGGTGCTGTAACTTCAGGGTGACCTCTCTGACGTCTCTAGTATCTGCCTAATAACACATGGCACCAGAACACCAGAGGACTCAGAAACAGGTTAGTTGCAGGTCTATTTCTTGGTCTCAGGGATGCATCTTACCCTCCAAAATAGTCTTGGAATTAATTAACTGAAGGAGAGGAGCCCTTGAAGTCACTAGCAGTGTCTCTTGGTGTTGATACCTGCCAGGCTAGAAAGGGATTATTTCGATATGAGGTAAAGAAAACAGCATTTTTTAGAAAAAAAAAAGTTTCTGAGGAGGGAGCTATAGGACCATGGGTTGTATCAAAGATGGAAGAGACAAGCGAGCCCATCAGATCATTCCTCTCCATTTCAAGATGGCGAGACTAAGATACAAAGGGGGACGTCCAGCCCAAGTTCACAAACTGAGAAAGTACCAGCGTGGAGATTGGGCCCTGCGGGCTCCAAAGCTTGTGCTCTCTCTCTCATATCAAGTGCTCAGCATTGAACTCAGACCTGGGTACAGCATTGAGTCCCAGCTGTGACCTTTTATGTGCTTGGCATTTAAACACAATGACCACCATACGAATATATTTTTATTTACAGGTTGGAAAAATTGACTTTGAATAAGGTGGAGCACCTCTGTTGAAGCAAACGCCTGGTTAATTGCTAAGTACAAGGCTGGGTATGCAGCAGGAATTTTGTCAATACTTTTTGAGTTAGACTGAGCCTCCTGATGGCAGACATGTGACTTTTCCATTCATCTTCTAATTGTCCCTTCCATCTCAAATCTTTAGCTGAGTCTGTGCTGTTAAGGACATAATTTGTTGTTCCCACTATCTGTGAATCAGCAAATGGATCATACTCTATCTGAAGAGCAGCCTGGAATAAAAAAAACTATATTGAGCTTCTACCACGCTGCCACTGAAAGGAGGCCCTAGCAGAATTCCTGGCTCACAGAAAACTCCCATAAACATTAGCTGTTAGCACTGCTGCTCAGGGAGGTCATAAAGTCCTCTGGGGACCCATGATGACTAACAAGCATCCCTATTTTCTCAGGAAGTCCCCAAATAATGGGGAGATTATCATATTAACACATAATTATAATGTATTAATGGCAAAATCACAGGGATTTGTTAAAGACCTGTGGATGCTAAAAAAGAGTAGTTGATTAATTATCACTATTGAAGGCAAGCTCAAAGCAGATCTCCTAGAGAGGAAATGCTGAATAGGGTTCTGATGGGTGAGTAGGAGCAAGGAAAGCTACTCCAATAACAGTCAACTGGAAAGAGAAAGCGTGGTGCTTGCTTGGATTATTCAGAACATTCAGGGAGCTGCAAATGGGCCATCAATCATTGACCATGTAAAATGAGAGGGTAACATGGTCAGAGTTGCATTTTAGAAAGATGACTTGCCAGCAGCTTAGATACTAGAAAGGGAGAAAGAAGATGCAAAGAAGAGTATTGGGAGCCTATTGAAATCACGTAGACATGATCCAGCAATCCCACTTCTGTGTATATATCAAAAGGAAACGAAAACAAAATATTGAAGAGATGTCTGACCTCCCATGCTCATTTGGAACATTGTCATCGTTCGCAACAGCCAAGATATAGAGACAACCAAAGTGTCTGTCAACGGATGAATGGATAAAGATATGAAATATTATGCACATATTATTCACATATAAAGTATATGTGGAATATTATTCAGCCATGAGAAAGAAGGAAGTCTTGCCAGTCGCCACAACATGGATAGACCCTGAGGACCTGAGGACATTATGCTGAGCAAGGTAAGCTGGATAAAGACAAATACTGCATGATATATATATATATATATATATAAAATCTTAAAAAAAAAGTCAATAGTGGAGAGGGTTGCCAGGAGCTGGGGGTGGGAGAAATAAGGAGACAATGGTAAAGGGTACAAACTTTTAGCTAAAAGATGAATATAGTCTGAGGCTCTAATGTATAACATGGTGACTGCAGTTGATAACATTGTATCATATTATTGAAATCTGCTAACAGAATAGAATTTAAATGTTTGCACCAAAAAAAATAAATAAATAAATATTTGAGGTGATAGATGTGTTAATTATCTAACTAGATGGGGGAGGAAGTCGCACACTTTAAATATCTTACGATTTTATTAGTCAATTACACCTCAATAAAGCTGAAATAAAGAACTGTCTTTAGAATAGACTTAGGAAAAGATATAATTTAGGTTTAACAGTTTATCTTGTGTTCATTTGAGTCTGGTGGATACTGTCTTGAACATTTAATTATTGAAACCAAAAGATAATAAACAACGGAGAGAATCCAAATTTGGAAACAAATAGCATAGACAAGGGATAATGAAGGCCTGAACGAATTGGCGGAAGAGGAGAGAGACAGGCAGAAATTTCAGAAACAAACTTGACAGGACTTGGAGACGGATTGAATGAAGAAGCTGAGGGAGCGTGAGAGAGACCTCGGTCCCCTTGTGAGGAGGAAGCCCATACTTAGCAGGCTCCTTGGCGCCCTATCGGGTTCACATTCCTTCCAGCGCAGGTATTCCAGGGCCCTCCTAACACCTGCAGGTGCAGGCTGTTCTCTTTCCAGAGCCAGCTATGACTGGGGCTCCTGGCAAATCCTTTCTCCTGCACCTCTCAACCCTGTTGTGTTTATCACTTGAGCTATTTGTCTTTGCTGAGTGAACATGACCATCTGTTACTGTAACCCAACTATGAAAAAGAGATGCTTTTATTTTTCCCCGTGTCATTTTGTACTGCTTGGGTGACATCTCAAGGAAGAAAAAAGGCAGAAAGCAACAACAAACGGCATCGGTGATGAAAAGGGAGAGGCTAAGCTTCCATTCCTCACACATTTTTGCAACTCGCCACATAAAAGGGCCCACAAGATGGGTGGTGATATCCGCGAAGATCCTCATCCAGCCGTCTGTACACATTGTGT
This sequence comes from Hipposideros armiger, assembly GCF_001890085.2. Taxonomy (NCBI): domain Eukaryota; kingdom Metazoa; phylum Chordata; class Mammalia; order Chiroptera; family Hipposideridae; genus Hipposideros; species Hipposideros armiger. The sequence continues at coordinate 1,428,736 of NW_017731473.1, read as the reverse complement.
CCCTCGCAGAGGCCATCTCTTACAGTGAAGGGTGGTTTTCTTCTTCTCCCTTTTTTTTTAATGTTTTTTTTTTTTAATCTTCTCTCCTGGCAACAAATGTCAGATTGTAAAAGCATGTTGCGGGGTCTATAACTTGCCAGACTCTCTCTTTAACACATGGTGCCTGAGCGCAGATTATTTAACCTGTCAACAAAGCCTCTCTATAATATCAACTCAACCCACTCATCCCTCAGAAACCTCTCTTCCTCAGGTATTGAAGGCCCGTGCCAAACGCAATTACCTGTAATCCTCAGGACAAGCTGCGCTCTTTCGCGTTATCTATTTCTTAGCGCGGAATATCCTTGACGCTCAGCTCCAGCGTCACTGACCTCCATTCCACTCCGCCAGGGGACCGTGCTCCCTCCATCTTCAGGATCTTTTCTCTGCCTCACTCCCCATCTTCCCTGAACCCAGTTAATGCAGATATCAGATGTCAGCACCTGTGTCACCTTTTCAAGGTACTGGCCCTCCCTGAAGACCCTTTACTACCCTTACTGGATTATATCAAGTCACACTGTGTTTTTCTTATTGCATAATCGTTATAGTAATCTGTCATTGTGTGTGTGTGTGTGTGATTATTAATGTCTATCTCCTTTCTAGACTATAAGATCCCCACGCTCACCATTGTTTCCTCAATGACTAGCACAACGCCTGGTACACAGGAAGATCTCCATAACCACATGCTGAATAAATGAGGAACTAGAGCAGCGGTTCTCAACCTGTGGGTTGCGACCCCTTTGGGGGTTGAACGACCTTTTCACAGGGGTCGCAGGTTACTCGTATGTGGGCGTATCTGCATGTGGGCCTGGAAACGGATAGAGGAGCGGTGTCTCGGTTCCTAAGACCATCGAAAATATGTGTTTTCTGATGGTCTTAGGCGACCCCTGTGAAAGGTTGAGAACCGCTGCTCTAGAGGAAGGAATGGATTAATCAATGAATATGAAAATCTTATTCACTCCTCAAGGGCGACCTCTAATGCCACCTCCCATATTAAAGCCTTATCTTGGGCCTCTTCTCCCCCACAATCTTAAAGCAAAAATGCTGAAAGTAGTTTCTTAGTTATTTGCACATTTAGAACACATTTGTTGTATCACCCTTGTGAAATTTTTGGGGGATGGCTTCTACTGCAATAGAGATGGTGTTTTGTTTTGTTTTTTTACTTCCTGGTTAATGGAAGAATCTAAAGGAAAAGCTTCTCTAAAAATATGGGCTTCCCTTTTATATTCTGGGGTTAGGCAAAGATATGGCTCCTGAAAGCTTTTCTGGCCTTATCCATTAAATAAAGCCTGCAAAGCACTTCTGAGGTGTGCTCAGACTCTGTACCTATTTAAGTGCTTCAATTTAAAGATAAGGAATCTGTGATCCCAGAAGGAATATAAGTCATCAGCAACTTAAAGGCAGAGTTTAGTCCAGAACCCAGGTCTCCTGACTTCCGGCCTAATTCTTTCTCCAGTATTCTATGTTTAGTGTCATATAACAACAAATAGACATGGCTGAGAAAAAAGAGACGGCTTCTTTATCTCCCTCGATTGGAACACATTCCTAACATGGGACAGACAGACATTATTTATGCTGGGTGGTGTGTTCCAAGTTTAATAAAGCAAACCTTCTTGCCAGAAACTGGCAGGGTGATTCTCTACAAAGGTGCGAACAATCGCTAAATTAGCCACATCCATCACACGCTGACACGTTCCTGGGACGACACAACACTAAGAACAAGAGGCCCCAAAGTTCAGTGTCATTAATAATAAAAAATGATTTTACAAAGCACTGTATTAATGGAAAGAAGTTCACAATTTTAGAAGTTGAAATTGCTTTGGAATCAGTACATATTTTACTTGAATATATATTTGTGGAGGAAGTGGCCATTGAGATTGTCTCAGATTGAATCTATTTTAGCAAGATATCATGGTTTGTTGGGAAGAAATCTCTGCTCGACCATAGATGTTCTGTGTAACCTTAGAAAAGTCAATCCTCCTCTCTGTTTCACCATTTTGTGAAATATAGGTAGTTTCTCCAAAAATAACCCAACATCTTTGCAGTTCGTTTGAGCACACGGTAAAGCCCTGCAGTGTGAAGGGCACGGTACCTGGTGCTTTAGACACGGAGGTGAGCAGAGCATAATTCCTGGCTTCAAGGTTCCGAGCATAAAGAACAGGCCTGATATATAAATAGTCAACTTAAGTGAGTAGAATAGAAAACAAGAGACAGCCCAAGAAGGCCATGCTAGAAAACAGAAAGAACTCATAACTATGGATAGAGAGGAGTCATTTTAATGGATGAGAGAATAGGATGTACAAATCGGCGCCAATAAACTTCGAAATATCTAGAAAATTATTTTCTAAGTGAATGTAAATTATCAAGGTTGAATTAAGCATTTGTTGAAAGTCTTAAACACCCAGTGATCATGGATGGAATGTGAAAATCATCCAAGTAATAAAAGAGCCACTGCAGAGCCCAGGGTGTTTAATGGAAAGGTTTTTACATCTTTAAGAAACACAGTTTCTATGTAATTTTGATAGCTGTTAAGTACATAAAATGGAAGAGATGCTTTTTAATTTAATTTACTAATTTGTAATAAACATTATACTTATTCCAAAATATGATAACTGTAGCATATAATTTTCCCTACGCATATACATGGAAACTAGCATGAGGAAAATACCATTAAATCAGGACCACGACTTCCAGTGATGGCCCCATGGTGAGGACAGGTGATTTCTCACTCAGATAATAATGATAAAAACTGGACAAAATTAATAAAAACAATCATTTGAAGACACTGCAAAATAAAAAAAAAGTGCTAATCAAAACTGGAGAAGAGCTTATACTACAAAGGCTGCTACTGAAGCCAAAAAAACTGTGATGTTGGGGTTTTCTTACCTAAGGGTGCTGCCCAACCTTCCCAGCACTCCAGTGGCAGAAAAGTGGAAGCCCTTTTGGCTTAAGGTGTTTGTGGGCAGAAACAAGAGGTTCAAGGAACCGGAAAAGTAAGGGAGAAACATTAATTCATGGGAATCACTGAGTAGGTGAGCCCCAATTTCTAAGTGAAAGTCTGCCCCAAACTTTGGCTGACCACTAAAATAAGCAGATATGGAAAATACCCAGAAGACATGTCTAAAAAAGCAACAGCTTAAAGACCAAAGATCTGAGCAAAGATATCAGCTGCTACACACCACAGGGAGACACAATTCAGTGTGAGTACAACCAAGTCAACTGCCTATTAGAACTGACCGTACTCAGAAGAGCACAGCAGACTCCAGAATCTACGTGCAATGTTCAGTTTTAATAAAAATTACCTAACATGCGAAGAACCAGAAAGTATGATCAATATGCAGGAAAACAATATGCAAGTAAAACCTAGTCAATAGAAACTAAGTGTGGCCAGCTGTTGGATTTCACAGGCAAAAATATCAAAACAACAAATATAAATGTATTCAAAGACATAAAGAACAATAAGTTTGAATAATTAAAAGAAAATATAGTATTAATGAGTGAACAGAAATGAAATGTTAACAGAGAAATAGACACTATGAAAAGGAATTTTTTAAAATTCTAGATCTGAAAAGTGTAACAACTGAGATAAAAAAAATCACTAGATGGGTTCAACAATAAATTTGAGATGGCAGAAGAAAAAAAATGGTGAACTTGAAGAAAGATCAATAGAAAGTTTCCAATCAAATAACAGAGAGAAGAAATATTAAAGAACAATCAATAAAGCCTCAGAGACTTATGATCAATACTGTGCAGTCTAGATAGAACAGGGCAGAAACATACCTGAAGATATAATGGTCAAAATTTCCCTAAATTTGTTGAAAAAAAAGCATTAATTTACACATCCAAGAAACTGAATTCAATAACCCCCAAGAAGTACACAAATGAGACAAACAAAAAAACAAACCAAAACAAAAAATCAAAACAAAATGCAAGCACATCATAGTAAAATTGCTGAAAGTCTAAAAGAACAGAAAAAAAAAAAGAAAGTAGTTAAATAAAAACTGCATGTTACAAGCAGGGACACAAGTACACAATTAGTAGCTGAATTAGCATCAGAAAAAATGAAAGGCAGAAGATATTGTATTTAAATATTTAAAGTGTTGAAAGGAAAAACACAAACTAAAGGAATTATAAAGACACTTTCAGATAAACAAAAAACTGACAGAATTCATTGCCATTGACACAATTTAAAGAAATGCTAAAGGAAATCTTTCAGGCTGAAAAGCAATAATAACAGGTAATGACTTCTTTATACAGGAAGGGATACAGAATACTGACAATGATGAAAAAATACATAAGTAGTTTTTAAATTTTATGACATATAATTTTTCATATTATTCCAGCTTAAATCATCCAAGAATTAGACACCTCGATGGGTTTAGATGTGATACATTATTTTAAGGAAATGTATGTGAAGATTTAATAAGGGAAAACCTCGAGTAGGCAGAGACCTAGACTACAGTGCAGGTCCAATATCCGTGAATAAACTTAAAAAAACAAATAAATTGAGTAGGAAAGACCTCAGTCCACAGTACATTTCTGAGAAAATCTCAGTCCCACTGCCTCTCAGGCAATCCCACAGTGAGCAGCACACACCAGCACTAATATCTCCAGCTTGCTCAGTCATTGGCCATGAGCAGCCTGGAGAAGAATGGCCTGAGTGTTCATGGGAACATCACCTGGAGAGGTTAGTTAACTACACTCCCATCAGTGTGTACTCCTGAAGAAGAACCGATCAATACATCTCCATAGTCATCACACCTGATTCATTTAAAGATATATGACTATTTAAAGAAAAAATTATACCACAAGCATTGTTGAGTATAATATATGTGTGTAATATACAGATATAGATGTAGTTGTAAGTATAGCTACAGGCATCTATATCTATCTATTGTATCTAACTACCTATCTCTATCAATTAATCCATCTATCAAACTATCTATCAATCTATCAATAACATATATATATATATATATATATATATATATATATATATATATGGCAAAATAGTACAAAGGATGGAAGGGGATATTTGGAAATTTACTGTATGTAGCCAGATCCTCTATTTTCATTTTAACCAAAATAAATTCTGTATTAGTTTAAGTTTAATTTAAATGTGTATATTGTATTTCTTAGATCAAACAAAAATCATAATGTAAGAAAATGTAGCCAACAATTCAGTTGTGAAATTCAACTGGTATACTGAAAAAAAAACACTTTTTTAACACAAAAGTATAAACCATAAAAAGTGAGAAATTAAAAAACAAATTTTAAATTAGTAGACCTAAATCCAACTATTTTAACAATTGTATTGAATGTAAATGAACTAGACACTCCTATAGAGATTATCAAACTCAATACAAAAGAGAGGTTCAACTGTATGCTGCCTATAGAAGACATACTTTAAACACAAAGACACAAATATGTTGAAATTAAACTCACAGAAATAGGAATTATGCACAGAGTGAGTATAAGAAATCTGTAGTAGATATGTTAATATCAGACAAAACAGACATTAAAACAAATATATTTTTAGAGAAAAAAAGGGACATTTCATAATAATGAAAGGGTGGCTACAATAGAAAAATATAAAAAAATATTATCTGTATATGTTTACATATACAATGCTACAAAACATACAAAGCAAAAAATTGCAGTCAAAAGGAGAACAAAAGGGCTGGCTGAGTGGCTCAGTTGGTTAAGAGCTGGTTCAGGACGCCAGAGAGCCCCGGTTCGGATCCCACATATGAGGGCCAGTGACACTGCCCTCTACAGCTAAGATGCTGAACAACAGCTCAACCTGGAGCTGGGTCGATGGCGTAGGCTGCAGTGGGTTGCCATGGGCTACCGTGTGTAGCCAGCAGCCAGCGTGAGTGGCCCTCAAGCCACCATGAGCAGCCGTCCAGAAGCCGGTGACTAATCTGCCTCGCCCAGGAAGAGCGCAATGATGGTGCCAACTTGGGCCAGTGAAGCAACGTCCTCCACAACTAGACTGAAGAACAAAACAACAGCAACTTGTCTGTTCCCCTTCCCCCAATTCCCCAGCGCTGTTCCCATCCCCCAATTCCCCAATAAAAATCTTAAAAAAAAAAAAGGGAGAACAAAACAAAAATTATAATTGAGATTTCAATACTTTTCTCATTAACTGTTAGAACAATCAGAAAGAAATTTACTAAAGGTATAGAAGAACTGAACGTTAAAAAATCAATTGAGCTTACTTGATGTTTCTAGAACATTTCATTCCAAAATGAGATTACACTCTCTTCAAGTACTCATGGAAATTCACCAAGATAATTTTCTAGACCATAAGAAGTCTCAATAAGCTTAAAAAAATTAATTACATAAAGCATGTTCTTTGATCATAATTATATGTGAGATCAACAGAAAGAAATCTGCAAGTTTTCAAAATATTTGGAAATTTAAATAACACACTTCAGCCAATGGAAAAAAGAAATTACATAGGAAATTTGAAAATATTAAAACACAACATATCAGAAGTTGTGAAAATACAACATATCAAACATCAGTGCTTACAGGGAAATTTATAGCTTTACATGGTTTACTAGTCCAGAGGAAAAGTCTAAAAACAATGATCTAATCTTCTGCCTTAGGGTGCTAGAGGAAGGGAAGAAAAGCAAGTCCAAGGCAAGTCCAAATAAGGAAATTTTAAGGAATGGTAATTATATTTTTATTATTTATTTATTATTATTATTTTTTAAGATTTTTTTATTTGGGAATCGGGGCAGGGGAACAGACAAGTTGCTGTCCTTTGTTCTTCAGTCTCGTTGTGGAAGACTTCGCTTCACTGGTCCATGTTGGTATTATCATTGTGCTCTTCCCGGGTGAGGCAGATGGGTCGCCAGCCATTGGACGGCCACTCACAGCGGCTTACAGCAGCTCACGAAAGCTCATGCCCGCTGCCAGCCAGCCCCACTGCAGCCTACGCCGTCGCTGGCGACTCTTGGCAGCCCAGCTCCAGCTGGAACTATTGTTTGCCATCTCAGCTGTAGAGGGCGCAGCATCACTGGCTCTCATGTGGGATCGGAACCCGAACCCTGCTGCTCAGAGCTGGTGTCCCAAAACAACTCCTTACCAACGCTCCTCTTGGCCGGCCCGGTAATTACTTTTTTAAATGAGCAAATAATAGAGAAAAATCACTGAAAATAAAAGCTGTTTTTTTTTTTAAAGACTACTAAAATTGACAAACGGTTATTTTGACTGATAAAGAAAAGAAGAGAGAATACCCTCATTATCAGTATTGGGAATGAAAGAAGAGCATTACTTAGATGCTACAGACATTGAAAAATAGTAAGTAGATAATATAAACAACCTCATCAATACATTTGATGATGTAGGTGGAATAGACAAATGTCTTGAAAGGCAAATCACATACAAAAAGAATTCCTCTCTGTCTATGATGCAGTAGCTTGTGTAAGACCAGTCTCCCACTGAGAACAAATAGAAAAAAAAAGATGAGTAATTTTTAAAAAAGCATAACAACTACTAAAGGAAATGAGACTTGAGGTTCCTACAGTTCACAGTGAAGAGTTTATGAGAGGTTAGCTCACATATACACAGCATCTACATAATTCCTCAGGGCATTGGGATATGGAGGCAGATGGTCGTCTTGAGGTGGTAAAGAATCCAGCAGAACTTTTAGTCAACTAATGAATCTGAGTAGAAAAAAAAAAATGCTTTTATGACTATCCTGGCAGCCAAGACCTAGGAAGTCAAAAAGATTCTAATGAAAAGGAAAATGCCCACAAGTGACAACAATTGTTGGTTTCTCCTGGAGACCTCTGCTGAATTCTTGAACTGTGAAGGTCAAGAGAAGAGCAAGCAACACAGAAGCCTTTTATGGGTTCAAGTTTTCCTAGTCTCTCCGAGCTGATCATACAAAAATGGTAGATCAGAAACCAGAGATGGTGAGGGGCTGTAGTAAACATTACAAACATAATAGGACTCAATATGGATCTATAGGTTCATTGCAATCCCAATCAAAATTCCAGCAGTCATTTTTTCAATAAAAATGAACATGTGGATTCTAAAATACTCATGGAAATGCAAAGCACCTAGAACAGCTAAAACCACTTTTGAAAGCAAAGAATAAAGCTATAAAAGTTATGCTACCTGCTTTCAAGACTTACTACATAGCCTCAAATAATCAAAGCAGTGTGCTATTGGCTAAAGAATAGATTTATACATCAAGGAACAGAAGAAAGTGTTAAGAAGCAGACTCACACCTATATGTTTAATTGATGTTAGAGAAAGTTTTTAAGATAATTCAATAGAGACAGTATTTTCAGTCAATGATGCTTGAACAACTGTATATCTCTATAAAGAAATAAACCTTGAACAAGAATTCATAAGTCACAAAATTCTATGATCACCGTGGATCATATATGCCTGAACATAAAAGGTAAAAATACAAAAGTTTTAGATGACATAAAAAAACAATTCTTCAGGATCGTAGGGGAAGCATTTGCCATAATGAGGGGAAAAAATGGCTTAGTGAGACATCACCAAAATTAAAACCATCTTCTTTTCAGAAAAAAAGGGTTGAAAAAGAGCAAACATAGGAAAAACCTTATATACACACACATATACATACATCCATACACACAGCTACATACATAATCTGACAAAGGACTAGTGTCAAGAATATATAAGACTCTTCAACTCAATAAGACAAATAAAATTTTAAAATAAACAGGATTTGAACAGACATTTCATAAGGGAACATATACAAATAGCCAAAAGGCACATGAAAAGACAATAATAGAAATGTAAATGTATGTGTGTCTTTAACATCTGAAACCTAGTAGAACTAGTTTATGGTGTAGAAGTCAGGACAGAGCAGTGATGAGTGGAAGATGGCACAATTAAGGCCTCGATGTACCGATCAATTTGTCTGGGCGTAGTTTCCACACATTAGTTCACTGATGTTTCTGTACCAAGTATGTTACACTACAGTAAAAAGTTTACTAAAAATATGCAAAGGCTGATTTTATAAAGTTCATAAGTTCTTTTAAAGTGTATCTCCAAGAGTAAACCAACTGAGAATAAGCACAAAATATTGAAGATGAATAAAAAGAAAATATTTATATGAATTTGAGCTGTAGATTGGGTGTCAGGGCAACTTGAGTTTCAATCTCAGTTCAATTAGATAATAAATAACATGTCTCAGTTTTCTTAACTAAGACATGAATGTAATAATTATAGCTGTTTCACAGAGTTGTTTGAAAAAACAAATCAGATCTATTTTGTGAAAGTATTAAGCATTGTATGCTTAAATACTCTTTGGCCATGGTCAGTAAATGGTAGCTATTAAAATAATAATAGTGTTAATAATAACAATAACAATGCAAATAATATTGATGTGAACCAAAATAATTAAGAAATAGAGTAGTTGTAGAAGAACTGGCTTATGGATTATTTTTAAATGTTCATAAACTGATCTGAGCATATATGTGAATCAATATATAATACTGGTAGCATTTCAAATCAATGGGGATTGGATAAATTGTATCATAAATCATTTTCAGATTCAAAGGCAGACAGCTAAAAGAGATAACATTTTTGTGAGGTGTACATGACAGACAAAGGGTGATATATAAAACCAATGGAAAAAAAAAAAAGATAAGCACCACAGTGGAAAGTGAATCAGAGGACCCAAATAAGAAAACCCCAAAAGAAAAATTATATATATATCAGTTCAATATGCACAGGAAAATATACTTCACAGGAGGATTATGTTAAATCAACGAGGTATATGTTTTGCTTATTCACTTACTATTAAGTAGCATGTGTTTATATTTACTTGGTGACGGAATGGACATTGCTTTGGGAGTATAAATTAATAGGATCTTTTTGGAAGAAAATTTAGATACGTGTATCGAAAGGCTTCAACTTGCACATCCTCATTGATTCACAAATTCCTATCAAAATTTGTCAAACCGAACTAATTGTAATCACATTCAAAGATTTAGCTCTAAAGAGATTAAATGCCTTCTTATTTCTAATGTGAAACTTTTGGACAGAACTGTGGTTCAAATAATAGATTGTTTCATTCATCCAAGGAAATCCTTTTCAACATTGACACTGATATTAAGAAATAATTTTAGAGGCAGGAGATAATTTTTACAATACACTCTTCCATTTCAAAAAGCCAATTGTGAAACAATATGAAGTATGATTTTATTTTTGCAAAATAAACACTTATATGCATTTGGAGAAATGGCTAGGGGTAGAGTCCACTACACTGTTAACAGTTGCATCTGAGTGGACTAAATTATGGATAATTTTATTTTTTATTCTGCTTATCTACTTTCTCAAATGGTCTTAGAAGGTGCATATTTACTTTACGGTATAAAAGAAAAAGTTATAATATTCCAGTGCAATCCATGAATAGATAGCAGTACCCATAAGGTGCTCTAGTAGTAAAAAAATAAATACATAAATAAAAAGGGATTGATAAAGCTCTTGGTAGGATAAAGGTTACCTTTGAGTTTGGCAGTTAAAAAAAAAACAAAAAACAAACAAACAAAAAAGCCAGGCATCCAAAAATTGTGAGTCTTCCAGCAGGCAAAGGAAACAGTATGTACAAAGAACAAAGAGGTTTAAGTCATTTTGCAAGCAATGAACAAAAATTAAATGTTGACAGCTGCTACATCTCTACCTTTTAGTTGCTCTGGATTAGAGGCAAACTTGGAGACATAAACAGAAGCCAAATCATGCGAGGTCCATCCATCAGGCCATGGTAAGGAGCTCAGACTTAATCCTCTAACAAGATGGAAACCACTGAATGAGCAGAGAGCATGATCAGATCTGGGTTTCAGAAAAATCCCTCTGGCAGCACTGTAGGTGATCAGTGGCATTACTGGGGAGCAAATGGAGACGAGATGCTTAAGATGTCATGCAATAAATAGTCCATGCATTGGCGAGGGCATGTACCATGGTGGTGACTAAGGTTGGTCCGAGAAAGAGTTTGAGAGAAATTATAAAGTATAGACTTAACAAGGTTTGATCACTAACAAGATGTGGAAAGTGCAAATGAGAATAACATCAAGGAACCCCTACTACATTCTGAATGTATGATGTATGGATGAAGTAATGTTTGCCTTATTTTGCCTATATGCTTTCTTGTTAGACATATATGGAAAATATATATACCCATACAGTTAATTAAAAACATTGATATATCTTTAAACTTAATCAAAACAATGAACAAAAAAAAACTTATGGTAAATAAGTGAGAAGGACTAAAACAATATAAAAATAATCAAGAAAATAGAAATTAGGTCAAGCTTGTTCAAGTACCAAGTAAGACCTTTGGGGCAAGAGGAAAATATAGTGACTCTGATCTAGACCATTAAGAAAGGGCAGTCCTTACTTTTTATTGAGTCTGGTTTTCATGTAGAACCACAGTTTTTTTTCCTTAAAAAAACTGCAGTACTTTTTCATATCAGAGAATTCATCTTGATTTCTTCCCTTCTTTGTTCTATTTGTATTTAAAGTTCTTTTCATGATTGTTGCTCCTTGCTAAGAGCATAACCATAGCATTATATAAGCTTTCACTGTAATCGTGACTTTTTTTGTGCTAATGCGGAAGAAATAGCGTGGGCAGAAAGACACTTCAGGTGGAGCAGAATGTACAGTTTTATTAGTCATGAGAACTTGACTGGGTGCTTATAGTACCCACTCTTTCCACGGCTCTCGACACTACATGTAGTATGTAGTTGCTTTCATCACTTTCTCCTCCATGTGAGGGTATGTCATGGAAGATGAGGCATAGGCTTTGCTAGGTAGGTAGATGGAGAGAAAGAGAGGGAGAGAGAGGGAGCGAGAGGGAGAGAGATGAGTAGACAGGCATGTGTATTCATCCATCCAGCAAATCTTCCCTGAATGCCCACTATGTGCCAGAGATAAACATGGGCCACTTCTTAATAAAACGGAACGCGCACAGTGCCTAACACGGGTCATGGCAATCAGCAGAGCTCAGAAATCAGCAGTCATCTAAATGGATTTTGATCTTGATCATTTGTCTCCTAACGATGTGACCTTGCACTTGTTATCGCTGAGTCTTCTGTTGACATGTGCAAAAGTTGTATGCGCTGAGGGTAGACGAAGGGAGAGGGGTGGCAGCAATGCAGGTTTCCTTATGAAGTGACTGTGAGTGGGGGGCAGCTCATCCTGGCTCCAGTCTGCCTGTTGCCTGGCACGCAGGGTTGTCATGTATGTGGAGCAGATGACTAACAGCAGCGGAGAATGACCTGGATGTGGAAGTGTTTCTTATTCACGGGGGAAGCCAAACACCTGGTGATTAAGATCACAGGCTACGGAGTCATCTAAGTCAAAATTCTGCAGTTAAAAGTTCTTGTCCCACTAGTCATTCAACTTTGGCCAAACTGTATAGCTTCTTCCTTCCTCTGTAAAGTGAAGATGACAACTACCATTTATCGAGTATGTTCTATAGTCCAGGCACCATGATGCAAGCTTGATCATTCTTCTAACTGTCTCTGTGAAAGAGATAATGCCCTAATCTCCATTTTATACATAAGGAAACCGAGGCCCAATATCTCGCCCAAAGCCACACCGTTGATACATGGTAAGAGGCTGGTTTCAGGACTGAGCTCCCACACACTGCATTGCACTGCTTCTCTCTGTAAGTGATATGACGCAGTCGCATAACGTGAAGGTATAAATATGAAAAAGTGCTATGGGAATTATTTAGGTTAAGAGGCAGTAGAAGTGAGTTGCTGGCACAAGAAAAGCATCATTATTGTAATGATAACTACCATTTCCTGAGCATACATAATGGAGTAGGCAGTAAGTTGGGTGCTTTATATATTTCATTTCATTAAATCTTCATATATGCCTTGCCAGGTAGTTATTACTATTCTTATTTTATGGGCAAAGTAAGTGAGAAGTTAAATAACTTGTTAATGTCCCACTGGTTAGTAAGTGGCAGAGCCGGAATTTGGACCTGCCTGCCTGTGGCCCTGCTCTTCCCTCTTTGCCAGAGTTCCTGTCCACAGGTGAGGGACCACAGGCAGGAAGTGAAACGCGTGCTGGGCGCTGGATCTCAGCCCATGGTTCCCCAATGGGGGAATGGCGGATAACAAGGCTGAAACACAAGCTGCTCCAGATGCAAAATACAAACTAAGAACCTGGGCTCTTCCTTGCAGACAATAGTGGGCCATGAAGATACCAGCAAAAGTCTGACCAGGAATTGTCCCACAAACTTGTCTTGAGAACTTGTGCGTCTGTCATTACTGATGTTCCCACCACCCCAACCCCCAAATGCATTCTTTAAACCCTGGCAGAAAGTCTTCTCTGAATACATAGTCTACAGTACTTACATCTTCGCCTGAATTTTTACAGGATTTACCAACAGCACCTCTAATTGAACATCAAGTGGTATTTGTATCTTAACGTTTATCACATGTCTTTTCATCAAGGTTGCCTATGCCTAGAAAACCAGCATTGCTTTTTAGGTTTCTCTGTGTTAAGTGCGTGTACTCAGTTGTAACTTTTATAAATGCTAAATATTGGTGATGTGATGCATATAGCATCATTTTAAAAGGGCTGCCTCATCTTCAAAGGAGCAAGCTAGGAGAAAGAGAGAAAGGTTCTTCTTAGTCAAGAGTCTAGAAATCTGAACCCATCCCAAGGTGACCAACAATAGCCTATATGGGAGAAATTCCTCCCTACCCTGAGCCCCAATTTCCTCGTCTATCCAAAGAAGATGACACTTCCTCTGAGGATTCTATTTTAAAAAGCGAGGGAAGACATGAGGCATAGTGCGGGGCTTTACTAATGGCCAGAAGATAGATGCATGGTGTGAGCTTGGAATCAGAATATCCTATATTTAAATCTGGGCTCCATCTGGAAGCAGGCTACATGTTAGAGTCTAAATTGTGTTCCCCCCAAATTCATATGTTGAGTGAACCCCCAGTTACCTCAGAATGTGGCTGTATTTGGAGATACGACCTTTAAAGGGGTGATTAAGGTAAATGGGTTTATATGGGTGGGCCTTAATCCAATACGACTGGTGTCCTTATAAAGAGAAATTAGACACACAGAGGAAAGATGATGTGAAGGTGTGAAGGCCACAACCTGCAAGCCAGAGAGGGAGCTGCCAAAGAAACCATCCCTGCCGACACGTGTGACTTCCAGCCTCCAGAAAGGAGAAAATACATTTTTGTTGTTTAGAACCACCTGGTATGTGTGGTACTTTGCTCTGGCAGCCCTAGCAAGCTAATCCACTACTTCTTTGAGCCTCAGTTTGTTGTTGTTTAAAAAGGGATAATCAAACGGAACCTCGGGGAAAGTGTTGTGAGGCTGCGGTACCATTCACGTAAAGCAGGGGCAGGGAATTTATGGATGAAACCCGGAAGCTGTAGTGATGGCAGTAAGAGTAGCAGGAAGGTTAGTGATGGGAAACATCTCACTGATGCTGGCCCACAGGGCTACTGAGGGGATCGACGGAGATGATGATTTTGATGTGAAATACAAACCTCAACTTGTGGAGTCAAAGTGCCTGAATGTGAACCCTGGTCCCGCCATGGATTGTGGATGTCATCTTGATTATTCTCAGTCTCCTAGGCCTCGCTTTCCAGCCCATTCAACACAGCTGACAGCCCACCTCACTGAGTTGTTCAGAAGAAGAGGAAGGGTTCACATCATGGGATACTTATTAGTAGGTGTCAGGAACGGTCCTAGCCCTTTACCTCATTAATTAACTCATGGTAAGTCATTTAATGTTCATAAAAGTCTGGATATTTGGTGAAATTATTGTCCCCATTTTGTAGGGAATCTGTGTCACGGAGTGGGAAAGTAGCCTGCTCCAAGTCAGAGTTAGTGAAAGGTGGAGCCAGGATTCAAATTTAGACCAAAAAACAAAACAAAACAACAACAAAAAACAAACAAACAAAAAACCAAAAGAGGAATAAAAAGGAAAAGTAAGATATTAGCTCATTAAACATGATCTTATCCGACTTTATTGTTTCTTCAAATATTTTGTTATCAGTTTCCTCTTCGACCCTGAGGAAGAGTGGGCTCATTCTCACCAGGATAGAATCATAATCAGGGAACGTTTGGAGACCTTTCCAAAAGCAATATGGTGGCAGAAGCACCCGTGAGGAATCTCCTTCTGTTCCTGGATCCCCTAGGATACACGTTTGCACTCTCTGACTTCTGAGCATATGGTTATGGCCCCTTGTAGACCAGTAGAACCATGTGACTAGGTCATGAAATGATGACAAAAACTATGTGTGTCACTACTGAGTTCAGAGCATTTAAATTGCTGGTGTGAGACCCTACTGACTCAGTTTCCCTTTGATATGGTGACCAGCAAGGCTTGTGAGGCCGCTTGCTCCATGACCTGGATTCTTGAGTGACTGCAAGGACCACAGCAATGCTTCTGATTCACGATAGGCATGCAGCTTAAATGAGAAAATGAGAAATAAACTCTTGGTGACTTAAGTCACTGACATTTTAGAGTTGTTTGTTACTACACTATAACTTAGTCCACCCTGACTAATGCTCCCATCCTATAAGTTAATTTTAATCTCCTGCTTTTTCCTCCTGGAATCTTCCCTGTTTGATTATACTCTCCACCCCCACCCCCACCCCCAGGTCTTATTTTTCCTCTTCTGTTACTTTCTCTTTCTACCTTCAAGTCTACCTTTCTGTCCCATACAATTCATTTCTGCAGTCCTCCTTACCCCAGGGTGTCTCCCTGGGGAAACATAAGTATAATTTAATTTAGGAGCAGCATCACTTTGTCTGCACTCCTTCTGTTTCAAATTAGGATCGGAATGTGGAACGAATCCTAGGTCCTGCTCGTGAAATGTGGCCATTTCTGAAAGCCCAGTGAATACTTAGGCAGAGTCCGGGTCCCTCCAGCCACATCATACACTTCAGACCATATCTTCCCCATAATAAGGCTTGTCCATCCATGACTGCTCCCT
>NW_017731473.1:1404769-1407468 GCF_001890085.2 Hipposideros armiger | reverse complement strand
AGCCTGGAAATCAACAGACTCAACACCAAAGGCTGTTGCTCCTTTTTGCAATTATCTGTCACACCCCAAACTCTGAGCAAGAGTTTGAGGACTCTGAACCCAGCTCAGGTGGAAAACTTCAATGTATGTTCTCATATAATACTGTGATTGGCAATGTAGAAGGGGATGGTTCATAAAGCTGGACAGGCATGGATTCTATACAAGCACTCTACAGTTAGAAATATGTAATCTTGTAACAAAATTACACCACCTCTCTTAAGTCTCAATTTACCGATCTCTGAAATGGGAATAATAATAATGCCCACACTGTTGGTCATAAAGAGTTTTCAAAGATATCCCTGTAGGTAATGGCTGACACCTAGTAGGTATTCAATAAAACAGAGCGTCCCCTCTGATCCAAGGAGATACCCTAGAGAAATTGATTTCAGCATTTAAAAAACAAACCAGAGTAAACCAACCAAAAATGGGAGAACTTATGCCCCTAGATTTTGCCAGAGCTCAAAACAATTAAAGTGAAGTCATTTTGGTGCTTCGCCATCTATGCTTATCACTCAGTTCATTGTCACGCTCTGCTTGCCTCTATACATTTGTCCCCTACACATGGCAGATAGCACCAATGACAAATTGCTGTTTCTGTGAACCACAGGGTTGTTAATCTCCACCGGTTCCTTAAAACACATCCCTGCATTTTGCACAACACTGTGCTTTCTTTACAGATCTTTTAGTTGCTTAGTTACTGGGCTAATACTGACAACACCTGCTGCATCCCTTACCCAGCTCCCCTCTGTAGCGTGGAGGGTCCCCAAAGCCCTCCGTGGGCATGCCCCTGCCCCAAACTGCTTGCTGGGGTCTGTCTTCATCTAGTTTCTTCTGCCCANCTTAAACTTTATCGCTCTGGGTCTCTTTTCTGGTGATTCCTTGTCCTTGAAAGTTACAGAAGCCCAGGATCAAAAGGCATTCAGAATTCTCTCTTCTAGGGAATTCCGTAAATTGTGATTTCTGAACTAAAACTCTATGTGCCATATTTCTCCAATGATAATGACATGGGGTGTAGGCATAGCACTTTGCTCTGAACTGTGTGTTCTACAGTGGACATACAGCATATTTTTATAATAAGTAATGCAGAGACTTGAGAAACGAAAATACTGCAATGAAAGTATCACACGGCTTGGTACATTTCGTGAATAAAAAATAAATGAAGATGAAGTCGAGCACCATAAAAATAATCTCGATAATGTTCCAAAGCTGAGGATCCACATCTATTGACTATTTTAGCCAGATAATAGGCTAGCTACTGTCCATAAAACACATCATATAATCCTCACCAACTGGGTGGTGACAAAGAAAACAATAGCCCTGTTTTACAGATGGAGATATTGAGGTCCAAAAGGATTCATCAGCTTGCCTAAGACCACAGAGCTAGGAACTAAAGAAGGAAGGGTCACACCAAGTCTCAAAGCTAATGGAAGCAAACTCTTTCAGTCCTGGGAAAGCCAGGGTTGGGATTCAGAGTACATACAGCAGGAGTGTGTCCTGGTGGGGTCCTGATCTCTGGCGTTAGCATCACTTGGGAACTTGATAGGAATGTTAATCCCTCAGGGGTAGGATTTTAGCAAGCGCTCTGTGTGATTCCAACGGCTACTGTGCTGAGGGTGCCCAAAAAATTATACACATTTTAAGAAAGGAAAACTGTATTAAAATTGAAACACTCAATATATATCAATAACAAAAGATGAATACATAGTCACGTCTGACTTCTGCGATTACAAGAGGTGCTGAAAAGTAGTTACCATCAGTGTCCAGACGCTTCTGATTATGGCGAACTACTGCTTGAGCAACGTGGACCAAAGTGTCCACCTATACATTTTTTTTTAGCACCCCCGGGATAGTTTCTGTAACTTTGGTGAAGACACAGAGCCTCGGAAATGCAGTGTAAATGGCCTACATTCCCAGGACAGGGCTAGGTTTTGAAGGGAGGTTTGTCTTTCCTTAAACACGTAATGTTTTTTTCTCACATACAATAAATGATTTCCTATCTGAATTTCAGTCTGCTTAGCTACCAATTAAAAACAGTGGTCAGAAATGAAGATTCTAGAACTCAAAAACATCTCTCCTATTTATAAGCTAAGTAGTTTCGGCAATTTATTAATCTCTTTGTGCTTATAGTTCCTTATCTGCTAAATGCCTGTTGGGGCCATTACAGCAGTCAATAAGAAACTGCATGTTAAGTGTTTTTGCACGGTACTTGGCACAGAATAGATGCTCAGTGAATGGCGAAGTCTGTCATTGATATTAATAATAGCTCAGCCTCTTTCTCTAGGCAAAACAGAGAATAATATCCTTATCCAATGCCTGGGGCATAGTAGGTGCAAAATAAATGTTCGGTCCGTTTTGTTCTTTCTAATAGAGGTTTCTTTTATTCTCCTTGACAGGCTAAGTACCTTCCAAACTGGTGTTTCGCCTTCTGGATTTTCTCCCTGCTGCCAAATCCCTTAATGTCAAGCGGTGAAAATGGATCCTGGGGAAACAAATTCCAAAGCTACTGCAATGGAAAAAGTTAGGTTCCATCAACTTAAGCATTCGATTTTTAATAAGAGAGTCTGCACCATAAAGGAGTTGCCTTGCAGCCCTCTGTCCTAAGAACTCGGGTTAGTAGCTGTCACCTCCTGGAGATGCACCCCACATATGCACACACACAC
>NW_017731473.1:1367929-1402304 GCF_001890085.2 Hipposideros armiger | reverse complement strand
GGGCTCTTTCTCTGATCTCCTCTCTACCCACTCAGGGTCTCCTTCACTCCATCCCAGCCATTTTGGCCAATCATGCTCCCATCCTGGGGGCCTTGAACCCTGTTAGTGCTACTGGGTAGACCTTCTGTATGGCTTCTATTCTCACTATTCAGCAACATGGTGACACATATCTTCCTGAATTATCTGACTGCCCCATCTGAAAGAGTGAACCTTGTCATTCCCAATCACTGAAGCTTGTTTTCATAATACATACCAGGATCTGACATTTTACATTTATTTTATTATTGTCTGAACCCCCATAATGTAAGCTCCATTTGTCACTGCTACATTTTTGTAGCCTCGTCAGGTCCTGGTACAAAGTAAGCACTTAGCAAATCATGATTGAATGAGGGAATAAGTGACTCCTCTGAGAAGTCTTGCAGTTAAAAAACAACTAAAAGTTGTTCAGCTTTCTGACCCACTATTTCCCGTACTTACTTATCCACCAAATCCTTCTCTATACAACCCTTACTACAGAACAAAATCAGAAAGCATGGTTAGTGGCAGAATAAACAGCGCTAAAAAGTCTGCCCTCGCTCTCATCAAGAGGGACGATCTATGTTGTCTCGACTTGAATTCAGGTGGTCCCTGTGACTGCTTTCTATAAGAAAGTGTCATAGAAATGGTGCTGGACCAGTTTCTGGGCACAGACCTCAAGCAGCTGTCAGGTTCTACCTCTTGTCCTTTGAAAAACTGTCTCTGGGAGCCCTGAGCTGCAAAATATGAAGTCTGGTCTTCTTGACAATACCATGCTGCAGGGGACACTCAATGGCACTCTAGTCAACCATCTCAGCAGAGCCCAGCCTGCCTGCGACCCCCTGAGATGCTGTCCTGCCATCTCACATCTCACAGACATGTGAGAAAAGGTGACTTCCGCTCTCCAGACTAGACCATCTAACCAACTAAATACCACTGAATGATGTTTTTCTTGATACCACACGGAAGAGAAGAAACTGCCCCTGCGCCCTGCCCAATTTCCCCATCCACAAAATCCTGAAGTGCAATAAAATGATTCACATTTCAAACAAACAAACAAAAATACTTAAACTATTCTATGTTTTGGTATTTGGTTATGCAGCAATATGATAACAGAAATACTGATACAATCTGCTCTCTTCATTTTTTCAAATGGGAAAACTGAGGCCCAAATTCCTTTAGCAGAACAGGGTCTAGAACCCATATATTGTGATTCCAGTCCAGTGTTCTTTCCATGACAAAGAGGTTTAGGAGCTACTCTGCACCCATTGCCCCTTCTCTCACATGAGAGCTGTCTCTTTCAGTTTAAACTGACATTTATTGAATACATTCTGGGTGTCAAACCACAGACCTGGGAACATTTACATACTCATTTCATTCAGTCCCTCCAGGCTGGGGAGTTCTCTGAGAGCCCAGACTCTGAGGACCGGCAAAGAGGGATGTCACCAAAGCTATAAAATAAAAGGCAAGTCCAGCCAGAGTGTAAATTGACCAGAATATATTTCATTCTCCTGGCTGCGAGGCCTCAAGCTTTCGAATGAATATGTGCTTAACTATTTATAATTGACCTTTGCACAAAGGAACATGAAAATTTTATAGCCTAAAGCTTCATTTATTAACTTTACTGGAGTGTAAAATATTGCTTTTTGCCATAAATTTATACCAGGACAAACAATATATATATGCTAATTAGTAGTCATGTCATCGTCTGCATGCTGTTGTGTTGGCTGGTCATTTCCAACAGGCAAAATAGCAGAATTCAATCGACAAATGACAATTGAATCGCTTGATAGTTGCTGTTCAAACAGTGAAGTCTGAGGTGATGAATTAATGGTGTTCATTGTAACGAGTCCATTTCTTTCTCATTTCCTTTATACATTAGTCCAGGGAACACACTGCGTCCCTTCAAGAATAGCTCCCGGGAACCTGCTGAGATACACCTGCCAACCCCACAGCTTAGGAGAATCCCTCTGGCTCCCATCCTGTGGTTTTCATGTTCCATCTGGAGATGCAACAACTCACTGGTGCTTCAGACTTGGGAGGGGCCTTCGAGATCTTCTCTACTCACTTTACAGAGAAGGAGACTGAGGCTGAGGGTGCTTAAGCAGACTGCCCATGGTCACACAGAAAGACACAGCTGGACTTAGGGGCCAAGAGTGGATCTCAGCAAACAATAAGGCTGAGAAAGATCTTAGCAATCGTTGTGCTCTACCCATTTCAGAGATGGGAAAACAGGCTCAAAGAGGGCAAGTTCAAATGCTGTATCTTTCGTGCAGCCTGGCACCCCTAAGTAAAACCTGAAGCTTTGTTCTACCGATTCATCTATCCATTCATTCAATAGACATTTATTTAGTACCTACTAGGTGCTAGATGCCAGAGATAAAATGGTTATTCAAGCATACATAGCCCCTTCCCTCATGAAGTCTAAAGTGCAGAGTGAGAGACATACATTAACCAAATTGTCACATGATTATACACTAGCAGAATTTAATAGGCACTATGAGTGTTATGAGGGCGGAAACACAAAATATGATCTCACCTGAAGGGCTAGATACCATATGTGAGCTGAGCTCTGAAGGATGACTAGGGATTGACAGGTGAAGTGTGCTGAGGAGGTGGGTAAAACATATTCTAGACAAAGGGAATGGCAGCATGTGCAAAGGGCCTGAGGTAGGAATAAGCTTGGCCCACCACAGGAATTACAAAAAGGGTTGTCATGGCTGTGTGTACAGAATGAGGGAGAAAGTAACACAAGATGAATTGAGTAAGGTGGTCCCAGTTTTAATCATATTGAACCTTGTGGGCTTTAGTTCTTTATTGAAAGACATACAGAGAACATATAAACATTTTAAGGGACATGGGAATGACATCCATGAATAGAATACTCTGTCTCCACTGTAGCAGATTGTTACATTGAATTGCCATGTTGCTGTCATGGCTGCATTCTTGACTGTTTCTGCTTTCCGTTTACAGCATCTAGTTCAGTTCTTGGTATGTGAGGGAAATTTGCATATGGCCTGCTGAATGAAAAGACCACTTCCCCACCATCAGCTGAAAATACTGGCAAAGAAGAGCCCACTGTTTTGTCTTTATATAACATGGATTATTCCTTCCCTTCTCTATTATGATGTAAGTGTAAAGACACAAAAGATCTCAAAGCCACCCTTCTTCCTCTTTACTGACATAATTCATTTTGCTTCTGAGAGCAAATTCTCAGCTAACTACTCCCCCAGTGATAGATAAACCAAAGTCTGCTGAAATTTTCTGGGAAAGCTTTTGTTCCTCAATAAAAAAGACAAATGAAGCTCATAAGTCTCCCAAATTTTTTTTTTTTTGCTTTGAATTCAAATGCAATGTCTGGAGCCATAGCAACCATTGTTTGACCATGAGTTAACAAACACCAGGAAACAGCAAAGAGAACTATTAATATACAGACATCAGTCTCCATATTGTTAAGCAGTCAAAACTCCCTCACTCTGGATCCTTATTTGACAGAAATAAACATACAAACAAACAAACTAACTTCTATTAGTTTTAATCAGATCCTCCATTATTTGCAGCCAATCACAGCTCTAACTGGTAAAAAGCTCTAACACAGCAACTATCACAAAAATAGGAACTCAGGATACATTTACTCCTTTCCCAATTCAGTCACTCCCCTTTCCACCAAGGTTATTTTAAATACATTTATTCACTGTTTACTCCCTTCATTTGGTTGATCATGGATATTCAAATACTAGAGCTAGACATGAAGACAGATAGAGAGAGGAGAGAGGAGAATGATGTTACTCTGGGAAGCTTAAATCCCATGGGAACTTGAGAGACACATGGGCAAAACAGCATCTCCATGTACCACCTTCTTGGGGAACAGGGACCAGATGTGCGTTTCAAACCCAACCCTACCATTAACAACAGCGGAACTTTGGAAAAGTCGCCTCACCATTGGGGACCTTGATTTCCTCATTTGAAAAGTGAGGAGGTTTAGATATTCTCTAATTTAGTGCTTCTCAAAAGGTATCCCATGAACCACCAGCATCTAAATCTCTGGTGAAGCGTGTTCCAGGCAGGTTCCTGGGCCTCACTCTGGACTAAGTCAGGATCTCTGGGGCAGAGGACACATGATTGGCATCCAAAGCCTGCTCGTAGAGTTGTTACAGCACTGAAGTTTGAGAATCACTGTCAAGCTCTGCCCTCCATTTCACATTCTCTGATTTGTTTGGAATGAAGTGCAAACTCTATATTTCAGATGGTACAGATCATGCAGAAAACTGGCGGTTTATAGCACTGTTTTAATTGACACATGATGATGAAGAGCTAAGGCCCCAGGACAGCTGGAGATCCCAGCTCCTTCTGAACCAGAACTGACGTTTAGAGACAACTGCAGAATGAAATGACAGGAACCTCCACAGTGTTTGCTGCTGGAGCAGGTCACAGTGTTGTCAGAACACGCTCTGTGCATATGTGTCTGTGCGGATGTGTGTTTGGACACAGCACCTGTGTATAAATACATGCGTGGCCATGCAAGGGTGTGCACGTGGGCACAGGCACGTGCTGAAGCATATGCAACTGTGTGCACACCAGGAACGAACGTGCATCTGTGTATGTGGCCGTACGTGCTCACAGGTGCACACATTCCTGCACACCCATGCTTACGGAGTCACGGGGGCACACGCACATGTATATAAACGTATCGGTCTTTTTACACCATTTGCTGTTGACTACAAATCGAGCTATGCATACAAAACAGTAATCCTCTTCATTCGGCAGTCCCTGCGGTCTGGGGAAACAGAAGAAACCAGATGATTTGCAGAGGTTGGGCTCAGCATCTTAATTTCACTTAGTTTCTTCAAGTATCTTCTTACAAAGGTGGTTTTCTTTTTAAGGAGACGCTGGGCCTCTGGTCCCAGGACTCTGGATAACACACCAGATGGTCTTGGGCAAATCATGTGACCTCCGTGGGCCTCAGTGTCCCCTTTTCTTCTGTAGTCTTAGAGCTTTTTGTTCAAACTTAAGTGCAATGTATAGTTGGTGTCTGTTTTCCTTAGCATATTGACGTCCTTTGATAATAGGGACTACATCTTATCCGGCCCCATATTCCCAATGTCTATGAGAGGCTAGAGTACTATGATGTGATGATGGGGACGGGGATGATGGTGATGACGATGACTGTGATGCTGGTGGTGGTGGTGTTGACAATGATGATGAGGAAGCCGATGACGATGGTGACGATGGGAGCTGACATCTGTTGAGTTCTAACTTTGTCACAGCACTTTCAAGCACTTTGCATGGATCGCTTCATTTCCTTTCCACCACAAATATGCAGTAATTACTACTATTCTCTCCATTTTAGGAAGATAGAGTTCAGAGAAATCAATTAACCTGTCTAGTGTTATCAGGCTAGGAATCTGCATAACGAGTTGAAATCCAAGTCTGTCTGACTCCAAGTTATCATAACGGATAACAATGCCATTGTGCTCAGTAAGGAGTAATTAAATGATGCGCTAATAGAATTATATTTTGTAGAATGAATGTTTATTTGGAACCCCCCAAAAAAACCTTGTCAACAGGGACTAGAATCTGGTTTGGGATCACATATGAGAGGCACATTTTAAAGTTGGAAGGGGTCACAAAGGTGTCCAGACCCAAATGGCCTTATGACATATATCAGGAGAGGTGAGGCCCAGGGAGGTAAAGTGACCTACTCAAGGTGACAAGTTACTGTAGCAACAAGTCTCTCTTGTAATGTTCCCAAGGGCATTGTAACCTTCCCTCCTTTTAAACAGAAAGACAAAAAGCCCCCAAGGTTACCTTATGCTATAACAAAGAAGATTAGTGGAAATTTCCTTGTACACACGTGACTTGCAATGATCATTGTTATTATTGCAGTTATGCTGTGTGTGCCTCTGCTCCCTGTTGGTTCTCAGTGTCAGTGGACAGACACCAGGACCAGATAATTAAATACACTAAAGTGCCTGCCCTGACGCCACATGAATCCAGGAGACAGAGCCTTCATGGGCCAATCACCTCATTCAGCCAAAGTGCCCCATCTCATAATTAAAAATTAAACCGTTTCCCAATGAAATAATTTTGTTCATTCTTCTTCCTCCCGCTCCAGTGCCTGTGGCACCAGCTAAATTTCAAATTAAATAATTCAACTGCAATACATTTAAAATACATCGTGCTTCGTGCCCCACTTCTGATTGGCTGCCAAACCAGGCCAATTGAGCAAGATTCTAGTGGACGTCACCCACTCAGGGGGGGTAAGGCATGGGACTCCATTACTGAGGCCTGGCCACCTCTCTCCTTGTTTCTCATTTTTAGGGTACAG
Organism: Hipposideros armiger; assembly: GCF_001890085.2. NCBI lineage: Eukaryota > Metazoa > Chordata > Mammalia > Chiroptera > Hipposideridae > Hipposideros > Hipposideros armiger. Next base: position 1,395,961 of record NW_017731473.1, on the reverse strand, counting down.
TACAATGAATCCTTTTCTCCCCCTTCACCATTTTGTTTCATGTTTATTTCTTTGTTGCCCTGTTCTCTTTTTTGGATCAAGAGTTTTCTTTAGAAAACAGAATCCTCCATTTTGCTTTTTTGGGGGGCTGTTCTCAGCTTCTGTTCACCATCTGCTTACTTGCTACGGCAATGGAGACACATTACGACAATCCCCAAGCCCCACAAGAGGGAGGTAGAAGGCAGGATGGATTAAGGGACTGTGCTGAGTCAAACGCTCTCTCCTCCTGGGGCTGCCAGTTTTCATCTGGCTCAGGCTGCCAGAATCTCAGAATCAGTATTTTTACCTTTTTTTTTTCCAGAATCATTATTTCATTTGACATATAATACTGCAATAGTGCGTGCGCTGCTAATAGTCCTCACCTGGGGAGCCAGCACGTCAGCAAGGGGTGCTGTGGCCAGCAACCCCAGGTGGGGCGAGGGCATGGATCTGATGTCCAGGTGTGTGACCGAGGGGCCACTCAGTCACTCTGGACCTCCATCTTAACTGATCTCGCCCCTGCCTAGACATCATAGTTTTATCTGTTCCCAGGCTCACAAGGAAAAGGGAAATTTGAACCACAAATTACTTTCAAGGAAGGTCAACCAGGATGATGAGTTAATGAGGACAGCTGAACAAGGGATATCAATTGCTGGGGGCAGCAGGGGTGGGGGAGCAGAGATGATGTACTTCCCCCAACTCAAGTATCCGTAAAGGGAAGGAAATTCCTATTTCACTGCCCAATAGGGGAAAGAGACTTTCTGTTGCTCTCCGGTTTCATGCTCCCCCTTCCCCAGACGATAGGTATTCACTGACATGACTGCCGAGTTTGAGAGAGGCAGCTGGAGTAGTTATCTCAGGCCCTTCTGAGCTCTCACTTTTAGAGCCAGCCTGTCTACAGCAACCACCCATCTCCATTTTCCCATGCTCAGCTTACAGAGACAGTCGCCGCCCGGCTGGGGGGCTGGGGGATACAGTGGTTCAGTGTTGCCTACCGTGGGTGGGTAAATCTAATTCAAGGCCGAAGTAAAAGGATGTCCTTAATGACGACTGACATGACTTGGCATCTAAAAATATTTTATCAGTAACAAATCTGGGATGTTTGATTTTCATTGGTGTGTTTCTTGAATCTTATTTCCCAGTAAGTTCTGAATACTGTAAAAGAAAAGGAGCATTGTTTATTTATCTTCTAAAACTATTTTCTTTTTCCTGCAGAGACCTGAAGAAAGACACCAAGTGCCACTAGGTAGAAGGGACAAGCTAGCTCCTAGAAACACCATAGGGCCACTTAGGACCAATGGAAGCTGTTACAGGGAAACACTTAAACCCTAAAATATTGGGTTGTCGGAAAATTCATGATGCATTTTTGTGATGGAAAACATAGAAAAAATACGTCATGACTTTTGCGACAACCCAATAGTAGAAAACTCTCCTGAGGTAGCCAGTTCTTTACCACAGGGGACGTCCAAGCCACGGTGCCTTTTACCACTGCTATGTATTCCTGGCTACTGGGTGGTTTGCTTTGACGAAATACTGGAAGAAACAATTGTGGAGACGATTTGGGAATGTCCCTGGGTCCTGCTTCACCTGTGTACGTCCCATCACTTTCTTCTGCAAGGGCTTTCACAGTGGTGGATGCCAAGATAGCTGTGATGTTGAATAATTAACGATTGCATTTGTCATTTGCAGAAATGTGTTTATAGAGCGAGAACAAGGGTTTACAATGTGGCACTAAAGACTTAGTGAATGTCTTTCCTTCCTGTCAGTGCACTCAGTAAGGGCACATGCACGCACATACACACAAGCATGCACACTCACATGTACACAATGCACACACATTCCCACACATGCACACGAGTGTGCACACTCACACGTATACACAACACACACACACATGCATGCACATGCACACAAGCATGCACACTCACACATACACAATGCAAACACACACACATACACACATGCACACATGTGCTCACACAAATGCTCAAGGAGACCATTGGCTTGTCTTGTTTATTAAAATGTGCCTGAGACTCATAGCCCTCTTGGATCAGATACAAGAATATAAAAATGAAAAGCTATTAAAAAGAAAGGCAGAAGCTAGGTCCAGACAGACTGCCAAGTTACGATGCTTGCACTGCTCGGGCCCACCAGCCAGGGGTGTCCATAGGAGATAGACTTGGGGACTGCACTATGTGGTGTGGCTGCCAGAAACACAGAGGCTACCACAGGTAGACACTGGGAAAGGCGCACATCCATCATCTCATATCATCACAAAGTCGCTGGTATTTGTCAGCGACTTTCAGAGGCTCAGGCTTGATTCTGGGTGCTTTTCGTTGCTAAGCTCCAAAAGGACTCTCCTTCCTGGTCATACCTGGCTCTCGTGGGACTGGAGTTGGAGATGAGGGGAGATGCCCGCCTCACAGGGAAGGCAAGGCTTGGGACTCAGGCTGGTCACTGAGTCAGGACCTTTCACTCCTGATTGTACCCTGTTCTTCAATTCCACAATGCGGGTGTTAAAGCCAACCTTGTAGTTTCCATATCCTTTTTCCTTTTTCCAGTTAAATAGTAATTAGCAATGGAGAGAGACAGGATCCAGTCAGTGGTGAAGGGCTGAGAGTAGGCAGTGCCAGACCTATTTATTCATGTTTTCTGCATCTCAGGTAATAAAACAGTCATGCTTTTGGTTGCAGGCTTCAGGTTGGGTCTTGAGGGGGAAAAAGTGCAAAATAATTTGGGGAAAGGTCCAGAATGGGAAGTGTCCTGTACCCGAATAAGACTCCTCAGTTAATGTCCCATTCACCTAACTCACAGAACAGTGGAAAGGAGCCCCAGACCTGGGTGTGAGGAAGGGCTTTTTCACGGCCTGGTTCTGTGCGTCTGGGTAATTCTCCTACCGCCTGCACCAGACCTATGGTTCCCTCATCCATTAACCGGGAAAGGTGATAATAACAGCCTCTCCCCCACGAGATAGTGGTTGTAACTGCAGAAACTAATGGATGTTAAAATGCAACATTTAATACACTAGAGTCCCTGTTGTTTCCCTGTCCAGAGTTTTGTGAGATTTCTGTGGTCAAATAAATTGTATGACATTAGTATTAAATGGTCTGATGAGCCCTGCTGTAAATAAACAAATTACCTAGTAGTTTCAAATTCTAATTTTACCCTGGAACTCAGTCTCCTGGAAGCACCATTTAACATACCATTTCACATGTTTTGAGGGATGCAAAGTCATGCCAAAAACTTATATTTTGGCAGACAACTGAGTGTAGTCTAGAGGTGGGATTGACATCCAAGTCAGGGGATGCACTGAAGATCAGAAAGCACTGCCCGCCCCCACATCCAAATGTTTTGCCAAGTGCAGTCATGGTTTGGCTCCATGAGCCATTGAAAGCATCACAGCTACATCCCCTGAAGTCAAGATTCAGTGGAGATTTGGACACGTTCCTTGCTTTATGCGGACTTCAACGTCCTCATCTGACCCATGAGGCAAATAATCCCAGATCAGTGCGAACCCCACAGACCATCAGCATCAGAGCCGCCCGGGTTTAAAAACCCAGGTTCCTGAGCCCCAGGCCTCGGACCAGAAGCAGAGCACATGCACTGTCAGCTGTTTCCCCTGTGGGGAATTTTTTGCACACTAGAGTTTAAGAAGCAGTGTTCCAGAGACGTCTCAGTCACGCCAATTCTAACTTCCTTGGCTTTCTTTATGTTCACACACTTGAAGCAAAGAGAAAAGAGAGGTCAGGAGCCCTGAACAAGAAGCAGCTCCTCTCCACTGGGACCATCACCTAAGACGCGGCTCACCACCTGTGCAGTCCTGCAAGCCCCACCTCCACAGCAAAGCAGAACAGCCAGTTACCACAGCCCTCCGCTGTCACTCTAAACAACTTCACGCACACATATGCTGATGCCTCCCTGAATTGGCCCATCTGAAGCCAGGACTGTTGCCGTGAAGCATAAAATATCACAGCATTGATTTAATGGCCTTTAAAAGTCCCTCCTGAGCGGCTCCAGGGCTCCTTGTCTGTCTCCCTACGCGCCACTGTGCTTGTAAAGCTGCTGCCAATCATTAATCGCTGCCAGCATCCTGAAAGCACTCAGGGCACCCATCAAGGGAAGGGATGGGGTCTGAGGGGGCTGGTAGCTGGCTCTGGCAGCTTTCACCCCGGGCCACATCTTCCCAAATGCTCAGTGTGATGTGGCATCCGGCTTCTGTTAGACACCTCGCTGGAAATACTGGCTCCACCTCTTTTTATTTGGACTCTTCACCCCGCAAGCTTCCTGGAGCCAGAGTCAGAACTCATTCCAAGCGTTTCCTGCTTCTACCTGGGTCCCGCTATTACTAAACCTACGCACGGTCTGTATTTCTTAGCTATGGGTGTAGACCAGTGCTGTACAACGGAAACATAACACAAGCCACAAAGGTGAACTGCACATGAAATTTAAATTTTTCTAGTAGCGACATTTCAAAAGGTTAAAAGAAAATAAAAAAACAAACCTGAAATTAACTTTTAAAGTATTTACTATATTTAACCCAATATATCCAAAATGTTATCCTTTCAACACACAAGCAATGTCAAAATTATTAATGCAATAGTATAGTTGTTTTTTTGGACCAGATCATTGAAATCCAATGTTTATACTTTCAGCATGCCTCACTCTGAATTAGCCATGTTTCAAGTACTTAATAACCATGTGTGGCTACCACAGTGGACAGGGCAGCTCAGACCTATAGGAGCAAGGCTCTTCAGGTAATGGGTCCTTCAACCACACATTTAAACATGTCCTGAGCACTGGCTATGACAGTTATAGATCTGGGTACTAGACTGATGAGATAAAAGTCTGCTGACATCTCTGCCCTCCTGGAATTTACAATCCATTGGAGGTGACAGACAATAAGCAAGCAGAGGAATAAACTGACAAAATTTCAGAATGCAATAAAGGGTATGAAGAAGACAACGACAAACAAACAGGTTGATTCGACAGAGAGTAACCCAGAGAGAAGAATGTGCTGGATTAGATCAAGTTATAAAGGAAGGACCCCAGAAGAAAAGCCTGAATGACAAGAATTCATTCATTTGCTTTTTCATTACGGTAACAACTAAATACGCACCGTCTTAGGACCTAGGTGGCATAAAGTGTTATATGGGGCATTTAACAAAACATCTGGGGTGTGAATAAGCACTAGGCTGTAGTGAATATTCGACTATCATCCCAATACAAGCAAGAAACATACTCCCAGGGCACAGAAGGGAGTCTCGCTCATACTAGCTGTGTAAGACACATTTAATGGCTGGACTTGTGAATAAAGGAATGGTGACCCCTCGTGAACCTTGACTTTGAGACTAACAGATGTAGTGAAAGGCTAAATGTGTTCATTCTGTTTTGGTTAGTTAGTTTGCTTTGGGGGTTGTAAGTTTCATCTGGTCTCTAAACAAGAATGAGCTATTAATAGGTACCCCAACCCTGCCGCTGATGGCGGTAAATCTGCCCAGCGGTTCAGAAAAGGGAGATCATTTTATTCTCATTCTTCCTAAGACGCATGACTAGAAGCCCAGGCTCAGAAAAATGTGCTCTTAAGTACCGAGATAATTTGTGAAAATGCCAGACCTTTCTTACTCCAGCAATTTGCCAAGATATGCAGAAATGAGATAAAATTAAAAATGTAAGTACATCTATTGCATTCCAAATCAGTAAGAGCTAGTGGAAGTTTTGTTATTATTGTTTTTTTTTAAGACTTATAGAGTATTTTATGAAACTTTGGGGGAGAACCTGACTCAAGAGATCGATATTTTCAGAACAATAAAAAGTGATTCAGGAGAAGGGTCATCTAATAGAGTGTATTTTTACTGCCATCAAATCTGGTTCATTAAAGAAAAAGATACTTTTAGGACTTTTATTTATAGTGTTTATTCATTTTTAGTACTCTACCTTCCTCTTCCCTCTGTGACTTTGATCTAACCAACTATAGTTCTGCCAATAATAATAGCTAACACATATTAGCACTCACCGAATGCCAGGGATTTTGCTACCAACTTTAAATAAATGATCTCATTTGATACTCTAAACTGCTCTATTATTTTGCGGAATTGTTATCCTTATTTTACAGATGTAAAAAACGAGGCTAGTAAAATCTCAAATATTTGTGCAAGATCACAGGAGACTGGTCCTTAAAGTTTTGGTCTCAGGACTCACTTATTTTCTTAATAATTAGTGAAGACCCCGTGTTACTTTTCAATTCTGCCATAACAAATACAGAGGGTGCCAAAAAAATGTGTACACATTTTAAGAAAGGAAAAAACTGTATTCAAATTGTAATACTGAACATATACCAATAACAAAAGATGGATACAAGTCACGTTTGACTTCTGCAATTACAAGAAGTGCTCAAAGTGGTTACCATTAGTGTCCAGACACTTCTGATTACGGCAAACTACCATTTGAGCAACGTTGACCAAAGTGTCCACTTGCATACAATTTTTTGGCACCCCTGGTATAAAAAACTTAGTGGCTTAAAGCAACAACTTTGTTGACAGTCAGTTGAGCATGTTTGTTTAGTTCTATTTCTGGATTCTCTATTCTGTTTCATTGAGCTCTGTGTCTATTCTTGTGCCAATATCACACCATCTTAATTGATGTAGCTTATTATGATCATTCTGAAGATCAGGTAGCCCCATTCCTACCACTTTATTCTTCTTTTTCAGAATTTTGGAATAATCTTGTCTGTATCTACAAAATAATCTTATTGAGATTTTCATAGCAATTGAGTAAAATTGATTATCAGTTTAGGAGAATTGACATCTTTACTATGTTGAGTCCTCCAATTCACAAGAATGATAAGTCTCTCCATTTACTTAGATATTCTTTGATGTCTTTCTTCTGTATTGTGTAGTGTTCTATACATGTTTTGTTAGATTTTCACCTTTTTCTCAGTGGTTTCCTTTTTTTCAGTCATTGGAAATAGTATTATATTATTGATTTTGGTGTCCACATGTTTATTGTTAGCATAAGGAAATTCAATTTATTTTTTACATTTATCTTGTATTTTGTGATACCTTATTAAACTCACTTATTAGTTCTAGGGTTTGGTTTTTTGTCTTTTCTTTTCAATGTTCCTTGGGGTTGTCTATGTGGATAATCATGTCATCTTCAAATAACAAAATTTTTATTTATTCTTTTCTAATTTGTATGCTTTAAAAAATTCAATTCTCTTGCCTTATTGCACTGGCTAGAACTTCAGTACTATGTTGACTAGAGTGGTGAGAATGGATATTCTTGCCTTGTTAAGGTTCTTAGGGCAAAACCATTCAGTCTTTCACTATTAAGTACAATGATGGCAATAACTCTTTGTTTTCTTTTAAATAAATAAATACTCCTGGGCCTGCCGAGTTGCTCAGTTGGTTAAGAGTTTGCTCAAGAGTGTGAGCTCTGAGCAACAGGGTTGCCAGTTCAATTCCCAGCCCGAGCTGAGCTGCCGCTGAGCTGCCAACAGGTGGCAGGATGGCTCAGCCAAAAAAAAAAAATAATAAATAGAATAAATAAATAAATAAATAAATAAATAAATATTTCTTATAGAGCTGAGAAAGTTCTCTGTTCCCATTTTCTGAGAGTGTTTATCATGAATTTTTTGAATTCTTTTATGCATTGACTGATAGATATGATTACATAATTTTTTTCTTTAGCTTGTTAAATGGTGGATTACTCTGAGATCAACTGCTCTGTTTCAACCCTAAGTGTTCTAGGACTAACTGGTGCATTCCAATTTAATTCTGGCACTAACCCCCATGAGTTAGCACATGATCCCACAAGGATTCAAAAGACTGCCTTCACTTTGGATGCCAGCCACAAGTTAATGGGGTCCCCAAGCCACTTACATTTCTTACTGACTGGTTACAAATTCCAGGGTCCCCAGGAGCCCTTCAAGTTTAATATTTTGCGATAGTGACTCTCAGAACTTAGGAAAGTGCTATACAGCAGGTCCTCAAATAATATCAAATGCTGTAAGAACTTAACTCTGGTTTACATCAATTAGCCCATGTATGGTAAAATTGGTTTTATCACACGCACTTTCTCTTAAAGTCACAGAGCCTATTGGCAACATTAAGAGAGGACTTACTGTACTGATGAGTGCAGTTTTTTGATAAAGGATACAACTCAGGGACAGCCAAGTGAAGAGACATATAGGGTGAGATTTGGAAGAGTCCTGAACACAGAGATTCTGTGCCCTCTCTCTGTGGAATCAGAGCACGTCATGTTTCCAGCACAGAGATGTTCACCCATAAGGAAGTTCCCCTGAGCTCTGAGTCCATAGTTTTTACTGGGATTTCATTTTATCATCCTAATATAGGATTCCATTGTCAAAGCTAGGCTATTATTAACAATTATTACTAATGCATAACCATTAACTTTTAACAGCTATTAATTAACAATAAGCATAGACTATATGTGTATGGGTGCATATATATATATATATATATATATATATATATATATATTCCTGATATTCTATGACACGATTGTCATTTTGTCATTCATCAAATATCATTCAACAGAGGTCCATTTGCTTCTTACTTCTTACCAGAACAAAACAGATGGATCTCATTCAATTTATCACCCATGATGGTCATCATCATAGTTACCATGTATTGATTCCCTCCTATGTGCCAAAACAATGACATATATTTCATCTTCATAAAAGGCCCGTAAGATAAATATTATGATCTTAAACTGTCAAGGAAGGAAACAAGTCTCAGAGAGATGAGGTTACATACTCCAAAATCACACAGCCAGTAATTAAAATAATGGTCTTTCGGCCATTGATGTTGCAATTGTTTTACCGCCTCTTTTCAAATACATTCTATAGGGCTCCTGCATCCACAGGCCCAGCATGACTAGCTTGATTGCTCTCTGTTAAGCCGGATAAGCTAGCAGAACCGATGTTGCCTTAGATTCTGAAAAGACCTGTGTGGACAGAGAATCCTCTTTTCTCCCTTAGCCTGTTAAACCAGGGGAAGTGGGCCATCTTTAGGCTGCCAAAGCGATCACTTATCTTGCCTGTTAATCAGCCTGCCATTTTTGTATCTTGCCTCCCTAAGCCATCTTGTTCTCCTGAGCCTCATATGCATTGATCCTTCAGCTTAAGTCCTGGGAGACAGCTGCCATATCGACACAATCCCTACTGTTATTCCCTCCCCCCCCCCCCCCAGTTATCAAATAGAAGGCTATCAAGATAAGAGATACAATGAAGGCCAGAATCCACAGGACTGGGTGCCTGATTAGAAGGGAAGGAAGATACTGGGGGAAATGAAACAGCCTATGGTGACTGTGTGGTTTTATCTATGCAAGACAGACAAAAAACAACGTCATTAACAGTAACAGTGACAATGATGATAGTAGACAGATGGACATTTACTGAGAGCTTAATACATATCAGGTGCTATTTTGAGAGCATCCCTGTATTAGCTAAATTTATTCTCACACTGACCCTTTGAGAAAATGTATTACTGTTCTTATTTTACAGGTGTGAAAATGGAAGTATGGGAAGGTGAAGCTACTGGGACACGGTGGAGAATGAGAAGGGGAACTGATGAACAGACTGGCTTCATGTTTAAACGGCAGGGACCGGTACGCTATCCAGTTGGCATTGCCTTACTACTTGCGCCTGCTCAGTTTCCCACAGTGTGAACAGGTAAACTTGTGTCAGTTCTGATATTGCCATGGACATTAGCCTCCTGATCTTAAGAGTTTCCTAAACTGCAAAACAGGATTAACAATTAACCGAGGGCTCCCAGAGGTGTCCTGGGGACCGAAGGAGGGGATGTATGTAGAGCACACGACCCATAGCAGACTCCTGCCCAATGATACATATCCTTCCTGCCTTTTCTCTTACACACGTGCACACACACATGCACACGCGTGCACACACACACGCACGTGCACGCACACACACACATGTGGGTGATCACTAAGCAATTTGTGATTTCTTTAAGCAGCAGCAAAAAGAGAGGGATTAGTGCCTTCTTTGGGGGATTTGTGTCCCCCCAATCCAGCAGAAGATGTAAACACAGCATCATAGTGACTTTAAGGGCTGCTACCCTTGCCATGTTTCGGTAAAGCGCCACTGTCACTCACTCCTAGTGGAGGAGGGGTTAGCTCGTGCTGTGACTGCATTTCCACTTCAATCTGAACTCCTCTGGGGATTCTTCTAAAGGCCCCAGCGAGGCAGCATGATGATACCTGTGCAATGTTACCACTCCTTTTGCACTTGGCAGCCTGCAAGCCCCGATCTGTCTCCGTTAGTCCCTAACCAACCCTCTTGTTAGCTCACTTCTCAAATGGCTGAAGGCAGTTGGAAGGTAGAAAACTCAGCTCCTTTCTTCCTCCCCTCCCCCCTCCTCCCTTTTCTTGAATCTTTCAAGGCAGCCAGGTTGGGCAGCACCAGTACACCGGATGTGAGGCGCTGCCAGGTGCCCTGGGGCTTTGGCACACAGGATTCCGGGCCTCTGGCAAATCGCCTTCAAATAACTAAAACTATCATGGCATCTCCCTTTGCTCCAACTGTATTCCCCCAGCTGCAACACACACAGAGCACATAATTTTTTAAAAGCATGATCCTTGACTATGCGACTGTATGGATGCGCCATCCAATTCTTCTTTTCTCAGTGTTCTGTGAGCCCGTGATTCTCTCGTTTGCTTGTTTAACATATTGTGATGTTGGCCATCCATCATGGGATACAAACCAAACATTCTAATATAGCCTAAGCCGCTGATTCCTGCTGTCCTTGCTTATAGGGACTCACCCTCCCTTCCATCCTCAGCCCTTCATTCAGCTCTTCAGTTCCTGAAATGTATCATGTTATTTATTCTTTCCAGACATTTGTGCAGTTCCATTTGCTTGTAATGCCTTTTACTGCCCCTCCCCAAAGCTTTTACCCCGTTTACCCCACCCAATCTGCAGGTCTTAATATTGACCTTGCCTCTTCCCTGGTCCCTGCACAGAGCCAGGCTAATTGTCCATGGCCCATCTCCCAACTGGACCATAAGCTCTGTCTTTTACAACAGTGTTGTCTGTCTGGTGAGTTCCTAAGGCAGAGATTACTAATTGTTCACCAATGTCTACTCTCCCCTTATTTAATTAGAGAAATCCTAAATTTTAGCCTGCCAAATGACCAATAAACTATAGACTACATATGATAGCTACCCTTGCCTCCTTTTATGGCTAAGGAATTAAATTCTAGTCATTAGTGAGTGAGCAGAAATCATGTGTGCCACATAAAAGAAATGGTTATATACAACCTGCCCTTTTTCTCTTCCCGAAAGCCTTGAAGAGGATGAGAGCCAAAGGGTTACATTATACCCAGAAGGGAAGGCACATTTTGAGTATGGAAGAGTTGCCCTCTCAGTCTTGGACAGTTTAATTCTACATAGATACATGGAAGAGAAATAAAATTTCAATTTGTTGAAGCCATTATATTATAGGGTTTTGCTGTTGTTGTTGTTGTAGCTTGGATCATGATTTTGGTAGGAAGGCACTCACTAAATATTTTTAAATGAATACATGGATGGATGGGAAGATCAGCTGAACCTGTCTATTTTTGTTCTTATGTCTACTAATTTTTCTGTCATCGTTTCTTTCCTATCTTAGAACAAAGGCTCCTCTATAGTCAGAAACACATAAAAGGACATGGGAATTTGACTAGATATAGATATATAGATATAGGTATAGATATAGATAGAAATACAGAGAGAGGCAGAGAGGGAGAGAACAGAAATATAAAAAGAGCAACCAGCAGTGGATCATTTAAACCCTAAACTTGTATTAAATGCTAGCTAGCTATATGCTAGGTGCCAAGTTAGACATGCTATGTGCACTAATTCATTTGATACCCACAACCATTTTATAAATAGGTGCTATGATTGTACCCATTTTACAGATGGGGACACTGAGGGTCACAGAGGGTTAGTGGCTTGCCTGAAATTACACAAAGTTGTGATGCCCAGTTACGAACCCAGGTAGTCTGACTTAGGAGCCTAAACTCTTAATGATTGTATCCCACTGCCTTCTGAAGGATAAAAGTCACCCAAAGCACAGAATGTCAGAGCTGAAGGAATGTTAGGAAACATCTAACACCTCTTCATTTTACAGATGAGGAAAGTGAGGCCCAGTGAGAAGAAAAAATGATTCTTTTAAAATGATGGAAATAGAAAGAGGTATCCTATTTCCAAGAACAACGAACAACTCCAGGGATGGTAATTTCCATCCACTGATGTGTAGAGAATACAGAAGAAAAAGTACACTGACAGAGGAACAATATAGGTTACGTGTGTAGGAAAGTAAATGGCAGAATGCATGTGTGCCAGAATGGATATATGGTCCCAATTCTCCACTCCCTGTTACACATCCCTACCCTTTGTCATGGAACTTGACAGGGTCCTATTGTGCACACAGTCCTACACTATTGAAAACATCACATCGTGTGATGTGTTTTGGTCCATGTACTGTTAACAGACAAGCAGTGAGCACAGGTAAAGATGTACCTGCACAGGTTGGCTTGTTCACTTGCACTCCTATGATTTTCCATAATAAAACATGCCTCTGTCGATGCTAACTGAAGGAGAGGATGGAGGCATCCAAGTCAAATGTGAATCCTAGAGACATACCCATTGGATCTGCAGACTGAAGCTGAGCTGCCCCAGCCAACCCACAGGCTCATGAGTGAGAAACGAAATGCTTGGTCATCAGCCACGACTTTAGAGGGGTTCATTATTAGACCATTATTATGGCAATAGTTAACAAATACAGTAGGATGTATCTTTGCCAAATGGACGTTAGGCTTGACTATTTCATAATCATTTCACATTCTCTTCACATCAGTTTACTTGCTACAGCTTCCAAAGTTGGGGTGTTTGAAGGGAGATGAGTCACATCCAATATGCTTTTATAAACTTGTAGAAATTTGGAGGGGTGTCGAAAGCAGAGCGCTCATTTGGAACAACTTCTCCTTTAGAAAGTATATAAACTCTCCTAAAAGCCATGGGACAAACAGCTAATATCCTGTAGGGTTCCCAAACACGGAACATAATGGTTCAGCCTATAGAGGTAGCAGCGTGGGTGAGTGAGACTGATTTCCTTAATATCATTCATGTAACAATGCTGGTTGAATACAGCATTATCACTCTATATACTTTTCTCACTATAATATAATTATTTGTGCTCAAGGCGGTCCACACTGATATGAACTAGGTAAGGGCTTGGACTTATTTCTTCCAATTCAAGGTTAAAATTTTGGTGATACCGGTAATATGGTGTCAGGATGAGAAATCTAGGAACACCTGATTTCGGTTGCGTGAATCACCTCCACTTCCATGGGCTCCCAAGGAGTTCCTAGATAAATGAGTCATGGTAACACAACAGGACTGAAAATTATTAGTAACTGCCCCCACACCTGGTACTTCACTGCGTTACTCTGGGTCAAGACTGGCTTGGTGCACATGACGTTGCTTTAAGGTCTAAACAGGGCCTTTTACTCCTCCTAGTGCCCAGTTGCCCTTCTCCCCAGATACATTTTGAACTCTTATGATTTTCTATACCTGCCAGAAGGAAATCAAATGGGGGCTGGGCAACACCATGGCCAGGGCTGAGAAGCAGCATGTGGCTGAGTTTACCAGTTCCACACGGGGCACAGAAGCAAAAGCAGCGAGGAGACTGGCCTGCCCCACGTGACCCATCTACTCAGTCTGAGCAAGTACCCGAGAAGGATGGGGGCCTGTATATCAGGCACAGTGATCTTGCCGCCTGGAAAAATCTGGCCTCTTCCTCCGCCAACCAGACAGCTCTCCCTTCCCTGCTGAGCGCCCCCATCACGACTGGCATGGCGAGAAGGACCTGCAGTGCTGCTGCTTCTACATTACGTCTCAGCATCCCTCACCATCCACGTTAGGTCCCAGCAGAGCATCAACACTCAGACATGTTTGTTGATTAAATAAAAACTTGTGCTGGAGACAGCGGAGGCCAGCAAAAGTAAGTAATAATCCACAAAGCAGAAGAATGAAAAATCTATCTGGAGGGATCAGAAATGCACAGAAATCAGTTGATCAATACCTATTTATCGTGCTCTGTGCTGGGACGCGGGGCTGCAAAGGCAAAAGAGACAGACTCTCTGTCTTCCATGAACTCATGATCTGGGCCATGACACGGGGCATTGTACTGATAACTCTGGCAAAAGCTACGGCAGAGCTCACAGAGGACTATATGGGACTGCAAAGAAAGAGATTAACCTCATATCAGACAAGCGACGGCTTTGTAGAGGAGGTGAAAGCTAAACTGAGTTTGGAGCATGAGCTAAAGTGAGACAGGAGGACAGGGAGGTCAAAGGAACAGCAAGGTACATCATGAAGGCCTGCAAAATCCTGGCCTGTTTGAGAGTGAAACAAACTGTCTGGTTAGAGAGGACCTTGTGTATATGCATGTTGGGGTGCTGGTCTGGAGGGGACACAATAAAGCTGGGCAGTCAGAAAGTGGTAGATGACGTTTAGCTACAGTTCAGTGGAAGGTCAGATGAGTAGAAGGCTGGCATGGAGTTGCAGAGTAAAAAGGAATTCTTCATGAGTGAGAAAATAATAAAAATAATGATCACAAACATGAACCACTCTTGAACCTTTAGAGTGTGGTCAGTGTCTTCTGCATACCAGCTTGTGTCCCCACACCGTCTCCTTGACGTAGCTGCATTGATTTTCCACTTTTTTTCTAGAGGAAGAACATGTAGCTCAGGGAGTGTGTGTGACTTGTGCAAATCACACAGTTGGTAAGGGACAGAACAGTAGTTCCAGCCCACGTCTGCGTGCTCCCAAAACAGACGCTCTTCACGTACAGCTCATATAATTGTGAAATGCACTTTAATGATGGGCCAAATGTGGAGATGCAGGGATGCGGCTTATACATTTTGTAGAAAGACCACAGCAGTGGCCTGCCCCAGAATTCTGAGGTCCTGAGCCCCATTAGGGAGGCTGAGAAGCTACAAAGATTTGAAAATGGATCCCCAGGGGTCTGCACTTACCTCCCTAATGCATTCTCCCAGAAAAACCTGCTGTCATCTATTCCAGGAGACAGATATTCACCCTGAAGTTGTAAAGAGCAATTTATAAAAAGTGTACTGAAAAAGCAAAATCTGGTACTTGCGGCTGATGCTTGGACAAACTGGGGCAGACAATAGTTTATTATTATTATTATTTAATTTTGCAAAAAGAGTGCACCGTTTCATCCTGTTTATAATAAAAGTCACTGATATAATAAAAGCATCTCATCAGCAGTCATTTCTACAAATAGAGCATTGACGCTTTTGATATTAACATGTGTTAGAAATGTCACTGATATATTAAGACTTTTCAGACTGTCTATCTAAAAATAGAGGGAAAGCAGAGGGAGGAAGGAGGAAGACACAGAACTGACTGATTCCATCAGAACAGGGGAACCTATTCTTGCACAATTAAGTCTTTTATTTGTGAGTAAACGCCTGAATCTGATGCATGGCTTGAATTCTATTTACCAGCAGAGTGTGATGCAAGGAGGGGAAAAGAGGCAGGAGGAGAGAGAGGGGAATGAGAATATGTGGATTTAAGGGATTTTTAATATAAAAAAAGACAGAAATTATGCTCTCCCATCATCTCACTTTGTAGGTGGGGGACACTGAGTCTTGGGGAGGCCATACAATTCAATCTAGGTCAGTGTTGCTTACTGTTAGACAAGAAAGCTTCAAAAATCTGAGCTCTAACTCAGACATTAAAGGAGGGAATTGGTATTATTTTCTTTTAAAAAGTGGAAAGCTCTGTTGGTGGGGGAAAAAGCATTGGCAAAGCTTGGACATAGGAGTTAGAAAGGAGGAGAAAGAGAGCATGACTAGTATTTCCCACCTACCGTTTGATAGGAGTATTACCTATACTCCATGTTTCAATCTGATACTTAGGACAGCCCTGAAAAGGTGGGAACTTAGACCCATTTTGAATATGAAGATCCATTTTATTCATGAACACTCAGGGAAGTTAAGTCATGTGCTCATGGATGAATAATTACAGTGGCGTCACTGACCCTTCTCAGCTGCAAAGCCAAGGACAGAGTCCCCACTCGCCACTCAACGTAAGCCTTTACCTTGGCATTTCAGAGCCATGAAGTGACAGTGCAATCACCTGGGCCAACATACTCACTGCACAAAGGGCTCCTTTGGGGTCACAGGCACCTGGGTCTGAGTCCCCTTTCCTCTGCCTGGCCTAAACCTCAGCTCACTTCCTCTCCTCCTTCTTTTGGGCAAAACTGTGGAGCAGATCAACTCGTGTTCTACATTACACACAGGGTTACCTAATTCAATTAAAAAATAATAAAACCAGTTATTGTACAATTAAATTTTGTATTGCTGAACTATACAAATAACTAAATGTCCAGTTTTTGCCTTGAATTGAACTCAGCATCACAGATGTTACAGAACAGGGGGCATGCCTCGTGGGGTGGCACAGGGCTTGTGGGGGAAGGGAAGAAGGAAAGAGAAGAGATTTTGTGGGATTTAAAAATACATGCTATGAGGGCCGGTTCGGATCCCACATATGAGGGCCAGTGACACTGCCCTCCACAGCTAAGATGCTGAACAACAGCTCGACCTGGAGCTGGGATGCCATGAGTCGCCAGCGACGGCGTAGGCTGCAGCCCCTGTGGCAGTGGGTTGCCATGGGCTACCGTGTGTAGCCAGCAGCCAGCGTGAGCGGCCAGCAGCCGCAGTGAGCGGCCGTCCAGAAGCCGGCGACTGATCTGCCTCGCCCGGGAAGAGCGCAATGATGGTGCCAACTTGGGCCAGTGAAGCAACATCCTCCACAACTAGACTGAAGAACAAAAGGACAGCAACTTGTCTGTTCCCCTTCCCCCAATTCCCCAGCACTGTTCCCATCCCCTCAATTCCCCAATAAAAATATTTAAAAAAAAATACATGCTATGAAAGTGGCAGCTGTAGTTTGGTAGTGCCAACCCGTGCTTTGGTTTTGCTGTAATGACTTGGAGGGCTCTCTTAAGCTTCCCTGGAGCCATAGAGAGGGGGGCTCTTCCACTTCCTCCTTCATCTTCACCTTCACCTTCTTTTCACTCATCCACTCACTGAAATTGTAAATATTTCCTTTTGATTTCCAGGCGAAGACTTAACTGATTATGACTTACAATAATCCTTAATGCATGCTGCATCTGCTTTATAATTTTTAAAACTACAAGTTATTGTTATGATAAAGACAATACTTGCTAACAGCAAAACTAAAGTAAGCTACATGGAAGCCTATAAAATACCAAGTGAAAGGTCCTCGCTGACTCTGACCTCCAGGGAAGCCACCTGTTGGGAAGCAGCTTTTGGTGGTTATCAACTTGGTTATCAACACTGCTCTGGCTTCTTTTCACCTGGGTGTGTGTCCCAACTCTACCACTTCCAGCCTGTGTGACTTTGGGAAAGTGACTCAGCTTCTCTGGGTCTCAGTTTCCTCAAGTGAAAAGTTGGGACTCAATGTCATGAGCTACCGTATTTCCCCATGTATAAGACACACCCTTTTTCAAAAAATATGGGGTCTAAAAACTGGGTGCGTCTTGTACAGTGGTTGTAGATTTTTTTACTTGCATTTCCCGCTTTTTCGCGCTTGTGTTTACGTTCATTGTTGTAGATTTTTTTACGACGCACCCAGGTATTAGACCCCAAATTTTTCAAAAAAGGGTGTGTCTTATACATGGGGACATACGGTATCTCTCAGGATTCCTTGTAAGGATTCTGAGCAATTAGCCCAATGCCTGAGTCCCAGTGAGAACTCCCACCTGTTAGCAACTCCAGCACATCCTTCCAGATACACGAGCATATATGAACACTTGGTTAATTCCATTATTTGTTTACAGAGAAGGCTTTTTTCCCTTTAGAATATTATGTGGGCCTCTCTTGATGTCTGTCTACTCTGAACCATCTTTTTAAACATCTATTCCAGCGGTTCTCAACCTTTCACAGGGGTCGCCTAAGACCATTGGAAAACACATATTTTCGATGGTCTTAGGAACCGAGACACCGCTCCTCTATCCATCTCCAGGCCCACAGGCAGATACGCCCGCATACGAGTACCCGGTGACCCCTGTGAAAGGGTCGTTCGACCCCCAAAGGGGTTGCGACTCACAGGTTGAGAACCGCTGATCTATTCCATTTAATCGATGTACCCACTCAGTTCTTCACTGATAGTGAATGAGGAGGTATCCTCTGTTTTCTGGTTTTCTTTTATAAGTGATGCTGCAGTAAATGTCATAAGACACACATTTAAAAGGCTCCTCAATGTTATCACGTAAGCTGCCCATGTGTTAAATGAAGGCCTATTAGGTTGCATGACCCCCTGAGAAAAGGTGAGGGAAAGAGTCCCAGTAGTCATTTTACTTGGACTTCCTTTCCCTGATTGGGCCTCCCATAGCAGTTCATTCAGAAAATATTTATATGGACCCCTGTGTGCTCAAAGATGACCCAGCAGAGCTGTGTGTGTGACCTCAGCGTGTGATGGAGGGATGAGACGTAGATACCACAGAGACACTGAAGCATGCAGCATGACAAAAACAAACAAACTTGACGTTGTGTCCCAATTTTGTTAGAAAATCACTAGAATTTACATTATTACTGCTCTATAAATGTCTCTTGGGTTTTGGCTATTCTCAAGATTTTTTTTTTTTGAAGGGTAATTTAGTGTCAAGATCCCTGGGGCCTGAGGATGACCTGGGTCTTTAGAAGAGCTTAATTGGGCTGATCTATTTCTCATCTGTATTCTGTCTCCTTGGCACCCCATTACGACCACAGCCAAAGGGCACTATTAGAAACCTCTGATTTTTGACTTCTCAGCCACTCAACTCCCCTGTGCTTGGAGAAATATATTCCTGCAACTTTTCTATTTCAAAATATCACAGGCAAAAAAACCACTGAGACTTGGGTCTGCAGCAGCAACCAGGAGGAAAACCAGAGAAAACAACAAATGGGGAGAGGAAAGAACGAACTGACATTTTCTTCTAGGCTGAATAATGAATTTGAATGTTTCATTTTGCTGTAGATTGAAAGGGGCTTAAGGGGGAAAGAGGTGAGAGGGAAAAAGAATCAGAAATACAGAGGGACGTGTAAGCCCCAAGAGATGGGCATTGTAATCTAGGAAGTTATTTCTCAGCTGGGCTTAGTTCTAAAGTTCACCACTGAATTATGTGTGGGGTGTTTAGAGACCACCCCTGGTGGGCTTGTAACACCGGCAGTAGAATGTGCTGGGTGAGACAATTTTTCCACTTCAGGACTTATTGCAAACTATTCAATTTCGCTCTCTGTGGCTTGTTTCTTTCTCCTTCTTCTTTTTTTTTTAAAAAAAAACTTATTTAATTCCCCATCTCCTTTTTCCCATAGCTATTTTTAAGTTCTAGAGTAGAGGCTCAGTATATGTTTGCTTACAACTGTATAAACATTCCCTTCCCGTAATAGAAATTATATTAAAAACAACAGGACTAGATCAACTCCACACTAAAAATGCCTCAGACAATATATGAACTCTGGGAAACAAAATATGCTTTGCTTTATCCCAAATGATCGTCCTTAAAAAGTGTGTAAATACAGTCTGTGCATACTTAGGCTGATTTTCTGGTATATTATAAAATATATATAAGGGGTTTCAAAAAATATATATACAGGTGGACACTTTGGTCAATGTTGCTCAAGCAGTAGTTTGCCGTAATCAGAAGTGTCTGGACGCTGATGGGAACCACTTTGAGCACCCCTGGTAATTGCAGAAGTCAAACATGACTTCTATTCATCTTTTGTTATTGGTATATCTTGAGTATTACAATTTTAATACACTTTTCCTTTCTTAAAATGTGTATACATTTTTTGGCACCTTCTGTATTATAGAAATATATATGACATATTATGAAAATGTTCTTTTTGGAAAAAGTATTTCCTAGATGAATGCAAATTACAGTTAAGACTTCTGTGACTCTCTTAATTAGCTTATAGTATTTAAAGAAAAATATGATTTTCCCAATTAAATTTTAACAGCACTCAAAATAAGTTACAAAATTCAAATGCAAAAGTAGATGAAAAATTTTATTAACATTTGGCACAATTTGCTTAAAGGCTTGACAGTGGGGAAAATGCAGTGGCAAGTAGATGAAACAAAGAAAGCATAAAAGGCTCTATGTCCACTTCTCGTAAAACTTAGCACATAACAGATAATCCAAATATGTGGTAAGGAGGAAGAGAAGAAAGACAAAAGGAGGGAGGAAGAGAAGGCATATAAGTGAGAAGGAGACAAATGAGGGAGGGGACAGAAAGACAAGAAGGCAGAACCAATGTACGCAGGTGAATCGTCACCATTACTTTCCGACATTACACGGGATGAGAAAGCCTTTCGAAGGAGCAAACATTCACTGTGAGTGGGTGCTCCGGGGAATCTCTGTGGAGATTCCAAATGGAAATTATTTGAAAATGTAGAAGATCCCGGCCACATCGACAGCAGAAAGTGAAGGGGCGTGTCTAAGTGCCCGGTAATGAACAGGCTTCAGTATCAGACTAGACTTGTTCCTTTCCCAGCTTTTCTACTCACTAAATACATGGCCTTGAACCAGTTACCTCACGTCTCTCTGCCTCAGTTCCCTAATATGTAAAATGGGGCTTATAATTCCTAGGGCCAGAGAAAGAAGAGAATGATCGAGTACGTGCCGAGAGTTTAGCATAGTCTGTGTGGGTTATGCCCCTTGTTGCTGCCATAATAATAATAATAATAATAATAATAATAATAATAATAATAACAACTATTATTATTACTACTACTACTACTACTACTACTACTACTACTACTATAATACTATCACTAATGCTTTACCCTACTGGAAAATAATGGCTCAACATTTAGAAAGAACCCTACAAGCACTTATTCCCTTTGTCTCAGCGTTCCCCCTGCTGGAAACGGATCTCAAGAAAATAATTCAACAAAAGGATAGAGCTAAGTGCTCATTACTATAGCATTAGCCATAATTGTCAAAAAAATGCAACATCTTAAATGTCCATCAATAGGGGAATCATTTACAGTAAATTATGATGTATCAACATAATAGGGTATTATGCGACCATTACAACGATAATTATGACAATGTAGCATCATGAACAAATGCTTACAATTTAATGTTAAGTGAAAAAAGTATAAAATGATGTATATAGTACAACTGCAGCATTGTAAAAATATGCATGCATATTGGCGAGTACTGGAATCTTATATGCAGAAATTGAAATAATTATGTATGGGTGGGCACTTAAAGATTTTTTTTCGATTTTACAAATTGTTTTATAATATTGTTTTGAAACCATCTATTCAATAATAAAACATGCAGCAGGAGATTACTAAATAGGCGTGCTTGTTATAACTCACATCAGTGAATTAGTGGTGAAACCAGATTTGCCTAGAGATGTGCATACAAGGGCTTTGGGATATTTATGTGGGCAATATTTATAAATAATAAGCAAATAGCTAACACTTATATAACTTTTACTATGTGCCAGGTACTGTAGCCTGAGTGCCTCATTCATTTTATACATTAATTTTTTTACAATAAAGCTATTTTAGAGATAAGAAAACTAAGGCATAGCGTGCTTATGTAACTGGCCAGAAGCCACACAGCTACTCAGTAGAGGAATGGGATTTGAATCTAGGCAGTCTTATGCCCAGACCCATGCTCCTGATCATCACGTACACTACCTTCAGCCAGGGATGGCTTCCAGGGTATGTGATCAATGCGGTCACTCCACACAGAGCCCCCTGCCCAGAAGGATCCCACGTATGGGGCGTAATGCTCTGTTGTTGCCATCTTGGAATTCTTAATAATTTTCTCTTTGAATTTGTGTTTTGTGAGTGAACTCTGCTGGGACATGGCACCTGTGCTCAGGGCTCAGAGCCACTGCTCACACATGGCTCCACCTCAGTGAGGTGTGTTCGCAGGTCTGCCCTCCACCCCAGATGCCCTGAACCCTGCCCGGATGCCGCCTCTTCACCTCCACCTCGCAGCCACTGCCACCCTCATCAGGGCGGTGACCAGATAACACTGGAGGAGCAAAGAACACGTTCCATCTGCCTCCTGTGTCCCCAGGGAGGGCCTACAGGAGACTGGGGTTGGGCCTGTGCCCAGTGGCGTCCTGAGGTGGAGTAAGACTGTGGGTGTCTTGCCCTGGTTGGCATCACCATGATGCCTTCAGCGGGCAACTCAGCAGCAGCCTCGTATCTCCCCTTGAGCCAGGTACTTATGACGCTGTAGTTGCACGAGAGACTGGAGTCCCTTGGGGGTCGCCCCCGCCCTGGGCCATGTTGGGGCGATAGACCTGTGGGAAGTAGAGGCTGACTTTCCCACACCTGCCCAAGGCCCAACTATCTGTTTTGCACTGGTCCCCACAAATTACAAAGCTGGCCGGCCCTACATTGTGATATGGCTTTATGTACTAACAAAAAAGCATACATGTGGTTAAGATACAGACTCCTGGCCCTGGTCTGCCACAAATCCGAGGACACAACAGAGGGAGAATCACACAAATGATGCTCTGCCAGTGGCCTGAAATCACGTGTTCTACACAGTTTTATTCAGATGACATGACTTAGCCCATAGGTGGAAGTTATATTTTCTTAGTTGTCTCCAAAACTAGAAGCCGTAAGCCAGCTTTAGCAGACCCTGTCATCAGGAGGTGACAGGGCTCCACAGTTAACACACATGCTTGTCACCCATCCCCTTGGCCTGGAAACTAGGTATGCCATAAATGGTGTCACCTGTGTGGCCTTTCACTGGTCACTTTTTTTCATTCAAAAAAGGAATAAGATCATCTTTTCGCAGGTTGTCCTGAGAAGTAAATTAGGTAATGCCCATAAAGCAGTTATTGGTGTAGTGCGTGGTACAGAGTAAACACTCAGCAAATTTCACTGGTTATCCAGAGCTGCGGCTCATACAGCATCTTAGACACGGAAGTGAGAACTTGATGCTTCCAGTACCATATGGGACCATAAAGGGTGACATTCTGTGGGGAAAGTTTAAAAACCAGTTATTTTTATCTTCCCATGAGTTAAGCACACCTGAACAGCAGGGACTAACAGGTAGAACCACTATGTATTTTTTTCTCAGAAACACACTTTGCATAAGCTCATCTACACCCATAAAGGCTTGGTTGAGTTCCCAAAGTTATGTGCAGTGCCACATGGTGGAGACAACTTTGGTTTGATAAAGCAGAGCCGGTGCAGGTGCTGTCGGTTTATTCTTTATCCATAAAAAGTCCTGAGCGTTTCCATGTGGAGTCTGATATTTTTAGGATTTCAAATGGATTATTACATGCATAGAAACTCCCAACTGGAGGGGGCCTTTCATTTTTAGATCTCTTCTAATGAATAAGTTAACTCAACAGTGAGAAAAGAAACCACTATTGTTGACAACTTTCAATGGGATAAAAATCTTTGTATACACTTTTAAAACTAACTTGACTGAAGCATAATTTATATAAGACAAATATGCCTATTTTAGGAATACAAATCAGCGAGTTTTAACACATGTATACGTACGTACCTGTGACCACTGCCTCAATCAAACTATAGAACATGTGCCATCATTCCCAAAAGTTTCACTGTGTCCCTTCCCAATCAACCCCCACCCTCTACTCCAGGCAACCACTAACCTGATTGTTATTACAACAGATTCATTTGTCTATTACAAAACTTTATGTACATGGGATTATACCCAGGATAGCTGGTTGTGTAGTTCAAAGACCTGATGGCCAGGGAGCTGACAGTATAGCTTCCGGTGTGGGTCAGAAGGCCTGAGAACCAGCAGCACTGAGAGCAAGAGAAGACTGATGGCCCAGCTCAAGGAGTGAGGCAGAGAGCAAAGTCAACCCTCTTCCATCGTTTTGTCCTATTCAGGCCCTAAGTGGATTGGATGAGGCCTACCGACACTGGGGGGCGGGGGGGGGGAGCATGTGCTTTCCTCAGTGCCCCAGTGCTAATCTCACCTGGAAACACCATCACAGACACACCAGAAATCATGTTTAACCAGGTATCTGGTCACTCTGCAGTCCAGTCAAGTGACACAGGAAGTCAACCATCACACGTCCTGTGCGTACTAGTAGTTTCTTTGTGTTGCTGATTCTTATCACAAACTAAGGAAATACCACATATTGTTTGTCCATTCAGCAGGTACAGCACATTATTCTAGTTTTTGGCTAGTTGAAATAAAGCTGCATGAACATTCCTGTATAAGTCTCTTTTTTTGTGAACGTGTATTTTTATTTCTTTCAGGTAAAGAGAGATTTTATTTTCTATTGGGGGAAGTTTTGGTCGGTGAATGGTATGCATTTTTATCTGTATAACACTACCAAACTTTTTTTTTCAAATGCTTGTGCCAAGTTGTACTTACACCAGCAATGTCCAAGAAGTATTTGTTAAATTAATAAATTATTGCCTAACTAGCTATTTTATTGACAATGAAGAAAGAAATCAGAGGACTTCAAATTTTCACAAAATAATTCCACAACAAATGTCTCTGTGAGGAATTGTTTCTTACTTCTTAATAAAGTAACAAGAAGGGTCATTGTACACATCGAATTGATCAGCTAACTGCTTTTAGAAATTGAAGTCCTCAGATTTATGGCTGTTGTAAAAATAAATTTCAGCACAATGCTATACATGTAGTTTAAAATATCATAAATTTGATAAAAAAGATTCCAAGTGAGTAATAAAGGTAGTATGTTATTAAGGAGGAAAAGATGCTTATATTTCAACCACAAATAACAGATTTTGGATATATAGTGCTTCATTTTTCTGTAATATGCTAGTAGAAGCTCATCCTAAATCATAGAAAAGTGTGTAGCCTTCCACAGGGGCAAGTTTTATAACTGTCTTAGTGCGTTTGGGCTGCTATTACAAAAGACCACAAACTGGACAGCTTAAAAACAACAGAAACGGGTGAGGGCCCTCTTCTGGGTTATAGTTTTCTCATTGTACCCTCAGGCAGATGGGGCAAGGGAGCCTTTGGGGCATTTTATAAGAGCGTTAATCCCAAACACGAAGGCCCCACCCTTATAACTTTATCACCCCCCCAAAATTCCACCTGCTGATACCATCACTTTTAGGGGTTAGGATTTCAATATATGAATTTTGGGGAGACACAAACATTCAGACCATATCAGTCTCACATTGGGGTTGTGCTCACAATGTCCATGAAAAGCAAAATAAATAAATAAATAAATAAATAAATCAGAGAATGATACAGGGTTGCAACCAGTGCTGACTAAAATCCCAAAATCTGTCTCCACAGTATCCTGGCAGACCCAATAAGGCAGAAAACTTTCAGAAAATGAACTGTATTCCTCTTGGCATCTTCCATGTCCAAAAGCTCTGCAGGGATCCCTAGGTGTTCAACAGGTGCATGAAAAAGGGGACTAACCTCATCTTTATGTGCTACAGGCTATCGTGAGTTCAGGTCACTTCACAGGCCCCAAAAGACTTTGTTATTTATGGCCTAACTTGATTGAAAGACTGACTCCTCAGTGAAGTCTGTAAAACAGGAGCTCTTGTTTCCTCTATTTCCAGAGGAAGAATTGAGGCTTAGAGGGTTTAATTGGCTTTCCCAAGGCCACACTAATGACATCACTGCCCTGAACTTGGTGTTCATGGCAAATTGAAGGCCCTTATCTTCTATCCCCCAGCTCCGGTGTTCCATGAGTGACCCTCATGCCACCAATGGGTTTTGTACATTCAAAAATATTTCTATTTTGCTCAATAGTAGGACTCGCATGATCTGAATCATAATGTCATCCTTTTTCATCATCTCTTTCTTTTTACCTTTGTGGAGGCAGCCTGATGTCCACGGCGGAGGTGTGAATTAAACTTACAGTTCCTTATGACAAAATTCCCCAGGCCACACACAAGATTGTTTATACATAATAATCTTATCGGGGGATTATGAAGCCTAATTAATTATTGTTTGTAAAGTGGCCTGAAATATGCCATGAAAGGTTTTACCAGGGCCTGCAGTATCGGTGGCGGCATAAGCACGGTGTGTAGAGAACTAACAAAAATGATAGATAGCCAGTGAGGCAGACAGAGTCAGTGGGAGGGTGTAATTAGTGGAGCACCTGCATACCCCTGAGATTCCTGGGAGCTACGGGTTCAAATCCAAGCAGATAAACCTGTCTCTTCATCCTATGGCTGTAGTCAGATGTATGGACCACAACTATGAGCAGCCTTAGTGGTAGCTTGGATTGGACCTGGAAAATAGAGTATGTATATCATTCATTTTGAAGCATTGGGTTTCTAGCCGGTACATAAGATAATAGAGTGATAGTTCCCTGGTCACCTTCGTTTGTAAGACCATACCTGGAGCTGTTGTTCACAATAGGAGTTTGCATTCCCTTGGAAAGAATATTTAGACTGTTAATTGGAATTGTGGTTATGCCAAAGGTTGAGATCTGTGGACCATTAAGGGGGTATGTACAAGTTCAGTGACCGAAAGTAACCTCACAGGGTGATCCGATCATAAATTCCTAATTGGACAGGTCAAGGTGGATAGTCACACCCCAGCCACGTAACTGCTTTAGTAAAGGGTTTTAGCCAGCCCTGTCTATTGTTTTTGTGCATCTAGGTTAAGGCACCTTAATGCCCAAAGTCATTCTCTTTTCCAGACCTCTCAAAGGCATAATCGCCCTCAAGGGTCAAGGGAGCATGTAGCCTTGTTCACTATCTTGTACCTTGCTTTCTCCCATCTTAACGTAATCTTCCTTAAATTCCGGCCTTAATTCCAAGTGTATAAAAGAAACTGAAAAACTGCCATTCTCCAGAGCATTTGAGATCTTGCTTCCCAGCATGTCATCAATTTGGCTCAAATGATCTCTTATAAAAATTCTCTACAGGGTCAAACGTTCTGAACTTGACAGGTCAGATCTGGGTTCCAATTCTTTCTACTTGCACGTTGGATTAACTTAACATCCTGAGCCCTCATTTTCGCCATCTAAAACATGGTTCGTTGCCAAAGGGAGGTTTAAATGAGTGCTTAGTAGACTATCTGGCACATTGTAACCACTCCACAAATGAGAGCTTTAATCATTCAGAACAAAGACTTCACACGCACCTCCTAACATCTTTACTTCGGAAATGAGGAGCCCCAGAGACAGGAGTTAGTTTAATAGAGGCAGAGACAAGTCTACAAAACTAGGTGAGCATCAATCTCAAACCATGCTTTACTTCCTAAACTATAAAAACACCAGGATGCCTGGAGATAAAGTGAGCTCCCTTTCACTATAAGATTTCACAAAAAGCTTGAATTATTTTATGTATTCATTCATTCGTTTGTTTATTTTTGAGAGCCAGCTTTGAAATGTGCCTGGGGTTGAAGATGGACAGATCAGGGTTCAAAACTCACCTCACTCCCTCACTGTCAAGGCTTTCACTTAGGCTATGTCAAAGCCTTAGTTTCATCTTCTGTAAAAATGGGAATTATGTATTGTTATGGCCTGAATGTATCCACAACCCCCACCCCCAAATTCATATGTTGAAGCCCTTACTCCCAAAGTGATGATATTGGGAGGTTGGCCTTTGGGAGGTGGTTAGGATTTGATGAGGCCATGAGCCTGGGGCCCTCATGATGGGATTAGTGTCCTTCTAAGAAGAGGAAGAGATGAGCTTTCTCTTCCCCATGAGAGCACATAGCAAGAAAGCTTCATCTGTAAGCCAAGCGGAGGGCTCTCGCCGGAACCTGAGAATGGTGGCTTCCTGATCTCTGACTTCCAGCCTCCAGAACTGTACAAAACAACTTTCTACTGTTTAAGTCACCTCGTGTATGGTATTTTGTTATAGCAGCTTGAGCTAAGATATATCTATATCTATAGCTATCTATATTTACAGATATATCTCTATTATACATATAGATTATAGGTATTGAAAAAGATATGTAATATCATTTTGAGATTCAGAAAGGTC
>NW_017731473.1:1363676-1366138 GCF_001890085.2 Hipposideros armiger | reverse complement strand
AGTCTTATAAAGTTCAACCTTAAATAAATCTGTTTAATTCTGTTTAAACCAGAGATTCCCAAACACATTGGCCATGCCAGTTTTTTGTTTGTTTTGTTTTTTCCAGAATACCTCTTTATACGCTCTGTGGCATTTTACAGAACATTCGTAAGGATCTTATGGGGAAGGTATTCCTATTATTATTCTTTACATATAAGTAAACCAAGAATTAAAGAGGTGATTTACACGATCTAGATCTCAGAGTAAATGATAACGTTGAGAGATGAGATAGGAACCCAGATCTACCAATTCTGAAGATCTTGGTTCAGCTCCTTGATGTTCAAGGGAACCCAGGACAATAGCTAAGAAATCAGAGCCCAAGCCTCATCTATTGTTTCCAGGAATTAATGAAA
The DNA here is from genome assembly GCF_001890085.2 of Hipposideros armiger. Lineage (NCBI taxonomy): Eukaryota > Metazoa > Chordata > Mammalia > Chiroptera > Hipposideridae > Hipposideros > Hipposideros armiger. Next base: position 1,365,746 of record NW_017731473.1, on the reverse strand, counting down.
TAGCATTTGCCAAGGTTTCTGTGGAAGCACCACCCACAGTCAGTTCCTACTTAAGCTAAACACTGTGAGCTCACACAGGTACCCTTTCACTTAGTATTCATCAGGCGAGTTTTGGCCACCTCTGTCCAAGTCCTGTCACCTGCCTGCCAAAAGCTTAAGCTCTAGATTTTTCAACATCACTCGGCAAACAGGTAAAGATGCTGGGATTTAAATTCAGATCTCTAAAAAGAACACATGCACTTTTAACAACTGGTCTACTTCCTCCTTGCAGGTAAGATAAGAAAAACAGAGGTATAACTTTTGTCCTATGAAGCGTGTGGGAGATGTTCATGGAAGATTAGTCAAAGACGTGCAAAGGAAAGGTTCACAGGAGGAAGTGGCCAGTTTAGGCTGAAAATGATCAGGGATAATTGCACAAAGAGGTGGCTTTTGAGTTGGGTTTTAAGAAATGAGTGAAATTTTGACAGACGGAGAGGATCAGGGAGAAACATTTCAGAGCCTCTGAGATCATCTGCAAGTGCTGCTTATTTCTCTTGGGCGATGAACACACTGACATCAACTTAGAATGTGTTAACTTCTCAGTTCACTCGTAAATAGCTTTTTCTAAAAGAATGGCTGGCAGAGGCCAGTGTTCAGATATGCTCTTAACAAAGCTTCTCAGTCAACTTGACCTTAACCCAAGGACTTCTACAATTCTAGAGGAGATTCTTAGATGTGCAAAAATTATGGAAAAATACCCATTTTGAATGTTCCTTGTGGGCAGGAGGGACGTGTCCAGGAGAAGGGTCTTCTTTAAGATAAGAGTCTCCCAAACTACTGAGGGAATAATTCTCAACTCTGAGTTTTATTTAGCGCAGCCAACAATACCAAATAAATATGAGAGAATTAGGATTTTCACATTAGGAGGTAGGTGTAGGTGTTTTCATAATAACAGCATTTATGAGTCAGCTATATTGTGTAGAGGATATCCACTCATTATCTCAATAAATCTTATGAAACATATGCCATTATCACACCCCTGACCCTGACATTTTCCAGATAAGTAAATTAATCTGCAGAGATTAATTACCATATCCAAAGCCACAAGTTAGATACAGGTCAGATCTTAGATTTGAACTCAGGGTCTCCAAGTCCAGAGACATTGTTTTGAATTTGATGCTTTATACCCTTTCAGGTTGCCTCCTCTCTCCATATGCTGCTGCAGCTGATTGGCACAGAGACTTCCAGCCACCTAGTGAGCCACAACTTCTCAACTAGCGTTTATGCTGAGTCATGTGGAGCAAATCCTCCCATTATTTTCAATGACACTGGAGGTGGACAGGAAGGAGGAATTAAAGTAAAGTCAGGTTTACAGGACTTTTTAAAAATAAATAGAGTTGTACTAAATATGGGTATATCCTATGTCCATTTATAGAATGTACAGAAACAGTCAAAGGCAGTTATGTGAATAGGGTTGACAGCTTGCTATCTTAGGTCCATGGAAGACCTGCTTTAATGATGATCTAAAATGATGTGGAATGATCTTATAGATTCAGTGAAGCTGTACCCTTCTTGAGGGTTAGGTCCCATAGTCAATGCTCAAGGCAAAAAAAATGTGTATGGTCTAAATTACCCTTGAAAACTCCTCAAATAATAGCAATTACAATCATACACATATAATAGTTACCATGTGCCAAGTACTTTATATAAAGGGCATTCAATCCTCAGGACAATTCTATGAGGAAGTCCAATTATCATCCCCCTTTTACAGATGAGAAAACTGTGTTAGACAGAGACTGAGTCATTTGGCTGCTGTCCTATCATTATTAAGTGGTAGTTGTGCGAGTTGAAACTAAACAGCCTGGCTCCAGACACTGTGTTCTGAACCACGATGCTCTAGTGCCTAGTATCCATAACGTGCAGTGTCGTGCCTTGTCTTCAGGGCTGACTTGGTTTAAGGGCCATGGTGTGTAATTGTTTCTTTGGGGGTCAGATGCACAATCATCACGGTGAGACACTCACACCACGATGTGAGGACAGCGGATTCATACATCTCTCCATGATGTGAGAAAAGCTAATACACCCCGGAGC
>NW_017731473.1:1361446-1363601 GCF_001890085.2 Hipposideros armiger | reverse complement strand
TCTCTCTCTCTCTCTCTCTCTCTCTCTCTCTCTCTCTCTCTCTCTCGTTTTGCTTTCTCATAAACTTGGCATGTGAGTAATTTCAATGTGTTTAGTTTTACACTGGGTTTTTTCAGAAAAGACCCATCACCCTCTTCATGCCACCATCACTAGAAGTCCCTGAAAGTAGAATGTGTTTAAAACGCAACTCCACTCTCTTTTGTGAATTATTCTCCTCTGACTAGAAACTAATAATAAATTGATTCCAAAATTCTTCATAAAACATTCCATTTTTCCCTGAGTTTAAACACTGTGGCTTTATCTATGAATATGCTTAGCCTCCCCCTGGGTGCCTATGAGCTCCTAACCCACTCACTCCACAGTGCAGATTAGTGACGTCTGCATGAGTGAGTTAACTTTACTCAGGTCTCCTGAATCAATTCTTCAAACACCTGCAGCACGCTTTCCAACTGAGGTGAGTGTGGCAGTGACAAAACGAATCCATGACACAGTCCTTGCCCCTAAGGAGAGGCAAGATTTGCAAACACGGATTAATGAGTGAGTAACAAAATACACTTTATGATACTGAATGTGATGTGCATAATGTGGGTAATTTGTCAGAAAAGGAGGGCATTGTCCGTCAACTAAATTTTGCAGGAAATTCTCTTTAGAGGATGCAAGAAATAGAGCAAAGTAGATACCAACTCTTTCTAAATATCTACAATAATGATAGTAGTGATAATGAATTTCACTGGGCACCTGTTATATATGCTCTAGACCCTCTGCCAGGTGCTTTACGTACAGAACCCCTGATAGTTGTAATGACTCTGCAAGTTTGGTGTTCCCGTCCCATTTTGCAGATGAGTAAACTGAGCCCAATGCATTTCAGGAACTTAACCAAGTGTCACCGCTGGGATGCAAACCCAAACGATGCCTCCCGACCTCTGCCTTTTCTTGCCTCTGGTGCTCAGCCAGCCTGTGCTGGTTCAAAAGACGATGTTTTATTTGCATTGCCTGTATTGGATGCATTATCTCATTTGTCTCTTCCATACATCTTTTGAAGTACATAGAAAAAGTAATATTAGCTCCCTTTTGTAGAGGAGGAAGGAGAACAAAGCGAAAGGACACGTGAATTGCCCAGCCTCGTGATCATTCATTCAGAAATACTTTGCGCCGTTTTGCGCCCGTGTACTGTGTGGGAACCTAGGAGTATGTGGTCAGCGAATGTATGACTCCTGCACTCGCAGGGCTCAGAATCTTCTGAGCCATGAATTATGTCATCACAGAAATACATATTTAATGGCGACCTGGGGCAACTGCCGTACAGGAAAAGCTGACGTGCCTCAGGCATGCGTAGTACAGGGAGTGACCATTCCGAGAAATGGAGGACGATGCACCTGGTGGAAGGACCTGTGAGCTGGCATCTGCAGGCGGAGGGTACAGTTAACTAACTAGTTGGAAGCGGAGCAGAGCAGCAGGGGCTTGCTTGGGTCATTCCATGAACAGACAGACAGGAGGCCAGTGTTTTTGGTGCTCACAGGGCAAATACAAGTATTGCAGGGCTAGAGAGACAGACAGAGCCTGATCAAGCCCAGTCCTGTGAGCTTGTGGATGCATTTGTTTTTTACTGTAGAGAAGAGGGAAGATCCTGTGTTTTAAGCAGAGGTGTGACTTTTGCATTTTAAAAGGGTCCCGCTGGCTGCAGAGTGAGACCACACCTATTAAATGAGAGTTGGGAGGTGGGAAAGAGGCTCTTTTGGGAGTGGGGTGGGGGGAGGGCGAGGGGAGGGTATGGTGGCCTGAACTAGGTAGTGTCAAAGGGATTGAAGAGACAGGGGTGGATTTCAGACATACAATTAACGGGACTTGGAGCCTGATTGACTTGGAGACGGAGGACAGGCTAAAGAAATGCAGAGCCCGTCACCTGGGAGCCCAGTCTAGGGCTGCATACAACGTGACCGGGCCTGCTGGAGCCAGGGACCCGCTCTTAATTTAGATCTTCACTCTATCTGGGCAACGAGCAAGGAGCACCGGGACTAGAGGTACGGAAACTGGGTTGGAAATGAGGCCACTTCCCAAGCTCGGCCGTGGTATTTTCGATGCTGGACTTGGACTTGTGGGCATCTGTGGGGAGGTGTGTGTGTGTGTGTGTGTGTGTGTGTGTGTGTGTGTGTGT
>NW_017731473.1:1308228-1361246 GCF_001890085.2 Hipposideros armiger | reverse complement strand
AGAGAGAGAGAGAGAGAGAGAGCTAACTTTCCTCTCCTGCCCCAGTTTCTCTGAGCTGCTCTGTCTTTTGTGTTCTTTGCCAAGAGGAAAGAAAACAGATTGTTCTTGCTCAGAGCATTCAGCTGACTCAACTGGTGCCAAAACAAAAAAAGCTCTGAGAACATCATAATAATTGCTCATGTGTACACAGCACTTTACAGTTTACAAAGGGCTCCACATTACACTCATAAAACTGTAAACCCTGTGAGGCAAGCCTCCTACTATTAATTTCACTTCAATTTGAAAGACAAAAAAAAATGTTCTGAGGTTAAATGATTGGCTTCAGCTTTACGGCATAGGCGTAGCAATCACATGTGACTTTAGTTTTCCTTCCACTGCTTACATCAGGCTTGAGTTCGCCATGAAGGGGCCACCTATGATGTGAAGGGCTGTGTACAGACCTTTCCCATTCAGAGACCCTTTCCCACGGGGCACTCACTTTCATCATCACAGCAGGACTCAAGTTATCATCCTCATTTCAGATGAGAAAACAGGATCACAGGTGCCCAAGGTCAAACAGCCAGCAAGTGGAGTTGGAAACTAACCCCAGTTCTCCTACCGCCCTCTGCCTCCTCCCGGGATTACTGTTAAAAAGGGTGTGGGAGCTCACATTCAGAGAGCGACTTAAGTAATTCAGGTGTGCTGGCACTGAGGAGGCTGTCACTTACAAATCTCGAGCCCAGGTTAAAGCTCTCATCTGAATGAACCCTGGTCTGCAGCAGCGAGGAAGGGTTGGGTTAAGAGCAGCTGTCACTGCAATCTCCTAATTGGAAATAATTGGGATTCTGTCTCAAACCACAGAGCCCTGATTTAGCCAGCTCAGCCTCAACCAGGAAGCATCTGTTACCATCTCCAATGGCAACGGTTCAATCCCCACTCCAGCACACTATTCTTCCCTGCCAACTGGCAGGCTTTTACCACTTGGAGCCTGCAGGCTTCTAGAGCCAGCCCTGAGGCCTCAGGAAGAATCAAGTTAGGTCAACTTCCCAAGCTAGGACACAGGAAAAAGGTGGGCAAGAGAGAAGGCACAACACGATGCTAAAGAGTCTCCTCTGGGTAAGGGGAACTAGAGTTTCTGAGGATGTGCCATGCACTGTGCTGGGGGAGTCATATATGTGAATTTATTTCATAACCCAGGGAAGCAGGAGATAATGCCTTTTGGCAGAGGAAGAAATAGACTCAGAGAGGTTCTACTGCTGGTCCACAGTCACACAGCTAGTGAATGGTGGAGCTGGGCTTCGATCTCCTGTCTCTCTGGTGTTAAGGCTAATAATGCTCTCCTCATATTTCCGCTCTTCCTGTTTTAGCATCTCTGTGGTTTAAGACTCCCTGTGGGAGTATTCCTGGTCTCATTTCTCCCTGTCTCTCAAGGCAAAGCTCAAGAACCATCTGCTCTTTAAAGCTCTCCCTTTCCCCTAAGGTGAAATTATGGGCAGAGAACAGAGTCCCAGAACTGAGAGAGCCGGGAGAAGACTTTGGAGAAGAAATCCACAGTTGCTGAGCAGCAAATATCGGTTGTTTTTATCTCACCTTGCTTGTGGATGCTGGAAACAGGCTTCTGTTTATTATGCTAATGAATCCTCGGTGATTCTCCATTGCTTATGTATAATTAAGATGGTCTTTTAAAAAAATACCTCCTCCTAGAGTTTGGGAAAACTGAAGTGTTTGTTTGGATTGGTAATAACTAATAACAGAAAATATGGCAACAGCTTCCAAAAGAACTGCAAGAAATGAGCTGCCTAGTGGCTCACGGAAGATACCGCGAGATACCCCAGAGCACTGTGGGGGGTATGCGGGGTTCAGGATAAAGGGGCAGCGTCTTGTTCGCTTCCGGTCAACCTATGATGGGGCCTCCCCACTGCCACATTTTGGGAAGAACTTTGACTGTTAGACCAGGTCCAAAGAAGAGTTCCTAGATGACAAAAGAGCTGGAATGATCCCATTAGAGGGCTTATTAAAATGAAGGACCTCCTCTGGGCCTTTTAAAAAATGAACAGATGCAATGCGCTTGGTGTTTCTCAGTTTTCCTCCTTTACCTGTCATTGGTTTGTTTGTTTAATAAGCATGTGATAGAGTAATGGATCACTGAGGATCTGTGTGTCACATATGACTTGATCATGTGCCATGTGCCTGATGCAATGCCAGGTGCTCGGATGACATCGATCAACCTGGGCCTTGGTTTCACGGAGCTTACATTCTAGTTGCGTGAGATGACATAAGCGAGTAAACCAAGATATGGAGAAGGTAATTTCAGATTGTGACAGGGGATATCAAGAAAACGAAACAGGATAATAGGGATAAGGTGATAAACAGTGATTGAGAAAGTTAATCCTCTGGTGCCAAGCAGGTGAAATTTAAGATCTGAATGATCAGAAGGAACCAGACCAGCACAGACCTGGGGCAGAGCGTAACAGGCCAGAGGCAACCACAGGTGCAGATTTCCTGAAGCAGGAATCGGTTTGGGGTGCTCTTGGAACAGAAAGAAGGCTGGGGTAAGGGGGCCGGGGGGGTCAGTGGTGAGAAATGAGGTCAGAGCATAAGCAGGGGTCCGACACGTAGGGCCTGTTAATAAGAAGGCATTTTACTCTAAGTGCGATGGGAGGAAGACTTTGGAGGGTTTTCTTCAAAGGAGTGACATGACCTTTGTGTGTGTTATCTGCCTTTGTGTGTGTTGGGTCTGACTCCTGGTGACCCCATGAATGAGTGATGTCCACAATGTCACCAGCCCTGCTCAGCTCCTGCAGACTCATGCCCATGGCTTCTTCTGTGGAGTCAATCATCTCATCTTCCTCTTTTCCTCTGCCTTCTAATTGCCAAGTGTTTTTGTCTTTTCCAAAGAACCCTGCCTTCTCAGGATGTGCCTGAAATAGGACAGCCTCTGCTTTGTCATTTTTGCCTCCAGCGATATTTCAGGCTTAATTTGCTTTAGGACCCACTTGTTCATCTTTTTGGTAGTCCAGGGTAGAGCTCTCCTTCAATACCATATTCCGAATGAATCAAAAAAATTTTTTTTTCTTCCTATTAACTTTCTTCACTGTCCAACTTTCACATCCTTACATAGTTATTGGGAACACGAAGGTGTGGATGACCTTAGCCTTGGTCTCTGAGGACACATCTTAACCCTTGATGATCTTCCCTAATTCTCCCATTGCTGCTCTTCTGAGTCTTAGCATCCTTTTGATTTTTATGACTAAGACATCAAAGACATGATGTAATGAGAAATATGGACCTTACCCATCATACAATGTGCATAATCACAACATTGACTCTTGTTTCGAGGCTCCCGGCTCTCCCTAAATCCCATTCACATTCCTCTTCTATTTCATAGAATGCTAAGGCGCCTTCTCATTCTTACACAAGCACATTTGAGGGAAGGAGGGCTGTTTAGCTCAATGAAAATAATTAACAACAATCTTTGACAATGCAAAGAGTGCTGAGCAAAAGAGAGTTTGGATTTATCATATGGGATGTAACCATTTGAACTGCAGGCTCCAGGTTCCCACCCCTTTTTCTTCACACAAACCTCCCCGCCCCTTGCAGCGTTACTATGTTGGGAGTGTATGCCCAGTGGGAAGACAAGAGTCCTAACAAGGACAAATGTTTGTAAGTATCAGGAAGGGAGCACGTACCTCTTTTTAGTCAAGTCCTAACTTTCTTACACTCTCTTCCATGAAACATTTCCAAATGCTTCTTTACTATTTATTTGCAAATATATTTCATTTCTTCAATTTCAACTTAAGCTCCTAAAGTGCTGTATCCCTGCCTGACTTATATTTAGATGGGGACTTGCCTCTCCCACTTGCCTGAAAACATCTCAAAATAGGGACTATGCTTTCTTGTCTATCATATCCCACATAGTGCCTGTATTACGGGCTGAATTCACACACACACACACACACACACACACACACACACACACACACCGAATCCATATATTAAAGTCCTACACTACAGTATCTCAGAAGGTGATTGTATTTGGAGATAGGGCTTTTAAAGAGGCAATTAAGGGAAAATGAAGTGATATGGATGGCCCAAATCCAACACAAGCAATGTCTTTATAAGAAGAGATTAGGACACACATGAGTGTGCCCAGGGGAAAGACCATGGGTGACACAGGGAGAAGGTGGCCATCTGCAACCCTGAGGAGAGAGGCCTCAGAAGAACCAAACCATGCTGACACCTTGATCTTGCATTTCCAGCCTCCATAACTGAGAAAATAAATTTGTTGTTTAAGGCCCCCAGTCTGCGGTAAATTTGTCATGGCAGCACCTGCAACTAACGTGGCCTGCCATAGTACACGTGACTTTTCTGATTCTCCTGCTACAGTGCGAGCACACCAAGGCCAGCAGCTGCAGGCTTTGTGCCCATGGTTCCCCGAACCAGGCTTAGCACCACATGAATGAATCTGAACCGTCATAAAAGTGGCAGGCCCAGAGAGCTTAAGTGATTGCCTGAGTTCACTCCATACCAGCACAAGAGCCTGCCTCTTCCCTACCCTGATTTGGAAACATCTCAGAGATGGTCGCAAGCATAAGATTCACGGTAGCAGAACTGAGGGTTTAGGAAGCACCGAGAATGGCTCCCAGGAGAAGCTTGAGTCCATTCAAGGGCCAAGTGATTAGGGGACAACACCCAGGCTCACCAACGCTGACAAGTGTGTGCTTGAAGGAGACTGCCCAGTCCCCAGTATGGCAGGTGGGGCACAGTCTGCTCTCTTTTCACACCACTTCCTAACTTTCTCCAAAGGCAGGAAGAGTTGTTTGTCTGAGAGGTCCAGTCTGCGTCACTGATGGAGCCGTGATTAATAGTGAACAGACATACTGAGCCTGAAAAAGGCAGGGAGCGGATCCTGGCATATTTCTTGTATGCCCTTTACCTGTTCAAGAGGCAGAGAGCACAGGCTAACCTGTGTCCCCACCGGAAACCAGCCATGTCTTTCTCCCCCAGGCAGGCTGGAGCGTGTCAGCTCCTGTTAGATTTAGGAAGCACGTGGATATGGACTTAAGGTTTGAAGGTAGGCAGCAACTCCAACTCATCTTTTCGCTGGAGAGCTCCAACTATGGCCTTGGCGACTGGAACACACATTCACATACAGTAGGGAATTTGACTGTCATGTGGTCATCACTCCCTGTTTATCTTCAAAACACAGTGGGTGGGATAGGAACACGTTTCTGGTCCCTGTGGATATAAACCCCGTCTTTCGCTACCCTATGACCTCACAGCCCCAAACTCTCCCACCGTCACCGGGGCTCCGTGATGTTTGCACAGAGACAGTTGGGCTGCACGTCCGTGGGTGGTTTAAGATCCTGTGAATTACGCAGATCCTGGCTCTTATATCAATTATTCTGGTCCTTCGTGTGGGCCTGTGTGGGCTGCAGCGTGTGATTTCTGGTTCTCGCCCTGCAGGGGCTCTTAGCAGCCTGACCTTTTGAGTCACTTCTTCACTGAATCACTTTTCTTAATTTGTAATGTTCCCCCCACCCCTGACTTTTCTCTTCTTGACACCCATTCTGACCAGCCCACTGATTCCTAACCTGCACAGCTCCATTCTCAGGCTCCCCTTCTCCCTCTCAAGTGTGAAGTTCATCGCCTAAAACAAATCAAGTGTGACTTTCCCCCCTTTACTTTCCTAATCATTTTAAAATGCTGATTTGTTTCCCAAAATAATGGGGGCAGAGCAATATTCTAAAAGGGTAATGAAAACAGGACAATTTTCTTTGCTTTGAGCATTGAGTTCACTTTCACTTTTAAATTAAAATAATATATACACATATTTATATACATATATACATACACACATATATATCTTGCATAAAGAATAGTGTTCCTAATAAAAATTTTAGTTACTAGAGAAAAAACAAAAGAAAATAAACTATACAAATGTATATACAGCTGTAGATGCAATTTTCCTTCACAGTCTACTGGCAGAAATAGCCTCCTGAGGTCAGCTGCTCTGAAGCATTCTGTCCCCATTCTAATAAAGACCCAATGGCATTTATGCAGGATGTGCTGCTAGGTAATTCTGCTGCTGCTGCTTCATTTCTATAGTTCCCTAAAGCCAGAATAACGTCAACTTCTCCAAAAGCAAGAATCTGGGAAGAGCTGGGTTGCTATAGACCCCTCCTCCCTAAGTTATCGAAGAGATAGCTGCTGAAAGCAGAGGGTGGAGCAGGTCCGAGGAAATGCACTGGGTCCCCCTCCTATGTATGTCTGGGGGGATCACACTGCCCAGCCAGTGGGGTGGCATGTGGCTTGGTCCATACTTTACTTCCCTCACCAAAACAAATCTCTGCCAAATAATACAATTGAATGTGTACCTCTATACTTAATTATAATTGTCACCCTTTCTTTACAGGTAAGTTTCTCAGTTGAAATATGCAAATATCAAATAATAATGAAGTATTGCATTAAAACATGACTTATCTCCCAGAATCCCTCAGGGCTTCACACAGTGGAATCTATATTTAGAACCTGTCTACAAGCCACCATCTTGGCTACTGCACTCCAGTAGCATTGTAATGGACACAAATTTGGGTCTTCCCTAGTTATCTCAGTTGATTTGTAATATAGTTCTATTTGGTTAGAGGCTATGCTCTGTAAGATAGCTATCTTTTAAAATTTACTGAGACCTACTGAATAGTCTGTGATGAACAATGATGAACATTCAATGTACAAACTTGAAAACTTTGTGTCCTTGGTCATTTTTGGGTTTCATATGTGTCAATGTGGTCGATAGTGTTGTTCAGAGTTATATCCTGGGTGATTTTCTGTTTAGTTGTCTATCAATTACTGAAGAGGAGTGTTAAAAATCTTCAACTACAAATGTGGCTATATCTCTCTTTTAAAAAAAATTCTGTCAGTTTTGCTTTACGTATTTTGGAGATCTGTAATCAGGCATATATACATTTAAGATTACTATGTCTTCCTAATGACTTGACCCTTTTTCAGTATCAACTGTTGGGCATTATCTCTGGCTGTACACCTTGCTTTTAATGGGAAACCACCTTACTAATAATTGTTTCAGGTAAGGCTAAGCAAAAGATGCTAAAACCAGTAGGTGAAAGTTTGATGAAAAACATAACATGAACATGGTCTCAAAGACTCTCCCAACAAGATTCCTAATAATGAACAAATACAAAAATAGTAGCTTTGTAGGAGAAACCTGGTGGATACCACCGTCATCAAACGATCAAAGTTAATCACCAGAATCCAGACAAATAGTCATGGTTTTCTTCCTAACCTTTTGTAGAGCAAAGGACAGTGTCACTCCCCAGGTATTCCTGTCCAAAACGCATAACCAGAGCCTGCCTGATCATGGGCAAATATCAGACAGGCACAATTTGAGGAACATTTGAACAAAGAAGGCCTGTGAATTTTTTAAAATCTCAAGATCACAAAGGACGGAGGCTGAGGAACCATTCCCCATTAAAGGTAAGTGAGAGTATTACGCTAAGTGAAATAAGTCAGACACAAAACGTCGAGGACCATATAATTTCACTGATGTGTGGGATATAAAACTGAAAACAACAAAGGAACAAGACAAACAAATGAAGAAACAAAAACTCATAGACACAGACAATAGTTTAGCGGTTCCCAGAGGGAAAGGGGGGAGGGGGGTGGTAGATGAGGGTAAAGGGGGTCAAATGTAAGGTGATGGAAAGAGAACTGACCGGGTGGTGAACACATAATGTGATCTATAGATGACGCATTACAGAATTGTACACTTGAAACCTATGTGATTTTACTAACCATTGTCACCCCAATAAACTTTAATAATAATAAATAAAAGGTAAGTAAAGGGACATAACTAGGTGCTATGTTTAATCCTGGGTTCAATTGTGAACTGGAAGAAAAGTGGCTGTGCTCTGAAAAAGGCCTCAGTGGAACAATGGAGAAAAATTAAATAGGATCTGTAGATTAGATAATAACAATGTTAATTTCCTGATTTTGATCATTGTTTTCGTGTTTATGTGAGAGAATGACCTGGTTTGGGGGAAACACACACAATGGACTATTTAAGTGTAAAAGAGAATTATGTATGTCAGAAAAAAATGATCTGCAGGCTTGGGTGCGTGTGCACAGATCTTCACACAGATAGAGAGAGAAAGGGAGAGGGATGGAGAGAGAATGATATTGAGAAATGTGGTAAAATATTAACCATTGGAGAACCTGGGTACAGAGTGTATAGCGAGTCTTTATTTTGCAGTTTTTGTGTACGTCTGAAATCATTTTAAAATAAAAAAGTAATCTTTGTCTCAAAGTCTATTTTTTTCTGTCTGATATTAATACAGTCACTTCAGCTTTCTTAATCTGAATGTTTGCATGGCGTTTTTTCTCCACCTTTTAACTTTCAAACTATCTGTGGCTTCATATTTAAAGTACCACACGATGGAACGGTGCCTTGCTTTTTTATTTAGTTTGATAATCTCAGGCTTTTAATTGTAGTGTTGAGTTTGTTTAGATTTAATATTATTATTCATATAGTTGGATTTAGGTTTACAGTTTTTTTTATTACTTTGCTATTTGTCCTTTCCTGCCTTAATTTGGGTTAATCAAATCTCTTCTAGCATTTAATCTTAATTCTTCCACTGACTTTCCAGCTATGCCTACCTCTTCACTATTCTCTGTTAAATGGTCGCCTCAGTGATTTCAATATGCATCCTTAAGTTATTCTAGTCTGTCTACTTAGAGTTAATGTCACGATTTCTAAGAACGAATCTTGGAACAGTAGCGTTCTTTTTACCATACTTCTTTTGTATGCTTTTGTATCTTATCCGCCACTTATGTGTCGTATTATAATTTTGTGCTCTAAAATGTCATATGTATTTTAAATATATTAAAATTGTCTTTTGTTTATTTTTATACTTACCACTCCTGGTACTTGTTATCTCTTTCTGTAGCTCTGTCAATTTTCTTGAGCATGATAAACTGTCTTCAGGATTTCTTACAATTCCAGTCTTCTGGGGACAAATTATCTCTATTTTTAAACATCTAAAAATGTCCTAATTCTGCTTTCATTTTTTATGGATATTTTTGCTGGATATGGACTTTTAGGAGTATTCCACTCCCACCCCCACCACTTTAAAGATGTCATTTGTCTTCTGTCCTCCACTGATTCTGATGAGAAATTAGCTATTATTTGCTATTCGCATCCTTCTTTTACTGTATCTAATGTGTCATTTTCATTAGATTCATTCAATTTTTTCTTTTAATTTTTGGTAATTTGACTACGATGTTCCTAAATGTCATTTTCTTTATTCTTATCCTTATGGGGTCTCACTGATATTTTTGCATCTATAAATTTATGTTTTCTAACAAATATGGGCACAATTTAACCATAATTTCTTCAATTGTTTTTCTGTCTCATTATCTCTCCCCTCTTTCTGGGACTCCAATTATATGGAGGTCACAGTGTTTGATGTTGTCCTAAAGTCACTGGAGCTTTGCGATTCTTTTTTCAGTCTTTTTATTTTTTCCTGGCTTCATTTTGGACAGTTTCTATTATTATGTCTTCAAGTTCATTGGATCTCTTTTCCTGCTGTCTCTAATCTGCTATTAAGCCAAATCAGTGGAAATTTTTTAGAAAAAAATTTTTTTTGTTTCCACTTGGTTCTTTTTTATGGTGTTTATTTATCTGCTGAAGATTCACTTATTATGAACATACATTCCTTTAAGTCCTTGAATATTTATAACAGCTGCTTTAAAGTACACATATGTTTGGTTGCTAATTTCAATAGCTGGGTTATCTCAGGCTCAATTTCCAGGTTTGGGGCCACTTCGTCCAGCTTCTTTACATAACTAGTAATATGTTTATTGTTACTATATATTAGACATTATGGATGCTACTCTACTGATACTCTGGATTTTGGTGGCCTCCTTTAGAGAGTGTTCAGTTGTATTTTTTTCTTTTCCGGAAAGGCAATTGATGAGTTATGGAAAAATTCCATCTGCAACATCCCTGTGAATTTGTCACCCAGCGTTTGCTTGAGCACCTTTTGCAACGGCTAGCTCACTACCTCCTTGAAAGAAGTCAAGCTCTGCCTATTGAAAACTCTGACAGCTCTGACTATTCAAAAATATTCCCTTGTGTTTAACCAAAAATGCTGTATTTGTAATTTCACCCCAAAAGTCACAGAGACAATTCTGTCATCTTTTTAAATGACAGCCAACATTTTCTGGGAGAGGCTTTCGTGACTTTCATCAGATTCTCCAAGGTCTCAGTATCATTAAGTACTTCACAGAATGTCGTTGCTCGTATCCTCTCTCTTCTGGATCATCTGAGATACTACAAATAGGTTTTGACAAGAAGGACTGTCCAGCTTCAATTCCACGCTCTGCAGCATGACCTTCGACAAGTTACCCAACCTCTCTGTGTCAGTTTCCTCACCTAGACAATAAGGTTAATAACCTGCACCATCTACCTATTGGGCTGTTGTGAGGACCAAATCAATTGACACATGTGTGGCCTATAGTCAGTGTTTGATGAAGACCTGCTCTTATTACAGAATCAAAACTTCCTTTGGAACCATTCTAATATACCGACATAAGTGGGATGCCTATCGTCTATCTCAATGTGAACATTTTTTTCTTCCATTGCTGTTGAGAACAAGCAGATGATCCATAGGTAAGAACTCGGGGGCAATAGGCTGGGATGGGATGGGGCAAAGGTATGGGGGGGCGAGCATGTGGGGCAGACGCAGAAAGCCTCACTGTACCCCGTGGCTATGCAAAGGCCAGAACAAAGGCCTCCAGTGGGTCCCAACCTGGCTGCATGAGGACCACTTGAGGAGTGCTTAAAAACGTGCCATCTCTGCCTCCCACTTCTGACCTGCTAAATTAGACTCCCTGGGGTGGGCCCCTGGGATTCTTCATGTCTTTGAAAGCTTCCTAACCCATCTTTACCCCCCCACCCCCACCCCACTCCCCCACCAAGATGATTCCAAAACATCCTGGTAGCCCACGTCATGAGGCACTGTTTAGGAAACTGTGGGCAGGCTTTTCTTAAGGACCATATTGCCATGAATATAAGTGATTCTAAGTAAGGCAGTGATCAGCAGCCCCCTTGTTTACTGATGGATACATGGAGAATTCAAAGGAAAAGTGGCTTAACTCTATTCACCCTGATAAACACTGGAAAGGTCAGGCTAAAAAGGTGTCTACTGGCTTCACAGCTGGTGCTTTCTCTGACATATTTATCTAATGATTGTTTCAGTTGACTTAAGAGACTGGGCCTCTATTATCTGCTTCAGAGGCTCTTCTGACAAATGATCCATCTTGACTTTGTCCTTTATAAGAGTCATTATTATCTCAGTTTATCTCTCTTTAAAATTGGTGCAGTCCTGACCTTAAAGAATTAGGATGCTGTGAAGTTTAATTAATGTCGGAGGAGTCCTCAGATGCCTCTAGATGAAAGGTACTGCGTTGATGCAAAGTGTTACTATTATTATAATTTACCAGTTGCCAGGCTGGGGACACCTGCTGGGCTGTGCATTATGTTGCATTTAAAAGAAAAAGGCAGAAAAGCAAGCACTTCAGCGGCTGCTTGAATGTCCATCTGACCTTAGTCTGGCCCATTCCTTCTACCTGAGCATCAAAACCACCTCAGATCCCAGGGGGATTCAGAGATTCCTACAGCTCCTAGAGAAAGCTTGTTGAGAAGCAATGGGCTAATGAGGACTGAGCTCCAGCTTCAGAGGTGAATAATGGTGAGCTAGGATCCTGGGCCTTCCTGACTGCAGGAAACTCTTTTTACCTCTGCTTGGTAGGACGGAGATAATGCCTTAACCTTGACAGAGTGGTTGAGAGGAGTAAATGAGGTAAAATGCAAACTACTTTACATAGCCTGGGGTACTCAGTAAAAGCTGCCTACGCGATGGATTCCCCAGCAAGAGGCTGATGCAAACAAAGATCCAGGGGAGAGAAGAATGAGAAAGATGAGCAGACTTGACCATATCCACTCTGTAAAGACTGTGTAGCTCCAGTGAAGCAACCCAGACAATAATGTGTAGCTGATGATATTCTGAGACAAAACAAAGGCAGGCAGTGTTCATGAACTTATTCTGTTTATAGCAATGCCCTGATTGGTGACCTCCACAGACACATAATTGAAGCTCACAGATACAATAGAGGTCATACTCGTCATCAAGAACAGAGGTGGGCTATGACCCGTGTCCCCTTCGCCAATGTGATAGCTGCCTCTCACCTCCACATGGTGAACGGAATGTGCCGGGGTTCATGGTCCCATGTGTTGTGTTGTTTCTAATCCCAACATAGGATGAAATGTAACTTTTGAGAATTTAAGAAATTAAATCAAGTGTCATTTTAACATGTCAATGTTATCATCTTCAGGCAGCATTCCCTAAAGGTTGCATAGTAGGCAGGACCTTCCTGTGAAAACACGTTCTCTTCTTTGTCCCCCGAGGATGGAAGCAGTCACCTTCCACTTAAACTGAGTCTCTCTGGCAGATACATATTTTCTCTCAAAACAGTCAGGGGAGCGCCCAGACAGGGTATTTGTGCTGGAGATAGTCAGCCCTCAGTTTCCCTGGTCTCCTGCTCTGTCCTGTAGGAGCTGTAACACAATATTTGCTGGGGTAAACCCCAGCCTCTCGCTCTGTGCCCCTTCACAAGCAGGAATGGCCCCAGAGGTCCTGAGAGGCCTGGGTCCTGCAGAGAAGGCACGGCTGGACCTGAGACATAGCTGAGTTTCACCTAGGTCTAGGATTTTATTCTGCTTTCTTCCATCCTGATTTATTTCACAGCTAATGACTCTCTGGACTTGGTGATGTATGACACTCTGCCAGGGACAAAAAAAATTGAACTTTGACTAATTAAGGAGAACATCTTCATGCAGTGAAAGGTTTTGCAAACGAATGTAACTCACATGGAATTATGTTGGCAGGAAAGTCCCATGGAGAAAGCTTCTAAAAAGACAAGGGAGCAGAGGAAGGGAGAGCTAGTGTAGGAGGGAGGGAGGGAGGGAGGGAGGGAGATTTTTAAAAGGCAGAGAGAGAAGAGAATGACATATGTATATTTAGAGAGATAAAGAGAGACATACAGAAAAATAGACAGCTTGAGACGGAGCCTCAAGGACAGAAGTCTAAAGGGTAGAGATACAGACAATCTCAGACACATACGGGCATATTTGGTTATTTAGGGAGTGGACTCATAGGAGGATTCAATAACCTGCAGACATTTTGAGTGCTTATCTCAACTAAAGATTTCTGCCAGACATCTGTTTATTCAACAAAGGTGTGTATTGAGTACCTTCTCTGTGTAAGGTACTATGCTAGAACCTGGGGATACAATAAAAAAACCTTGAAGTCTAATTAGAAAGACATTCATTAAATAAGAAGGATAGAAATAAATATCTAATTTCGATGTTACAGTTCCAGTGATGGATACATCTATGGGTGTTGTAAAACATGTTTAGCAACTAAATGATATTAAAATGTGCTATAAGTAGCAAGGAATAACAGAAGCATAAAATCCTATTTTTCTCTTCATACGGTTTTAAGGTAGAGAAGTGGAGGGGTTTGACCAAGTTTGCAGAGTACAATGTACCTGATATTGATGACCTAAGTGGGATTTAAACCAAGTACACATTTTATTTAGAAATCAAACAATTGTGGAATAGTTCAAACATGTATTAAAGTACAGAAATCGATACAACAGCCATTCATGTTCCCACTACTGTACCATCTTTTGTAAGTCTAAATTTCAACCACTCAGAAACAGTGAGGTAAACTGAGGGCTTTCAACTGTCAGGTACCCTACTTGCGTTACCCTCTGATCTTCTGGACACTTTCAGGATGCAAACTTCACACCCCTTTTACCGATGAGATAACTGAGATTAAAAAGAGTAGGGAACTTTTCCAAGTGTGAAAAGCTTATAACTGCTATAGTCAAAAGTTCCCATCCAGGATTAATTCTGATATGCTCTTTCTGATATGCTACATGGCTCAAAGGCAAAAGGCAGAGAAAGGATCAATAATTTTTAACACTCTGACATTTAGAAATAGGACACCAGGATGCTTCTACTATCTCTTCTATCCCCCCTCCCTATCTTCTTTTTTATGGGCTAGGTGATTAGGAGATTTATTTTTGTTCCTTAAGGATTATTCACATGTTCACTCCCACCTCATCTCAGGTTTAAGGAATGTTGGCAGGAGAAGTAGCACACCTGTTCCTCCTTCTCCATGTCTTCCCTTCCTGTTCCCATCAGCGTCTGAAGCTGTCATACTTTGTTAACTCGTTGCATGATCCCTAACGGAAAGCAATATGCTACTAGTGCACAGCTGTTGCTATGGTGACCGTGATGTCACCAGGTGACACTACGTGCTCGGGTGAGTGTGGTGATGACTTCGTTTTAAGCTAAGATGGTAACTTCACAAACATGTGGAATGCTAGATGTTAAAGTATAAAGGAACCCAATATTAGTGCATATTTTTCTTCTTAGTTATCAAGTTGGACTCGACAACCTCCATATGGTCTTTTCCTGCTCTAAGATTTTGCAATTAGGGGAAAAGAAGAATAGTTCCTGCTCCTAGAAAGAAGCAGTATAATCGGCCTAAGACTGTGAGGGTTATGATTTAAATAGGACTCCGAGGTGAGGAGAAGGCTGGTCTTCCAGAAAAACCATTAAGATCTCGGCTCACTTCCATGAGCGCGGGAAGGCCTTCCCTTCTCCTAGCCTCAGTCACACCATCTGTTCAACAGGAATGAAGGCATGAAGCTTTCTGTAAAGACTGGATGAGAAAACATGTTCCAAGTGCTTGGCACAGAGCGATTCTAGTTAAATATTATTTTCTTAGCTTTAACTACTTGCACGGATATGTCATTTCACAGCATGAACTCAGGCAAGTCATTCTGTTTCTTTTAGGCTTAACAATTCAATTATCATTTCTGAAAATGAAGAGCAATGGGGAAAAACCATGAAGATAGAAGATATACAGAAGCGGATGAAGAAAAAGAGATAGATATGATCTTAATAGTGTCTTTCCAGTTCCAGACTCCAGAATCCAGAACAAACAGAATAGATGTGCGTGTATGTATTGTTCCTTTAATCAAATCCAACTATTGCCAAGTATGACAACTGACAAGTTGTCCTTAGTGAGCACTGGTGAGTGGGATTATGCCCATGGGGTGTGTGGCCTGGGAGTTTAAGCTAACTGGCATGGGTGATTGGATTGCAGATATTGGAATTGAAGGGAGCCGAGTTACAAGGAGAGGTGTGATAGTCATTTTCAACTCTGTGAAGGTATTTTATATCTTAAAGGGAGACACCTTGCTTGAGTTGGCGCTAGAAGTTAGGCAAAGGGCCACTGGATGAAAGTTAGTGCATGGACTTCAGGTAAAAATTTCATGTGATTGGGTTTCCCAGCATGTGAGCATGAGCTCTGCAGAGAGGCTGAATTCTCCATTTCTGCAAATGTCCTTCCCAAGCATAAGGCACAGGTTGGGGAGCTGGGGTGCATAGAGGGGTCTAATGCATTCGGTGGAGGTGTGCCCTGGCAGGAGGAGGGGTTAGAAAACTGTGGGCTAGACCTCCAAGACCAGTGGTCAGTTCTCTGATCTTAGGGGGACATTTTGCTATAGACAGATAGCTTGTATCTGTCCCAGAGAACAAAATTGAAAAATGACACACACAAACAAAATGACTGCAGTGGAAATTTCTGTATAAAGGCAATGTTTTCTTTTTTCCCTCCAAGTTCAACTCAACTGCTAAGGTTTTCATTTTCTTTGGGAATCTTAAAAAAATGGGATCTCTGGTTGACTATGACTATGAAAGACATTTATAAATAATGTAGGAGATAGTCAGGGTAGCAGCTGGACAGGGCAAAAATGAAAAATAGTTTATCCTTGATTAAAAGTAGTTCCATGTGAACTCATTAACTAGCCATGATCAAATAAAACTTTGTTAATACCCCCAAGTCCCATGGTGATATTAGGGGCTAAATAGGAGACATATAAACAAAATGAAATCATTCTAAAAAAGAACAAAAAAATGATCACAAGTCCCTTCCTCTAGTATGGCGGGCCTTAGCAAAGGGGTTTAGGGTAGAGAATCAGATTGGCCAAATATGGTTGAATGGAAATTTCATACCTCATCAGTCATAGACTTGCTCATCTGTAAAATGCTCTAATGTGTTTTTAAATTTTTATGGGCCGTCATTACAAAAAATAAGCACACCATTAAGCTGATCATCTTGAAGCATAGGGCAGGAAGATGCTGATGGACAAATAAAAGATAAACATTTCATGGTATTAGAAGCTCTTTTGTAACCATCCAATTTTGGGTGATCCAAGCATTTCGGCCCATGTCTCTGTTAGGTGCACACGTCACTTACAAGAACCTGAACTGCAGCCAGACTGGTACGAACCCAAAGCACACCAGGTATATGACCTTGGGCAAACCATTCCCTTCCCTGGGCCTCAGTTTCCTCTTCTGGGCATGTTCATCAACATCCAGTAGGGAGCATAGGACAGAGTTCCAACATACCAGTCTTGGCCCTAGGACCAAGGCTCAAAAAACCTACTCAATGACCACTCTTGCTGGTTCTCTGATCTCTTTGAATCTACCAAGATTTATAACCTTTGCTTCTGTCCACCTCCTTTCACTAAAGCTTGCAGGGCACTCAGGCCAGACTGTTGATTCTGGCTATTTCTGGCCAGGCTTCATTCAACAAATAGGTCCCAAGCATTGAGCTAGGTTGGTAAACCTTTTGTGAAAAAGGTCACTTAGCAAATGTTTGAGTCTTTGAGGGTCATAGGTTCTCCGTTATCAACTACTCAAGTCTGTCTTTGTATTGCAAAAGCAGGCAGAGACGATATATAAACCAACGGGAATGGCTGTGTTCCAACAAAAAATTTATTTTCAAAAACAGGCAGTGGGCCAGATTTGGCCTACGGGCCATAGCTTGAAGGCATCTGAGCTAGATGCTGGGCGTTACAAGATGAATAAGATCTGGTATTTGATATTACCATTCAGAACTCTCTAGTCCATCCATTTTTGTATTGTCCATGGCTGCTTTCATGCTACAATGGCAGATCTGACCAAAACCTTATGGCCCACAGAGCCTAGAATATTCACTTATAGAAATTCTCCCTTATAGAAAGTTTGCAGATCCTTGGTTTATAATAATAAATGGGTTATTACTGAACAATAATTAAGAGCAAGGAATTAGGAGACAGATTGTTGCAAATCCAGTGAAAATGCCATTAGTAATAACAAAAATAACCAAGTGCCAACAATGTGATAAGCATTCTACTAATAATTTTTAAAAATTGTATTTAGTGGGCTAATCACAGCAATTATATAGCACAGTAATTATTGTTGTGCTCTATTTACAAACTCGGAGGTAGTTTACCTAAGCCCCACACCTATCAGAATATAAGAATTCAAATCCAGCTCTATGCATCTCCGAAGCTCAGGCTTAATTAATCTGGATCATGAAACATGAATAGGGAATTTGCTAAGTTGGGGGAAGGGCAGAGAAACCAGCGTCTGCAGATGCATAGAGGCATGAAACACGTTCATGGAACAGGGAGAAGCATCCTGAAGCAGGACTGAGAAGGGGACGGCTGGCTTATGAAGAGGCTTGAAGCAGGGGAGGGTTTGGGTTTTCAGTTTTGTTAGCTAGGGCTGGTTGGTGTGGATAAGCTACTTAGCTATGACGGAGAGTATCAAACCCCTGGGATGTGGATTCCTCTCACTTATTAAACTTTTTCTGTGCGTTACGACACCCTCCTAGATATCCGTGGTGATGAGCCATGGTGGAGGCGGCCCTAGCTTGTTGTTATGATCCTTATTGGAGCCAGCAGTGCCCCATCCTACTTGGGATACTGCCCTTATGCTGTTGCTCCCCTCTAATACTTATTCAGAGAAATTAAACAGCCAAAATATTAGCCTTCAGGGGTTACTATGGAATTGGAGGCCTGGCTCATTTTCGAGGTGACGGCAGATGTTATTTTAAAGTAAGCAGTAGCACACTCATTTGAAGGGCATTGCCAGGTGCTTCGAAATGTCTCAGCTCTGCGCTTCTGTCCACGGCCCAGAGCAGTCAGCCATAAACATGACCAGGTTGCATCTTTCAGGCTGTCCACAGAAGGAGACTAGGGCCCCGAGCAGAGAATGGTCTTCCTTGTGTCCCAGAACTGGCTAAACACTGGTTCTGTACAAGGAAAGCTGTGTGATCTGGGCCCCAAAAGGCGCTGACTGATCAAATGATCTGAATATAGTCGATGAACCATTTGACTGTAGAGATAAAAACCTACTCCCAGACTCTGGCAGAACAAAGAGGGGATGTGGCCTCTCTGAAAACCATGCTTAGTGAAAGGACTGGCTACTTCCAGAGAGGAAGTTCAGTGCTTAGAGCTGGAGGGAAAGGTAGCGTTCAATTCAAAATATGGAAATTCCTTCTGTGAATCAGAAATGACAGTGGGACAATGAGTCCTATGGTGTCTAAGAGTTTGCTCATCCTTTTCCCCCAAGGAAAATCTTATCACTAAAGACAATGAGCATGTGCTCATAGGAACCTAGGAGAGCGTAGCTCAAATTGGAGTTTGAAAGTACAAACGTTTTTTTGAAGATGGCTGTTTTATGGTAAAATTCCATACATACTTTGCATGAAAGTCAACAGTTCGCTCTAATATAGCCTTCAGAATCCTTATTCTCCTGTAAACTTGATCCCTGGAACCCCCCTGGGGGTATAGACATGCTAATCTGAGAAGCAGCAACTGATACCATGTAATAATTAAGGTCCTAACATCTCGGGAGTTGAAACAGGTTCTTGGAGTCACCCTTTCTGATCACTGTCCAGTGCAGATATTTGAGCACAGGGTCATTTAAGGCCATCTGACGTCCCTTCTAATTATGAGAATCTATGAGCTCAGACTTCAGTGAATCTTTACACCAATATGTTCCTGATGAGTTGTTTGCTGTTTTCACCTCTACTGCAGCAATTATTACGGTATGATTTCAGTATTTTATATTATTACACACAAGCATATGTTTGATAAGAGAGATAAAACTTTAGATTAGAGGCTTTGGAGTCAGGGACACCTGGTTTAAAATTCTAGTTCTTCAGAGCTGCTTCTCTCTGTCCCCTTAGACATGCCTGCGAACCCTGCTTAGCCTCCATTTCCTTTTATAAAATGGAGATAGATAAAACCTTCCTGTGAGAATTGGTGCAGGCATTAAAAGAGTTAAGGAACATGAATCTATCACCACACTGACTGGAATATACAACATGGATAGAAAATGGCAGCTGGCATGTGTGTGTGTGTGTGTGTGTGTGTGTGTGTGTGTGCATGCCCATGTGTGTGGCTCTCATAGTGACTGTCACGAAACAAGATGCTTAATAAAAATGTGTGGACTTGAGCATGTGCTGAGACTTGAGTCATGTGCTGGGAACAGAGGGGTTTATGGATCCCAAGGCTAAGACATAACCGAAAGAACAGTCCACTGAAAACATTTGTTCCTTTCCTTCTTGGCTCCAGGCAGCTCCTGAGACACAAGAAATTCTGGAACTCGGTTCTGTAAAGCTGAGAGTCTACATTTCTTCTGCTGCACACAGACATATGCACTTCTCCTGCACCCCAGACACAACAGATGGCCAGCTCTTTGCACACAAACCAGCTCTGTGGAAAGCAGTGGGCACAGCAGGGCAGAAAGAACATCTCCCCCAGTGTTTCCCTGATTGAAGAATAGGTTCCGGTTCCTTATCTCTACTGACAACAAGGCATGAACTGGACTGTTGCGATGCCCTCTACAGCCAGACTTACCAGTGTGGCGGCTGACGTTGTTCGAAGAGTCTTCATGAAAGTGTCTGCTCCCCAGCTCCACAAGAAAGCTGCAGATTAAAGACACAGAGCTAATTATTTATTTTTCCCTAGGAGAAGGGACAGTGCCTGGGAGGTACTGAATTTCAGAAGCCCTTTATCCACTCCAGGCAGTGGGAACATCAACCAAGTCACTGGGCTTGCCTGCGGTTCAACTCCCTAGAAAAACAGACTCTGGGCAGCTCACAGTGTGTCCTAAAGTCATCAAAGTACTGGAAAAAAAGCTTTACTACCCACAGACTAGGGGGGAATGTGTTACTAGGAGCTGGATTCCATATGCTGAATGTACACATCAAATGCAACTCTCTTCTCAAAAGCTTTTCCCGGCTTCTTTTCCCCAAATGTTCTCCTTCTCCAACTGAGCACATGGGTCTCTTGTTTCCCCTGGTAGCTCTGGAACCCTGGGGAATTTCAAGGAATCTATATAAGTGGGATCCTTCATTATGAGTGCCCATTACTTGGACTCAAATAGTTATGGCTGTGCAAAAAAGTATATGTAGAAACCTAGTGGTTATAAAATTAGTCTCCACCAGGGTATTTACTTACCCTGTTTCTTCCCATCACATCAAAATAATTATTGCGGTTGTTTAGGCTATCACCGATTTTATAAAATATTTCGAGCACCCCCACCATAAGGAGACTACACTGCTTATCACCTGCAAAGTAAAACTGCAGTCCTGTGAAAGCTGTACAGTATCATCAAGTTACTGAAAGTGATGCTAAGGTTCTCTGGCATCACGTTCAGAAGCACTGGCAAACGAGGATTAGGCTGAGTTAGACCAATTAACAATTGAAAAAGAGAAAATCAACAAGGAAGATGATTAGAAACTTCAAAAGGGAAATATTTGAATATCAAAGGATTTTAGGAAAAGCCCTGGGGAACAGTGATGAATCTCTCAAATATTTTTTACAAAAATTACCTTCCTCCTAATCACGATAGGAAAGTTCAATGCAAAGTGAAGGATTTCATTTCATTTGATCATACAATTTTGTCAGAAAAATGACTTTAAAAAATCGAGACCTGGCTCATTTTCTGATCGTTTTGCGAATTAGCATGCAGTTAAAATTATCAAATAAATTCTGACTCTAGAAGCTAAAATAAACTCAAATTCACGCATTTTAGTTTCATCTGCCAAACTTCTTGCCTGTTTTTCTCTGGAATTGTGTTTCTATTTGAGGTTAGATTCCCTTTTGGGAGGACTTGATTTCAGAGGAGGCTATTGCGTGGTAACGGTTGTGTGTAGATTCTGGAGTGAGGATGCCTGGGTTTTGAATCCAGGTGCTGGTACTCATGGTATAACACGGGAAGGTTATGTGACTTCCCTGTGCTAATGGTTCTTCGTCTCAAAAACAGAGTTCATAGAAACCCTGTTTGAGCAGAGCAAGGCAGTGAGTATTGCATTGAGAAGCGTCTGGTTCACCCTTTGTGACTGAGTGTGGTCTGCCCTGGGTGTGGCGTCTACGCTTTCTCAGTAGGCATGGCTAATTTCATTCCTTTTCAGATCCCCTTCTGGAAAACCTGACCTCTTCTTCTCCTAGTGACCTCCTCCTTGTTGTGCTCGGCCATCGACTGTTTCCAGAAACCATCCTTGACCATTTGTCATGTCACATAAGGTTCGACAGCCCTTCACTATGATCCCTATAAAATTAGTTACTAATATCTCTAGAGCTTCTCTAGTTCAAGCCATTCTCTGTCTTCCCAGCCTGCTTCTGGGGTACACATCTCTCTAAGCTAAGAGGAAAAGAGCATACTCATCGCTGCATCTCTGTATCGGGCACAGCAGTCCCTCATCATAGTCAGTGAGGGAATGGCTGCCTCAGTGAGACGGGCTTGGCAGCAAAAAGACCTTTAACATGAAAGGTACTCGCCACGTTGGCCCTGGATTGCCCTAAACGTTGAGCAGCTTGGTTTTCTCTGTGCCCATTTTCCATGAACTCTGGAGTGGAGGAGTTGAACGTGTTAAAACCCTTTGGGCTCTTTTAGCTCCAATGCCCTGTAGTCTGATGACACCCGTGAAGCTGAAGGACTAAACATGGAGGGGCTATGCTAATTTTTCTTTCTCAAGTTATAAAAGGAAGTTGTCCTGAAATGGGGATGAGGGCTCATTCTTCTGCTCTATCTTTGTCCACTGATGAATACTTCTGGGTCTGGCCGTCTCTCAGTTTAGATCAACGTACCGCACTCTTCTCCCCTTGGAGAGCTTCAGTGAAGGCTCCTGGGGTCATTACTCCTGGTTTGAGGGCTCGTTTCTCTGGCTGACGGTTCTAATTGTCACCTCAATCGCTGGTATCTTTTGTTGTGAGCTATCCCCTGCCAGACAATACGCTAAAACGCTTTGCATACGTTATCTCATGGAATCTGCACAAACTCAGTGGGGGAGGAATCTTTGTCCCTGTTTTTAGAAGCCACAGAACTTAAGAGGAATTAGAAAATGCCCTGGTAGTCTCCTTGATAGGAAATTGCATAAATTCAAAACCTGGTCTGGCTGGCTTCAGAGCCATGGTCTTTGCCACCACATTCCACAACCTTCTGAGTTGTATCTCTGCTTATTCCATTGTGCCCATTGTCTGGCAACACCGTGTGGGGTGAGCATCTCTTCTTTCAGGTCACAGACCATTCACGCCCTATGTTTGTGTGTTGTGGGTGCGGCTGGCTGCTTGTTGAGTTACTTTCTAAGTCTTCTAAAGGTCTATAAATATGCAAGACCATAGATCTAACGAAGGCAGAATGGTGAAGCCACTGAAATGATGAGCTTTGAGCTGCCAACTTTGAAGCCTGGCTCTGGTACTTACCAGCTGTGTAGCCTCGGACTGGGTATTTAAGTGCTCAATGCCTCATTTTTCTCATTTGAAGTGTGAAAAATAATAATATTTACATGAAATGTGGAATAATAATATTTCCTACCTCATAAGATTGTTGTAAGAATTAATGAGTTAATAAATGTGAAATATTCAGAATAGTGTCATACATAATAAGTACTGTATGTGTTAAATATCATTATCCTACACATTTTTGTGAATACAATCCTAATGACGTTTTCTCCACAAATTTTTTCCAATAGTCTCCCTTTGCATTCTCATTCTCTGGTATCTCACTAGGAAATTAAAATAAATTTTAAAGACTCCACCACCACATAACAACAACAATCATGACAAAAAAAAAAAACCCTTTAGCTAATTTAGCTTCCCGATTTTAAAACTATTTATTAATTAAACACATTTTTTCCATGTGGACTCAGAACTAAGTGACATAAATCTCAATTTTTGTAGGCTTTTCATTTATGTGCAAAATCAATACTGTCTTGACTTTTTCTCCCTTCTTTTGGCTGCTGGGAAGCTCACAGTCATATTTTGAAATCAGTTTTGCTAAATAAGATCACAGAATCTGCATAATTATAATTTTCGCTGATCTCGAATTTCCATGTAATTTTTAAATTTCCTAATTTTGTTTTTAATCAATTTTATGTTTTTGATTCCCCATTTCATCTTTAACCTTTTGGTCAGTCTCCTCATATTCTCTATCAAATAAAACAGAATTTCAATGAGTTATGTAGTAAGAGCTGCATTCATCTTTGTAATCCCATAATTTATAGCACTACTTTATATACATACTGGGGGTGCCAAAAAAATGCATACAAGTGTACACTTTGGTCAACGTTGTTCAAGCAGTAGTTAGCTGTAATCAGAAGTGTCTGGACGCTGATGGTAACTACTTTGAGCACCTCTTGTAATTGCAGAAGTCAAATGTGACTTGTATTCATCTTCTGTTATCGGTATATATTGAATATTACAATTTTAATAGCTTTTCTTTCTTAAAATGTTTATACATTTTTTGGCACCCTATGTAAGTATGTATGTATGTATGTATGTATGTATGTATGTATGTATACACACACACACACACACACACACAGAGTTTCAGATTGAATCCTTATTAAAACCAGAGCTGTATAGTACTTAGAGTGGTAAAAGCAGATTTTAACCAGGAATTATTGTAATAGAGGAAAAGAAACCTCAGTATAGAACAGGGCTCAGCTCTGAATATAGGCAAAGTAGGAATTTATAGCTAAGAAGTAGGCTGGGGGGGGTGTCAGTGGGTAGACAATTACTAAACCAGTAGGGATTCCTGCTAAACTGGTCTACCAGGTCTTGCTGAGGGCAGGCCTGGGTGATCAGACATCACATGGCGGTTGCTGAGGAATGAGGAAGGGGATCATATATCCAGGGTGGGCGATTCTGGCTAAACCAGCTTGACCCGCTAAGATCCTTGCTAACGCTGAGCACTTGGCAGACATGCCCAAGGATGGAGCCTTGTTGACAGAGTTCAAAGGAGCCTGACTAGCATTTGGTCAAGAAGAGAACCTTTGTGAACGTATAAACATATATCCTACTATTGGTTTTACCTATGTAAACAGCAAGTTCAACCTAATATTGTCTCAGTAAGTGTTTTTTTTCAAACACTCTCAATTCTGAAGTATTAGTAATAAAAGACAAAAATTTTTTTTTTACATTAAAGTTTATTGGGGTGATATACAATGTGACATATAGATGATGTATTACAGAATTGTAAACCTTAAGTCTATGTAACTTTGCTAACAACTGTCACCCCGGTAAACTTTAATTAAAAAATATTATTTCTTTGAAAATTTAAATGGCATTTCTTGAATACCCGCCCCCCCCCCACCTCGGCTTGTCAGTAGTGGCAGTTTATTCAGTGAATATTACACCTTTCTGCCTCGGCTGTAATGTGACATGAAGTTGATACCTCAAAGTGCTGTTACCTCCAACTACATTTCATATTTAATTTATTACATAATTCTCCGTAACTGATTTTATTGATGAAGTATACAGTGTAAAATTACTATTTGTTCAAGATTTCACAGTACTTTTTAAAAATTTTACAGCTACCAAAAAAAAAATCCATTCCTCTATAAAAGCATTTGAGGGAAAATAATCCCAGATAAAGAACTTCACAGGACTAAGTAAGGATCTGTTCTGCTTGCTGTCTTTATGCTGTTTCACATAAACACATTGGCCATATTTTTCAAATAGACTTTCATTTAGGAAACAGATAAGAGGGATTCAATTTATTTCCACAAATATCGAGAATCCACCCTTGGTTAGGCTAAGGATAAAATGGTAAAAAAAAAAAATCTTATTTCCTACCACGAAAGAACAGCCCATGGGTGGGTGCTGGAGAAACATATACAGTTCTCAGTACGCTGTGGTATGGGCTCAGTTTTTATTTCTAAGTTGAAGTTCATGCTTCTTTTTGATAACTAAACATCTTCCAATATCCTCCACCATGATTTATAATGTAAGCGAATAAATTAAATGCTGTAACTATACACCAAGCTAATGGTTATTATTTTTTAAATGCATTTTAAACTCTACCTGCCAGGGTCTCTGAGAAAATCCAGTGAGGCAAGCCCCACCCTCTTCCTTACCCTTTAACAATCACTGTGAGAAAAGCACAGTGGGCTACAGAGGCCCTTTGGGAAGTCATAAAAATATATAAAATGTCACATTAAAAAAAAAAAAAAAGCAAAGACAGTAAACTCCAGAGCAATTGGTGCAAATGCTTTTTGAATCCCCTTGTTCTATCTCTAACTATACCACAGAAATGTGTGCCCTTTGCTCTCTCCAATTTGTGGATGGAGTGATGGGTTTTTTACTGGTGTAAGATCATTGAGACCGCCTTGTATGGAACTTTGAGTTTGCAGAGAAAAGAAACTGAGGTTCAAAGAGCTGCAAAGTCTTATCCAAGATCAGGACCCAGGCCTCTGACTCCACGTGCTTGTTCCATGGTCTCAGGTATCCCCTGACACTGTCCATAATTCCCCTAGTTGTCACTGTGTCATCTGTATCCCACTCTAGTTCTTTTTCATGTAAAACTACATTATTATTACTATTATTATCATTTTAGGAATTCTCTTCTTTCTATATCACAGTTTAGCTTGTCATTGTGAAATAATAGCATTACATATCATTCTCCTATACAAGCTTTTAAAGAAGTGGATGCTTTTGTATGTCTTTGTGTGTCTCTCTCTATTTCTCCCCTTCTCAGCATCTCTCTGCTTCCACACTCCCCAAAACGGGAGGAAGCTGATGGCATATGACAAAGAAATGCCTCATGCTTCTTTAAGCCAAAAGCATCACAGCCTGCATGTATTATAGTTATACAGCTGCAGTGATGTGTAGAACTGAATAGCAGGGTTTGCATTTGTGAGTCTTCTGGGCTCTCACTGACCTGGCCAAGGGTGGAGATGACCCAGCTGTAGAAGACCTCCAGAACATTTATGTGTGCTGGTCCAAAGACAACTCTAGGGGGCAGACTGCTTTCAGAGTGGGACCACGAGTCATGATGACAAGGATAATGGTAGAGATGAGAAAGAAGAGGAGGCCACAGAGAAAAAACAAGATTCTTTCCACACCTGTCCCCATCCACAATGCCTCACAATTCACTGTGGCTTTTCATGGCCATTACCTTATGTTGCTTTTACAACCCACTCATCATACATATACTTTTATGACCGTGACATGGTTGAGATCATTTGACCAGAGAGAAGAAGTGACTGCTAGGAATCTCCCTGGCAGTTAGAGAGATGCAGAACAAATATTTATTTAATTGCTCAGTAGATATTTATTGGCCACGACGGTCAAGGCCCTGGAGAAATGACAGCAGACACAAGAGACAAAGTGTCCACCCTTTCGAAACTTACAAGTCTGACTTCAAATCCAGAGCTGCCCAGGAAGAGTTGCTAAGCTTTGGGCAGTCAGAAAAATAAACAGCATTTTACAAGTGGCGATGAACTTGAAGATGACCAAAGGGAGAACCAATTTAAAGCTAGGTACGTTTCACGGCCCTTTAAATCTTTACTTAAATTGTGTATCATTCAATATAATTAGTAATTCTAGTAAACATAATATTCCCATGTCTAAAAAAAGAATTCTATTGTAATGGGAGAAAAGCAGAGCTCAGTAGAAATACTCTTCCATGCAGATCACCACAGTTCAGGAAAGTGAAAGAGGCAAACATAGGTGCCCCCATCCATGTGGAGGCAGCTTAACAGTCTTTGGATGGAGGGTGATAAAAATAGCATCTAAAGGGCTAACCTTTCAAACCCAGACTTATCATTATGCAAACACCTCCTCAGGATGTTAGTTCACTAAAAAAAAAAAAAAAAAAAAAAAAATTGTTCCTTACAGAATTTATATAAAGCATAAAAAAAAAAAAAAAAAAAGATATTTTAAATATGTCCTTTGACTTCTTCTGAAATGGCTTAGGGTGACTTAGCAGTTAAAACAAGTAAGAGAAATCACATTTAAGGTTATTTGAAAAGGCATATGAGAAAAAGTATTGGCATGTTTAAGCTCTTGAGTTGAGAAGATTATAGTACAGGGACAATTAGTTTATTTTCTGGCAGCTAAGCTATGAAGAAAAACATTTTGAATTACACAATAATAGAAATCATACAAATTCATCTATAGAGAAAATTCTTCCTGGACCTTAACCCAAGAAGAAACAGCATGCACATCAGTATTTAAAGGGGAACAAAAACAAAAACCCACAAAAATCATTCAGCGTACATTATCTACAACCAGAGTTTTCCAAAAGATACAAAAACATTGTTCTCCTGGGCGATTCACAGATTGGCCCTCCATAAAAGCAGAGGGTGTGACATTAAATCATAACTCAGGGCAGGAAATTTTTTATGAGGCTGATATAATGGTGTCCACGCATTTACTTGGCTTTCTGATGCCCTAACTTAATGCTTCAATAGAACTTGGAGACGTTTAAGCTTTCTTCCTCAGATGGGAGCTGTTTTAAAAAAGTTCTGAAAAAGGACTATATATCTTTCAATTTTTTTTTTAAATTTTCAGCTTTACTATACAAAAAGTTGCGCATATTTAATCCATACGTTTTGAAGAGTTTAGACCTGTGCATGCATCCATTATACCATCAGGATAGTAAACCTTACACCACCAAGCTAATAAATACATCCATCACCTCCGAAAGTTTCCTTCTGTCCCCTTGCTTGCTTATGTGTGTGTGTGTGTGTGTGTGTGTGTGTTAAGAACACTTAACATGAGATCTAGCCTCTCAAGTTTTTAAGCACACAACGCCATACTGTTAAGTACAGGTACCATGTTGTACAGAAGATCTCTAGGCTTATTCAATTTGCACAACTACAACTCTATACTCATCGGCCAACTCCCCCTTTCCCCACCCTCATCCCCTCACAACCACCCATCCATTCTCTGCATCTACAAGTTCGATTATCTTATATTCCTCATGAAAATGGCACTAGGCAGTATTTGTCCTCTGTGGCTGGTTTATTTCACTTAGCATTTAGCAAGCATTTGTTTTACAATTGTTCCATGATGTTTATAAAAGAGGACGTTGTGGTAACATTTTCATTCCCGCATTCCAAGCTTGTTTTGGTGATAACACTCATATCACAGTTCACAGTTTCAAAAGTGTGCTTTTGCTCACATGGTAGCCTGATCACTGACCATCATTAATCATGTGTATGTTGAGAGGGGTTGCCTATCAGAAGGGCTGCACTTATTCCTCTCCTTTTGTCCGCACGCTGCAATATGACTTTGTAGCCCATCCCGTCAAGAGATGGGGTTGATTTTCCTACTGCTTGAAATGGGGCTGGCTTTGGGACTGGCACTGACAAATACGCTATGATTGAAGTGACAGTGTGTTGGTTCTGAGCTTAGACCTTAAGGGGTCTTCCCCACTTCAGTCAGGTCTCTTGGAACCTTACTGATTCCCTGTGGGAACAAATGGGGTCTAACCTGCTGGACAGACAGACACCAGTCTTAGGTCTCCCTGACGCCCACCCACCAATAGCCAGCCAACCTACAGAAGCAAAGCCGCCTAAGTGACCGGCAGTTTGGGTAGATGCACGAGGGAGCGCAGCCAATACCAGAACTGCTCAGATGAATCCAGCTTAATTTGATGGCCTACTGAATTGTGAGCTAAATAAATGGTTATTGTTTTAAGCCATTAGCTTTCGGGTGGTTTGTTTTCCACTAATTGCTAACTGTTATGTATATTAAAAAATTACCAATAATAGCACCGTATATTGGCATAGAACTTGATCATTTAAAAGGTGTATTTTTTACACATCTCATTTGCCTCCTATCCTGAGTCTTCTTATTAAATAAAGAAACATACCTACAGTTTCCTTATAAGGTTGCGAGGACGAACGGAGGCATGAGGGCTGGAACGGAGCAGGTGCTCAATGGTACTCCATCCCTTAGTTTCTATTGCAGGGATTCTCAACTGTTTTCATGTCAACACCGCCCCAGAGAATTTTAGACATTTTTTTTTTCTAATTGCGTCTCCCTCCACCTCCCCCGTAAAATGTTAATGCTGCAAATATACTGTGCAACTGTTTCTATAACTTTCTGTATGGTATATAAATCTGTGCTTTATACTCATAGAGCAAGACTTTTTCACCCCCAAAGAACCAATTTTACTGCCCCTCCTCCTTGGGAGAGTATATAATTTCATTACCAATAACAATGCATGCTTTGTTGGTATCATGATGTGTATTTATTTTTCATGTTGACCCTGGAATCATGAAATGATTTGAATCAGGTCACATAACTTAAAAACTTCAGGCCCGAAAGGTAAACCCGGGGCATTTGGTGCCAAGCCACGCACTCCTGGCTTTCTATCAGAGAGCCTGGGTTCACATGCGCATTTCATCTAAGGCTGGATAAATTGAATCGTCTATCTTTACAACTCTGGGGTGAAAACCAACTAATTAAACTGCTTGTAGTTATAGTGAAAGAGGGAAAAGCTCTATAAATGCATAATAATCACGTTGACAGAATTGAAAGATGCTATTTGCTTCTCTATGTATAGAGACTGTTCTTCAGATGAAGAGAATTCATTCTCTGGAGCCATCCATCCAGCCTCTCACGAAACTCACTCACACTACAGTTCTTTAAGGATTTATAAGGCAGAAAAGAAAATAGCAGTGAGGCAGATGAAAACATTTCCTTGATACAGGCATGAAAACTCTGATGACTGGAAGTGCAGAGGGGAGTCACAGACAGGAAAAGCCTGGAGAAGATTAAGTGTGTACGTGTCACTAATCACTATATTCAACCTTTAGAAATGCTCTTTATGAGGAAAGGCATTTGCAGAGAGAGTGTACAAAAAATGTGAAGCTGACCTGAGCTACAGAGTTTGCAGGACGAAATGTGATGGTTATTAAGCTCCAGTTGGCCGGCTGCCAAAGGCGGAGTGTGCCCGTGTCCAGTCAATTTAACCCGACCTTGGTTAAAGAAGCAATTTCACTTATGCAGATGAGGAAGAGGGCCTGCAAAGAACCGAAATATGAAAGCACCTGGAATCTTCTCAACATTTAGGTTCGTTCCCAAGGACCTCAGGATCTGACTGATTTCTGAGCAATGACCAACACGTTTCTAAACTAGGTTCCTCCCAGTGGTTCCTGGTTCTCTTCATCCGGGTAAGAGTAGTTCAAGGAGGAGAAGTGATTTTTCTATCCCCACGGATTTCCAGCATCAAGAAAGAATGATGGATGTTGTAAATATTTACCAGGGAGAAGAGAAGAGAGAAGGTAGGGAGGAACCTCAGAAACCATCTAAAGCACTAGCATTAATTTACGGGTGTGGAAACTGAGGTTTCAAGGCAGGAAGTGATTTCTCTTAGAGTCACAGATGGAGGTGACAATAGAGCATGTTTATCCAGGGCTCACTGTACCACCTGACTCTTACTTCCTATGAAACAGTGATCTGCTGCCACCTCACGTATGAATTTTATTCTTCTACAGGTGCTTTAAGGAAACACACTAACAAAAAACTCTTCTAGAATTACTTTTGGTTCTACCTGCAGGTTGATTCGCAAGAAGGTTCCTCTCATCAGAGAGACCATTACAGCTGCTCCCGGCTCCCCTGTGATCACCTACCTACTCAGGCT
Source organism: Hipposideros armiger (assembly GCF_001890085.2). NCBI lineage: Eukaryota > Metazoa > Chordata > Mammalia > Chiroptera > Hipposideridae > Hipposideros > Hipposideros armiger. The sequence continues at coordinate 1,330,399 of NW_017731473.1, read as the reverse complement.
CAGAGATGATTCAGGACAGGCACCACCTGTCTGTCCTCCGTTCCCATTGAGTCGGAAGAGCACATCAGCCCACTGAGCAGTCAAGCCTACTGCCTACGGACCATGCTCTTTCTCTCACACCCTCTTATAGTAAAACACTTTTTCAAGTAGCATCTTGACATCATCTGCTTTGTCAAATATCTCCCGTCCACACAATTTCTCACTGTTGCCAACTGCATATAGTATATCAGACCCATTGACCATTCCTTTGGTGATTTGTTGATTCTGGGGGAACCCACAATCTCTCTCTTTCCTGCCTCTCTTTCATCTTCCTGCTCCATTCTCCTTGTCCTTGACATCCTTCTTGGTTCTCTTACAAATGTAGCTTGGTGATTGAATCGGGTTGACTTTTTTACAGCCTCTATGAGGGTTCCCTGCTTTGTGCAGCCTGCGATTCCTACTGTTCTCCTTGCCCCACCTCACCCATCATCACTGACCTCCTGATTCTCTTGGCTCACTTCAGAATTCATTCACATGGATGGTGCCTGAAGAACTTAGATGAAACACTGCCTTCGTATTTGTTACGGCCCAGCTGTATTAGAGGGTCCCTAACCCCTAACCCCTATCCCCTATCCCTGAGCCAGAGCCCCCACTGGGCCAGAGCCCCTACTAGTGCTGCTACTGCTACTCACTTGCTGTGAAATATTAGGAAACACTTTTCCTTCACTGGTCCTAAGTATACTCACTTATCAATTGAGGAGGCGTGCTTACATATTCCTTCATTCCTTCATTAACCCAGCGCACATATGCTGAGCCCTTCCTTACTCTTTGCTAGGAAGCTTATCGATATCAGTTTAAGGGATTGCCAGGGTGCCTTCACAGAGAGGTCATATGAGGTCACCTCCCTACCTATTTCTGCAGAAGCCAGAGTGACTCATTCTAGACAAACAGCAGATTGTCCGAGCCTGTGCGGTGTAGAAGCACCCTTTATCTGCAGGAATAAGCCAAAACTGGCAGCATGGTTTGCAGACGGGGAGACTGGATGGGAAAGGAAGGAATGAAGTAGCGGCAGATCGATGTTTGCACAAGTCCTTCCTGCAGCTGAGGGAGGGGGCATCCTGTGGTTGAAAATAGAGAGCAGGACAGAAATAGCATCACCTGCTGAAATCTGCAGTCTCACAACCTGAGCTCCCAGAACGAGATGTGCCCTCGGGCGACTGAGCTTGCCGCTGGGAACTGCAGAAAAGCGAGTCTGGCCCTTCACACTGTTTTAATTACTCAGGGGCTGCACCCACGTGTCTCTTCTTTCCCTCCCCATCACAGGTGCGGTGTCAGTTTTTACATCAGGCAGATGTCAGGCAGAGCCGGACTTTGGCCTCAACTCACTGTGTGACCTACATAGGACTGTGACCTTTTGTGGGCCTCAGTTTCCCCATCCATAACATCAAAGAGTTGGTCTTGAAAATTCACTTAAATTCGAACAGGCTGGACCTAGTGCTTGTCCTTACCGCATTTCTTGCTGCCTCTCCACCCCGCCCCCCTCATACTCACATTCTTTCCTTCCCTCTGTCCTGAGGGTTATATATGTAAGCCCTTCCCACCATTCTCCTTCCCAGATGAGTGCAGGAAAGACAACCGTTTGTTCAGAGCACAATGTCATCCAAAGAGACAGGAAATGATGCCCAGGCTCCTGCCTCAGTCTGTGTATTCCCCCCCCTTTTGTGGGGACCTTCCTGGGCAGAGGCATCTTTGGCTTCTGTGGAAAGGCCAGAGCCAGGGGGATTTTGGGGCTTTTTGAGGCTGCCTTTTGACTCCAGGGCTCCCTTAGCTCTGTCACTTCTCCCTCCTCTCTCACTGTCCCTTTCTGTCAATTTCTTAGGAGTAAGTCACTTCAGACTTTCAGCCCACAAGCAGCTTCCTTATGTTTTGCCCCTGTCATCCATGCTCACTCCACTCACTATTTCACTGCTATCATTTCTTTTCCGGGGAACTTCCTTTTCTAAGGACCACCTTCCTTCTTTGTCGTGTGTTCTGCTCCTTTGCTCTTTCCTCTCTTGCATGCATCCCATTCTCTCGTCTTCACATCTTCCCTCCTGTCTCATTCTTCTCTTTGTTCTTTATCCACCCCCCATCCTCTCTCATACTTTTATTTCCTTTCTCACTCTCATCCTTCACCCCTGCCCTCCTCTCCTCTCTTCAGCAGCTCATTGTGGTGGGAAAGGCCACAGTCTTGGACATAAGATGGACATGGGTGGGTTTACATTCTGTGGTCTTGAGGAAATTGCATAACCCTCAAATACACAAGAGACTCATGTTCAAAATGGGTCAAGAAAAAGCAAGCTTGTGTGTTGACATCTGTGAAGAACCTCATTCTTGAGAGAGAACATTAAGTTCAGTGCTTAAACATGAACATTGGGTGTTACAGGAACCGCCATCATTACATCACCTACATCAACAACAACAGCAAACAACAAAATGTCTTTTCTCCTACCATCCAGTCTTTTCATTTCCTCAGTCTCTCTTCCAACTCTCAGTTTCTCCCAGATGAGGTGAACTGTCCCCATTATGTTTTCCTAACCTCCTGAATGTCCCCTCCCATAGTTCATACCACACCGGTTTACAACTGCATGTTTGACCTTCCTCTGTCTTCTCCACTCAGAGCAGAGGTGCCATCTTGTTCACCACTATGTCTCCAGGGCCGGGGACAAGGCCACATGTGTACAGAGTACCAGGGCCAGGACTAGCATGAGGCAAGTGAGGTGCCTAGACCATAAGGAGACCTCAGAGTCATGCATCTGTAATAGATACTGAGAAAAAATGTATTCAGTGGCTCAGTGGGTTAATTCCTTCTGCTTCCCTTTCCCCTACATTTTCTCATTCACATCAGTTTCTCCTTTGTTCTGTCTCTCTTCTCTCCCACTCTGTTCCATTCACTCCTGTCCTCACCCATGATTTTCACTGCCCAATTCTGTCCCTGTAACAGCATCGGTCTTTTCTCCTCCTTTTTCTGTTCCTCCTTCATTCCCCACTACGTTCCTTTCCTCAGACCCTCCTCGGTCCTTGCTCTATCCATTTGCTTGAATCTAGCAAACTCTCTTCTCTCTGCCTATTCCTTTATTGATTTATATGGAGTTATTTTGTCCATGGAGGGAAAGGATTGCTTTGATACTCCAAAGGATCAGACTGGGCTCAAAGCCACGGACTGCTTTTGTTTGATGTGGACAATTTTATTCCCATTCAATTCCCTGGGTTTTCAAACAGCTGCAGATCTCTGAACTCAAAACATCTGAGTCTGTTCATCCTCCATCTCCTAAAAGTGCACAGGCATTTTTAAAGTCTTTAACAACCTGTCCTGCCCCTCGCTGAACAGAGGTTACATCATTAGAACGGCCCTGAGTTCATCCTGAAAAGGTAAAGCTGTTACATTAAGAACAGATTTAGGTGCCCGTCTTGAAATAAAAGTGAAAGGTACAAGCTAAAAACCAAACTACTTCCTTCTTCCTGTCACATGTTTGGCACACCCTCCACTTTCTAAGGTCAAAGCCTTTCCAAACACTTACATTGATCATTTGCGCTGCATTCACCATTAGCTGTGTAATCCTTCTCCAATTAGGACGTCCTCCAAAATAATATTGCCTTAGAGGATGTGAAACTTAAAAGTTGAATTTATCAGACAGGACACAGCTGGTTTAACAGATTCTAAAAAAACTGGTACATAAGTTTGTCTGAACAATGTTTAGACTATGGAGTAGGTGATGTCTTGTAGACTGTCGCTTCTGTTTGGTATCTTCTCCCCCAGGTTTTTAGAAGTTAGGACTCTTTAGAAGTTTCTCGTATATTAGCCAGCATGCCAGATTTGTAAAGTCTGATACTGAACACAATACTTGTTCTAAGCGCTTGTGTAGAAGGGGTTAAATTCCATAAGGTGAAAATGCAGATTCATGGAAAGGTCCTCAATTTGGAGACATCACCTCTGCCTGGGGGAGACCAGGCAAAGAAGAAAGAAGGTCCATCTTGGGAATAAGAAATATCTAATACTTGGTAGAAGGCTAAGCTGCTGCTTCACCTTTTCTGGAGAGAAATTGAGCAATATTTGACCTAATTTTAAAATGCATGTATGATTGACTCAGCTTCCCACCCCAAGGAATATATTCCACATATATATTGATGTGAGAGAAAAAAATGTATATACAAGGTGAATATTGAAAGTGAGAAAAATGACCAGAGATAACCTAAATGTCCATCAGTGGAAGAAATTCTATTACACATATACCTTGAAATATCTTGCAGCTGCTAAAAAGAATGAGTTTTTATGTACCAGTATGGTAAACCTGTCTGATAGGAGACCGAGTGTTAATACCACGCAGTGTGTGGTACCATTGTGATGCTTTTTGATGTGTCACCTTGTCTAGCTTGAACTGTCGTCCCCAGGATGCCCTCATTACCATGTTCTTGATTGGGGAGAGCTAAAGGGACATTCTCTCAGGAGAACTGGAGGGCAGAGAAGCAGCTGTGGAGCTTCTGTAGCGCATACAAATCTTCTCCCAGTTATTCAGTCAAACACTAATATAGATGCTGCTGTGAAGGGATTTCATAGACGTGACTAAAATCCCTAATCAGTTGACTTAGTTTAATAAAAAGGGAGGTTATCCAGGGTGGGCCTGGTTTAGTCAGTTGGAAGACCTTTAGTGAGTCTTAAGCATTCCCTGAGACAGATTCTCCAAACAGAGGCTGGGTCTACCATGCTCTCTCTGCTCCTTGAATCTCCCTTACTGACCATGCCTTGTGCATTGGGGGTTCCAGCTCATGACTGTGGGGTTCCAGAATGCTTATGCGCTTCCCTTCCTGACTGCCTGTTCTACTGACCTTGGACTTGTTCAGCCTCCACAACTAAAGAAGCCAATTTCATAAAATAAACCCCTCCATCAGAAATCAGTTGCATTTATATATACCAATAATAAACTATCGGAAGGAGAAATTAAGAAAACAGTCCTATTTACAATTGCTTCAAGAACTATAAAATATTTAGAAATAAATTTAACCAAAGAAGTAAAAGACCTGTGTTCAGGACATTATAAGACACTGAAGAAAGAAATCAAAGAAGATACCAATAAATGGAAACACCTACCATGCTCATGGATAGGAAGAATTAATGTAGTTAAAATATCCATACTGCCTAAAGCAATATATAGATTCAATGCAATTCCTATCAAACTACCAAGGACATTTTTCACAGAAATAGAAAATATAATCCTCAAATTTATGTGGAACCATGAAAGACCCTGAACAGCCACGGCAATCCTGAGAAATAAGAACAAAGTCAGGGGTATCATGCTACCAGACATCAAAACATACTACAAGGCTATAGTAATCAAAACAGTATGGTACTGGGCCGGCCGAGTGGCGCGTTGGTTAAGAGTTGGCTTGGGACGCCAGCTCTGAGCAGCAGGGCCCAGATTTGGATCCCATATGAGAGCCAGTGACGCTGTGCCCTCTACAGCTAAGATGGTGAACAACAGCTCAACCTGGAGCTGGGCTGCCATGAGTCTCTGGCAATGGCGTAGGCTGCAGTGGAGCTGCAATGGGCTCCCATAAGCTACTATGAGTGGCCGGCAACCGGCGTGAGCTACCAAGAGCCACTGTGAGTAGCCATCCAGTGACCAGCGACGGATCTGCCTCCGCTGGGAAGAGCACAATGATAATACCAACATGGGCCAATGAAGCAACTAGACTGAAGAACAAAAGGACAGTAACTTGTGTGTTCCCCTTCCCCGATTCCCCAACACTGTTCCCCTCCCCCAATTCCCCAATAAAGAAAAAAATCTAAAAAAAACCCCAAGCAACAAAAAAACAGTATGGTACTGGCATAAAAACAAGCACATAGATCAATGGAATGGAATACGAAGCCCAGAAATAAGTTCAGGCATATATGGACAGTTACTCTATGACAATAGAAGCATAAATTTACATTGGGGTAAAGACAGTTTATTTAATAAATGGTGCTGGGAAAATTGGACTGACACATGCAAAAAAATGAAACTGGACCACCTCCTTATGTTGTATAGAAGAATAAATTCAAAATGGATTAAAGACTTAAACATAAGACCTGAAACCATAAAACTCCTAGAAGAAAATACAGGGAGAAAATTTGCGGACATTATCATGAGCAATATTTTTACTGATACATCCCTGCGGACAAGGGAAATAAAAGAAAAAATGAACATATGGGATTATATCAAACTTAAAAGTTTTTTTCACAGCAAAGGAAACCATCAATAAAACAAAAAGGAAGCCTACCGAATGGGAGAAGATATTTGTCAATAATATATCTGATAGAGCGTTAATATCCAAAATTTATAAAACACTCGTGCAACTCAACACCAAAAAAACAACCCAATTAAAAAATGGGCAGAGGATATAGAGACATTTCTCAAAAGAGGACATACAGATGGCCAATAGGCATATGAAAAAACCTCACTAATCATTAGAGAAATGCAAATAAAAACCACAATGAGATACCACCTCACTCCTGTCAGAATGGCTATCATCAATAAATCAACAAACAACAAGTGCTGGTGAGGGTGTGGGGAAAAGGGAACCCTGGTGCACTCTTGGTGGGATTGCAGATTGGTGCAGCCACTATGGAAATAAATATGGAAGTATCTCAAAAAACTGGAAATGGAACTACCTTATGACCCAGCAATTCCATTGGGTCAGAAAAACCCAAGACACTAATTCAAAAAAATATATGCACCCCTATGTTCATTGCAGCGCTATTTACAATAGCCAAGATTTGGAAACAAGTGAAACATCCATCGGTAGATGACTGGATTAAGAAACTGTGGTACATTTACACAATGGAGTATTACTCAGCTATAAAGGAGAAGGAAATAGTATTATTTGCAACGATATGGATGGACCTAGAGAACATTATGCTAAGTGAATTAAGTCAATCAGAGAAAGGCAAATAACATGATCTCACTTATATGTGGAATCCAAAGAACTGAATAAATGAATAATGTACACAGAAATAGTCTCAGGGACACAGAGGAAGAACTGAGGGTTGCTAGATGGGACGGGGGTGGGGATGAGGGAGAAGGGGGAGGGATTAGACAGCATAAATTGGTAACTACAATATTGCCTCAGGGATAGAAAAGACAGTTTGGGGAATATAATCAATAATTTTGTAAATATTTTTTAGGTGGCCAGATGGTCTCATGTCTTGTTAGGGAGACGACTTCATGGACAGTGTAGAGGTCTGATCATTGCATCTGAAGTACATCTGAAGCTGCTGTTGAATAATATTACATGTCAACTATAATTTAATATATATATAGTCACGGTATGTGGTGTATAGTGTGGGAATGGAGTCAATAGAATTGTAATAGATAAGTATGATATCGGGGGTCAGGGGGCAGTGGATAGGGGGAGGGGGGTTGTCACTTTATGAGAGGTGAAAAGGATAACTAGTGCATTGTTCTGTACACCTGAAACTAATAATAAAATAAAAAGTAAAAAAAAAATAAACCCCTCCATATATATGAGTGTGTGTGTGTGTGTGTGTGTGTGTGTGTGTGTGTGTGTGTGTATGTGAGATACAGGGTCTCCTTTTCTGGTAAAGCCCTGATTGAACCACCTTTAATATAAAAACATAAAATTTAAAAAAAGGACTATATTCTAGATCTCTAATAGGAAACACAGAAATCATTAACAGCACCGTCTCTGGTGGGGATCTGAGGGGATTAGGAGACAGAAACAATGGTGGGAGGAGACATAGTCCTATCTTTTCTACTTAACCTTGTGTTTTAAGTTGCTCAAAAGGTCACACTTAATTTGTTTCTCTTTTTATTGTACTAAAAACACACAGCATAAAATTTGCCATCTTAAAATATCTTTGAGTGTACAGTTCAGTAGTGTCACATTACACTGTTGTAAAACACATCTCCAGAACTTTTTTATATTGCAAAACTGAAATTCCATATACCCTTTAAACAACAGTTATCCTTTTTTTGTGTGATACTTTCAGCTGCTGGTAACCACCATTAAACTTTCTGTTTCTACGAATGAGACCACTTTATATAACACAAAAACAAAAAACTAAACAAAAACATATAAGTGGAACTGGAACCCTTGTGGTCATGCTTCATTTTAATGCAATGTTTGGAACTGCTGCAAAAGCATGTGCCTGCCCAGTAATACCTTTCCTCTCTAGAGGAAGACTCTCAGGAGAACTGACTGATCCCTTGATTAATTGTTTTCTGTCACTTAAACACAGACCTTATTTTATACTTAACTTCCATTTATTCAGCGAATATTCATTGACTGTCAAAAAGTCTCAGCTACTAAGTTGCTACCTGGGGACATGAGATTTTAAAAAAAAGGTAAAATAGTACCAGTTTTATTGATCATATTGGTTGTCTTTGGAGCCACTGAAGTGATGGATGTAACATGGCCACCACTTGAACTGTTATCAATCACAATGCAATGCAGTGCAAAGCCCAAAGAAGACCACATCTATACCCTGCTGTGAATCCGCCAACCGCATCTGGGGAGGTCATCCGACCATTGCCCTGGAGACTTGCAGAGATGGACTGATATACTCTGTGAGCTAGACTGACTGATGTCATGTGCTCTTGTGTTAAAGTAATCCATGGAGACACACATTTAACTAAAGAGAAAAAGAAAGGGACAAGCGTGCACAATGCACTAAAGCCTGGTGTATTTCTTAGTATGTTTAATTTAATCCAAATTCTTTGGGCAACTGAATAACATAGACAATTTTCCTTCATTCCTTTTCCTTTGTCTGTCTGGGTAGACTAATATCTCTGCTACCAACTTGACAATATCATGAATGATAACTTTGGTCCCTTACTGAGAACTTACTCTGTACCATACACTGTTCTAGGTCTTTGATGTGGATGGATCAATTTGGCCTTAAGAAAATCCCTACAAGGTAGGTGCCTGTCATTATTCCCATTTTTCCAATTGAGGGACTAAGGTTTACGGAAGGTATTCAATGTGCTCTTGGTCACACAGAGCCTGGGTCCATTGCTACTGAGTGTGCTGCTCTACTAATTACATGCGTTGTGTTGGGTAATGGGGTACAGAGATGACGAAAATCCAGCCTCTGCCCTTGGAGACAAGTGGAAGGCAGCAAATGAAAACAATGAGTTGTAATTCAAGGCAAGTTGGCATAAGGCTCCCAAGAGACATGTAAGTAGCAGAAAGCAGAACAGGGGAGTTCAGTCTCTTGCTGACCTTGTATGTCAGAAGTCACATGTGCTTACAACAAAGCTGGCATCGTTCAAAGGAGATGTCCTCTTGGCAAACACTTGTAGAGTCTGTCTATAAATTGCACTGCATGCACGTCTGCACACACACAAGCAAGCATGTCATGTGGCGCCTCCTCACCCTCGCATTTCTGTACTAGCATCACTTTAGTTCCCTAATCCCTGGTTCACATTGAACAGTCAGTGAATAAACATTAATAAAAAGCTTATAAATAGTATGGACTTTGAATTCCACAAGACCTGGATTCAAATACTACTCAGTGGATAAGTTACTTAAGGTTTCCAGATTGTAAGAGTCCTTGTCTGTAAAAAGGGAATTTAGAGTGATTGTTTTGATGATGAAATGAGAAAAAATAAATAAAAAACAAAGAAAAGAAAAAGATAAATAATTAGCATCATGCCTGGCACATGGTAAGTACCTAGTAAATAGGTACCATGATTGGATTCTTAATAAATGACTCAAAAGCATTCTGAAGGGTTAAGCCAATAGATTCCCCACAAAAAGACTACTGTGTAAAACATCACTCCATTGTATGGATGAACCCAGGTATATATGTTAAATACTGAGGCATGTTTCTTTAAAATTTTATGCTATAAAGTGAAAAATATATGGGCTAGCTAAATTTGGGATAAAAGCATAAAAAGGTTTGTTTTGTGTAATTCCCTCATACTTTAGTGAAAGAGTGGTCTAGCAAATGAAATGATATGTTGATAAACTGAACCAAATAACAAACCTGAACTAATCCAAGCTTTCTCTGTACCCAGGGGGTGACAAGACTGGATTTCACCTTCTCAGACCCTGGAAATCCAGCACTGACAAGTTTATTCCTATCCTCCACAAGCTGTACCACACTCCTCAGCTGTGGGTATTGTATTTCTTTGACCCTCATGCTCCATCACTGACTGAGACAGAAGGGGGCTGTGAGGTTGTCAGCGGACGGTTTCTGAATTGGGGATGAGGAACACACACATCCACATACCAATCAACTTGGTTTCCTAGCAATTTCCTCTCTGCTTTCCCCTCCCAGATGCAAGCTGGAGTCTGGAAGCTGCTTGAACATTGTGGCTGTTAGAGAACCAAGCTATAATTTTCAGGCTAATGGAAGACGTATTGGCAAAAGTTGACATTAAGTGGAACTAATTGCACTGTAACTGCTAAATAACTAAGAAATAACTACCCTGTAATTTATGGTTCAGTGTGGACTATTCAGTAACTTTGGAGCTCTTCATATAGCAAGGAGTTCAGTGATGCATGAGCTGCCAAACTTTCCACCATTCAGGGGCCGTAGAAACTGAAGAGTGTGCGTTACACAAATATGCAAGGATGCAGTTTACAAAGGCAGCCTGCCCTACTTTGTGAGTAATGGCTTCCCTCCAGTGCTTAGCAGATGAGAATTGTGCCTGGTAGAGACTTACCTGCAGGTCCACTGTAGATTGAAATCCCTAAGCTAGTGCATACTTAAGAAGTATGTCTTTTATGCCATGATTCTGTTAATGGATGGACATTCTGTCATGGACAAAATAAAGGAGAAAGTGAGGGCAAGTGATGAGGCCTAAAGAATATTACTCTTATCTGGATGATCACCCTCATGTCTACTTAGGCTACTTGCAGATTTTAGTCCTTCCAAATCATCTTCTGAGCTACAGACTCAATACAGAACTCCATAATTTTCCATTAACTATTGTGATAATCTTCTAACTGGTGTCCCTGTCACCCCTTTCCCATCTCACCTGGGTCCTCAGTCCTGTTCCTCATAGTTACCACTTATGCTCTGAAAACAAAAATGTGCTCAGATCACTTCCCTTGCTTAAACTCCTTAAATGAACTTGTAACCTAAAACAGTATTTTGATAAAGCTATAGTCCATGCAATACTAACCACATTTCTATTAAAAAACCCCCACAAAAACTCACTGGGTTAAATACATTTTAGCAAGGCTAAATATTGTATCCCCTCTTGGAAAGTCATATCAGAAGGCTCTAAGAAGTCTTATAGCAAAGGGTCTTGTTTAACTTTGGTAAAAGTTAGTTTTGCTCAGTCTCTGACCACAGAAATTTGTGTGAGCGTACGTGTATGTGTGTTACTGCTATTCCCTTATGGCCCCATGTACCCTAGTATTTCTTGGAAAGTACTTTCAAGAAATACTGGTCCCCAATTTAGATCCTACCTCTTTAGCATACATTCTTTTCTAATGACTTAATCTGTAACCATTCTTTTAGACAGTCCATACACCCTGTTCCCATGAAACTTTTTCCATCCTGCCCAACCAGATCGAATTATCCCTTTAGGCTGTTAGAGTGGGCTGTTCTGGGTTTATGCACATTGTTGAGTAATTACCATATTTCCCCATGTATAAGACGTACCCTTTTTCGAAAAATTTGGGGTCTAAAAACTGGGTGTGTCATACAGTGGTTGTAGATTTTTTTACAGTGATGAAGAGTTGGATGAATTTGATGATGAATAAAATTGAGTTCAATAACTTTCTGTAGTACATTTTTTTTTCCAAATTTCTGGCCCCCAATTAAGGTGCGTCTTATACATGGGGGAATACGGTATTTGCTGTCTTGATATAGGCCAGGATTTCTCAACTTGAATACCACTGACATTTTGGACCTAACAAGTCTTTGTCGTGGGGGCTGTCCAGTGCACTGAAGGATACTGAACAGCACTCTGGCCTTTACCACTAGGTACCAAGGGCACCAACACCACCTTACCACCCCTACCTACTATGGCAATAAAAAATATCTCCCGATATTACCCAATGTCCTCTGGGGCAATCGCCCCAATGGTTCAGAACCACTGACTTAAGCTGTGAGGAACCAGAGGCCAGAAGTTTTATCTTGCTCATTCATGTATCTCCACACTTAATATCCATAGTTGATTGTTGATCAACATTTAAGAAACAATTATTTTCCCCCACATCTTTACTACAGAAATTCAGACAATAAAATAATTTCATTAAAAATAATTCTCTGCATATATTATTAATTTAATCATTTAATTTTTGTCATCCAACTGCATTTCCAAAACTTACTTGTTTTTGAGAGATGTATTAAAAAAAACAAACAAAAAAAGAAAATGTAAAACTAGATTGTTGATATGATAAGTAGTAGTCTGGGCAAAATATTAGATGATAATAGCTACCCGTGTGTTTAGTGTTTTTACATTTGCCAACCTACTTTCTTACCCTCAGTTTCTTCATCTGTAAAATGGATGCATTATTTATTCTGTCAGTCACAAATGGGTCCTCTGATAACACATTAAAATATATACTTTCAAAAGAGTTTGAAACTTCTAGAGTACTCAAATAAAGGGATGTTATTCAATATGCATGAGGACTAGAATATGCTAATCCTTATCCATGTATTTTTCTCCAAATAACTAAAATATAATTATCTAAAGACCAAAAGTGGTTTTTAAATTTTAATTTGACTTTTTAGATAGAATCTGTAAGTTATTTTACCAATTTTCTTTTTTTAAAACCAATTGTATCACATTCACACATAATTGAACTATTACTTCATGAGACAGATCACCATTATAAATACTCATGGGCACAGTGAATTGTTTCAATTTCGCTCTAGAAAATTCAGAATGTGGTTAAGTTCTGCTGTAATTCTCTGGTTCTATTTCTTCTGTGTCATTTCTGACTTTCTTCCATCAGTTACGCACCCTGAGCTGTCCGTCCCTCTGACTGCTCTCACTGTGTCTTTGCCTGAAACTGCCCTCAAAATGGGCTGACCCTACTTCCCTTCCATGATGACAAAAACAGAGACATGCATATATTCCACGTCCTTAAAAGCAAAGTGAGAATAAACAGGACCTAAAGATCTTTCCTATGAAGGAAATGTGTGGACATTACTACACAGGTATTGGGATACCAATTTTTAACTGCTCAGTAATCTGTGATTATTCCTTCTCCTTTGAATGTATCAGACCATATTATTATAAAGAAATGACAGTATTGTTTAGGTGGCCAGCAGGCAAGAGGGATGATGCAACGTTCTGTGTTACAGACAGAGGTAGGAAGGGTGAATGAGGATGGAGGAAGATGGAAAAGAAGAAAACAAGAAAGGATGAAAAAAACAGAGCATCAGAGTAGAGAGAAGGAAGGCAAGAGAAGGAGATTCTGGATATTAATCCTTTCCTTGAGATGATTTATTCTACCTGTATTATGATCGTGTGGTAGAGAAACATTCTTCATAGGAGGATTCTTCCTGTAAGAATGTTTCTCATGGGAACTTCTATTTTAACAATTTTTAGTCATACTAATATTTGGTGTATGAAATAATGGTTATCTTGAAAAATGGAGTCTGGCATTCACATGTAACATAATTTCCCTGCGAGCAGAGTCCATCTTTAGAATGAATTGGGTTTTTTTCCCCCTGGGGGTACAAAAATGTAGACTTAAGTCCTTAGTTTCCCTCTTCTTCTAGGTTAGGTTTCTCTTACAGAACTTTAGATATTCTTTCCTCAAGTAGATTTTCCCTCTGCTGCTAGAATGAGCTTTATGAAGCAGAGAGCTGGGAATAATTATTGCCCCTCTACATTTTCTATTCAGACTGTCTCCGTTCCTTGACAAACTTTGTAAAGACCTTTACAATCTGAGTCCAGAAACTCTCTGTTCTTCAGGATTTTGAAATGTAAAAGAGTGATATCTATCTCAGTGCTTCTTGAATTTTAATGTGGATTACCTAGGGATTTTGTCAGAATGTAGATTTTAATTCAGTATGTCTGGGATGTGGCCCGAGACTCTGCATTTTTTTCATGGTACACAATTTATAAGGTTATATACATAAAAGCTGATAGCTACTGTTATTTTCTGATGACGGATATTAAAATAGAACATCCTGAGTACTACAGTTGTAAAGGTATGATGGAATTTTGGATTTTTAAGTAAAAAGATTTGGGGATTTGAAAATCTGTGTTCCAGTCTTCTAACTTTGGGTACACTACTTCTTGATTCACCTCTTTCTGCCATGTAGGATGGAATGACTCCCCATCTCACAAGGATTAAATCAGAAAATGTATGTAAATTGTCCTGTCCTGGACTGTAACATATCCATGTATGGCAGTTGTTTTATTATATTGTTTTAAAAGGCACAATGAACAGATACTGGTATCTCCTTCATTTTGTACAACTTGTGTATTTCTAGATGGCTTCCAATTGGGTCCAGAGAATCAAAAAAAAAAAAAAAGGAACAAAAAAAAATAATGAAAGAAGTTGTTAGTATGCTAAATGGTAACTTTTTATTTATAACTGCAGCAAACAATGTTTGTGCATAAGATGATAATGGAAGTGATTTGAGAATGTATACCCCCAGCTCCCATTTATTTTCAATAAAAATAATAAAAACAAATGTCTTCATGCCAATTAGAAGTGTGGAGTTGAAGTCTATGAATCCAGATGTATTTTATTTCTGAATTGAGTTGAAGTCTCCTTTGGTGCTAACCTAAGAAAAAAAGTTTTGCTATGAGAGTTCAGAGCGTGAAGCGCACAGTGTTGAGAATGAGGTATACCGAGAAGGTGCAGACAGAGCAATGCTTACTTCCGTTAGATTGCACCATCATTTACGGCTCCCAATTTTTCGCCATATTCAACCTCTTTTCTGTCAGTACCTTTTAATCAGAGACCATAAAAGTAGCCCTTCCGACAGCAGGTAATACACAAGTGTATCCTCTGGAACAAGGGTTGGTAAATTATGGCTGCTGGGCCGAATCTGGCTTTCCACCTGTTTTTTTAAGTAAAGTTTTACTGGAACACAGTCATGCTCATCCATTTTCATATTATCTATGATATGTCTGCTTTCACACTGGACCAGCAAAGTCAAGGAGGAGTTTTGATAAAGGCTGTATGAACGCAAAGTGAAAAACATTTACTCTCTGGCCCTTTATAGAAAAAGTTTGCTAAAATCTGCTCTAGAGGGAAACAAGTCTAACGTATAGCCTACTATATGCCATGCACGTCATCCATGTTATTTTAATCAAAACCATTTTATAAAAATGTCTTAAATGCCTTTTATTTGCCAGGAAGTGTTTCAGATACAGCAATGATCAGTAAAACACAGCTGCTGCCGACTTATATTGTGGAGGTAGAGAAAAGCAATGACGCTTAGTGGTGTCAACTGTAGAACACTACGGACTCACAGGATATCTAAGTGATGGTGTCATGGAACACAACACAACTTTGAGATAAATATTATTATAGCCCTTTTAACAACAAAGAAACTGAGACTCAGAAGAATTGAGAAACTTGCCCAAAGTCAAGTACCTAATAAGCATCAAAGTCACATTAAAATATCTATTTCTAACTAGAATCCTGTGTTCATTGCCCAGCGGACACTGTGCTTTCTGAGACTTTCTCAGAATTGTTGTCTATCCAGTGTCTTACTTCTCCTCTTTCCTGCCTTGTCCCATTCTCTGGCTTCAGGAAACTTTCTGTAATTCCCTGCACCTCTCTGGCATGTTACCTTTCCTCAACTCCATTTTCTCTTTGGGCCTGTGTCTGCCTAGAGCCTGCCCCACCTGCCTTTTGTTCTTACCAATGTCTCATGTGGCTGGATGTGAAGTTTCTTGTGATCCTTGGCTCTGCTCTGACTACATTATTTCTACTCTCAGAATTTTCCTCAGTATTCCTGAGAAAAAGAATTTGTGATCCCCACCAGTGAATCGCTTTGGAATTCATGATAAACACTGAATGAATTCAGTCAATGTATCATTGGGATGAAGGTGGATACTGCTGATTTCAGTCTTGCTTATTTCTTTAGCAATTCCACAAGAAATGATACACGAAAAGCATTACAAGGAAGATGCTTGGAAATGGAATCAGTAAACCTGGGGTGAGGTCCTTCCTCTATCACTGAGTGTCATTTTCCTATTTGTGGTATTCAGATAACTCTAGGTATCTTACAGACTTGCTGTGAAGTTAAAATGAGCCAAGTTTTTTGATGGCACTTAGTGTAAATACAGGTAATTGTGCATCTCTGGGGGAAAGGCACTGTTAATTTTACTATTAGGTATTGTGTAAATACATTTAAGCTGTCATGCTAATTATTTAATATTGCAATATGATAAAGAAGAAAAAATAACTTCTAATGGAAGATTGGGAACCAAATGTGAGCACAAAGTACTATTTTAGGAGCAAACAGAAGCAGCACATAATTTGGAAGAGCCAAAAGATGCAAAGCCAGATGACTTCTAACCTACGGAAAAACCAGGCACAAAGGAGAATACATACACTTATGCCCAACTCTCTCCTGGGGACCTAGAAATAACTTCTCCAATTCAAAAGGACTAAATGTTTCCTCTTAATGAATATTTTATTGTTTATAAAAGCTAATGTGTTTTTACAAATACAGTAGTTCCCCCTTACCCATGGTTTTGCTTTCCATGATTTCAGTTACCTGCAGTCAATGATGGTCTGAAAATATTAATAGGAGAGTTCCAGACAAAACAATCATCAGTTTTAAATTATGCATCGTTCTGAGTAGCATGATGAAATCTCATGCTGTTCCACTCTGTTCTGCCCAGGACACGAATCCTCCCTTTGTGCAGCATCTCCACACTGTACACATGACCCACCCGAGAGTCACCTAGGAGCCATCTCAGTCACCAGACCAACTGTTGTGGTAACACCGTGCTTGTGTTCCGGTCACCCTTATTTTACTTAATAAAGGCCCCAAAGCCATTGACATAACTTTTATTAGATAACAGTATATTGTCATAATTTTTTTATTAGTTGGTATTATTTGTTACATGGCAAAACCTAGCCCATTCTGACTAACAAATCTAGCAGTTTATAGAACAAGCCAGACAATTTCAAAGCCTCCCCTGCAGGAGCGTCTGCTTTGGCAAGAGTAGAAGAAAGCATTGTCACCTATTGAGTCCCTAAATTCCCCAAACTGTGGTTAACAGAGATGATGGACATGACCCAGAGTTTATGCTTATGTCTTCTTAATTAGTACACTGAGATTTGTAGTACAAAACCCTACTTAGCCTTCTTAGTAAAGGCAATGACAAGCAAAAGAAAAGGAATAAACATAGGATGGAGAAAATAAGTTAACATGGGGAATTTTAAGGCTGATCGCTACATGAGGTGGCTTTTCATTTCCTGTGTCATATTTGGCACCCACAGGTAGCACTGTAACTGAAGCTGGATTTCTTTGTAACAAAGGGAAACAAAACCGATGCTATAAAAATGCACCTGCCCCTCTTGCCACCAAAGGAAAAGAAACTACACTGACTAATTCAAAGCTCTTTTTGGATTTAACATCCTGGTTTCATTTTTTAATTTAAATTGGTACAAGGGTCAAGGAGAATGTTGCATTTTCATCTTCTTTTGAAGTTCTCCTGAGAGAAGCCTGCAGTTTTAAAGGAGGATAAAACACACACACACACACACACACACACACACACACACTCTAAGACATAAAGAGAGGCTCATTACCTATAGAAATTATCACAGGTAGGATTGCGAAAACAAAGACAGGGGTTCAGTGTTCAAACCAGAAAGGCAATGAAACAATTCTCACTCGAATGCATTTTCTAGATGTGAAGGGTAAGCAACAGCAGGAGCTTTCAGAAATTAGAGCCACTCTACCATTACTGATATGGAAAGAGAGAAGGGTCTAACACTTGCTGAATACCTACTATCTGGCAGAATTGCTACATGTCTGTGAGCCTCATTTCCCCCAGAACTTTTATGAAACACTTGCTATCTGATGGAGATCTTCTAGGAATAATAATTATATTATCTCATTTAATCTTAACTACAAGCCTGGGTAGGTTCCCTCTATTTTCTAGTGAGGAGGAACTTAGAAAAGTCAAGTTAAGTGAACTTTAATAGCCAGCTGGTCAACCAGCCAGCAAGTTGGGAATGTTAACAGTTGAGTGCTAATCTGGTTGGCATCAAACCTCGGGCAATTTCCACAATGCCAAACAGGCCCTGGAGGGTTTCTGGTCCCCTCTCCTGCACAGTGTAGCAAACTCTCCCACAGCATTCCTCTGCTAACGTACCCACTAACACCAGGACTAAGAATTTCTCATGAACAGCTGAATTCCACGGGATGCGTTTTCCTCGAGTTGGAACAGAATCAGCTTCCTTGCAACTTCTACTCATTGCTACTAATGGAGTCTTCTAAAACAACACAGAACAGTAGTCATTTCTAGATCTTGGAAACAGCAACTTAGTTGCTATTCAATCTTCACAAGGATATTTCCTGACCCCTTTAATCATTAGTTCAATGTCCCTTTAAATGTGGTGGCTGTAAAGGGACCACTCTGTGTTTTGTATAGAGAAATGTGCCCTTTTAGTTCTTCATCATTCCCTGAGTACGGCATTCAGATTTTAAAGTTTCACTATGAAACTCATAAAACAAATTCTCTACCACTTAAGACTTCTCTGTTTATAATCATTTGCATTTCCCAATTGTTAGAGAAGTGATATAAGCTGCAGTGAAATAAATGACATTTCACTGACACACAGTGGACAACAAAATGACACAATTATGTCCAGCATGCATGAATATTTTAGAACTATGCCCAGAGAATGTTAAATAAAACACTTAAAATTCTGCAACTGCAGCAAGGTTTTGGTTCTATTTCACTCTACCTCTTTTCTTGGCTTTTTAAAGAATTTTTTTCAGTAGAATCTGGAGGGTTATTCCTTATATTTTGTCACCTATCCTGCTTCTATTCTCTAAGGAGTTTAAGGCACTTAACCCTTTGACACCCATGGATTATCAAACACATTTATTAAACCCATTCATAACTTCAAAATTTATAAATCCCCAGTTAGAGAAAGCAAAATTATTGTTGAGAGGGTATACACAAATACAGGGATTTTCCTTTTTTAAAAAACATTCTTACTCTCATTGTCTATCACATGACCACTGTAATTTATGGGGCCTATTAGTACCTTCAGCTCTTTTGCAGAGAGTGTGTCATGTGGAAGACTCTCAATACATCTGACAATTAATGAATTTATGGGAATTCCAGCCTGCTCTAGAAAAGATCCTTGCAAAATGGGCAGAATGCCTTTGAATTTGTAAGATTCCATTGCTTTCAAAAGAATGGAACTTGGGCACTGGAAGATCATCAGTAACTGCTGAATGGCTCTCCATTTTTTCCTCAAACACAATTTTAAAAAAATGTTGGCAGTGGTTACAAGGTCTACGATACATTGGCCTCTGCCTGTGCCTTCACCCCAACCACTTTCATGCTTGTTCCGGCCACATCATTCCTATTGGCCTTACTTCAAATTTCCAAATGAGTTGACCTTTTGTACATCGGAGGCTTTGCACAGACTACTAATCTCTGCTTGGAATGCTTTTTTCCCCTCACTCCGTTAAATTCCTTGCTCACAAACTCGCACTTAAATGTCACTCTCCTGGAGACACCTTCTCTATGTATCCCCAACACAACGCCGAGAGCACAGCACGTCCTCAATAACAATAAGCTGAATTATTAAACAATTACCACCCACGATGTATATTATCTTTGCTAGGTTAAGTGAGAAACCAAAAAGAAAAAATAAGACGTGCTCTTGGAGAAGCGTTGCATGAAGGCTAAAACCAAAAAAGAGCTGTGCTGATGAAACAATTCTAATTATTGGGGGTATTCATATAACACCTTTTTTGTGTGTGGGGGGGTGCAGCTAACTTCTCCTCTTATGAAATCTTAGGATAACAGGTGAAGTTTGGGATACATGTCAATAGGTATGAGAATATATGTCCCCTCACCCAAGATATGTGGAGTACATTTGAGTTTATGACTAAATTTTTAACTAACTGGGGCTGGTACCTGGAACAGCACTGTGGTTGGATGGCAGAGTCTGCTCTCATTATCTCATTTAATGGATGAGGAAACAAAGAAGTAATTATGTGAAGTTTCATGCACTTCATCAAAGAGATGGGACATGGAGGAGCCAGATAGGATGCGGTTCTGCTGAATTTTTGTCTCAGGACTTCTCTTTATTACTTATAAATCACTCAAGAGGAAGGGCCATGCCAGTGGCTCATGGTGGCGAAGAAGAAGATAAGTGTGGCAGTCATGATAGTCCTCGTGATAGGACTGCACATAACTTCAAAGAATGGCTGCCAGTCCAGGGATGTGGGTTAAGAGGATGATAGACCACATTGATCAACCAAAAGAGCCCTGCCTTATCCCTTGAAGTGAAGGTCATTCCACAGTTGTAGGAAAAACATGCGTAGAGTTAGACAACGTGAACTTATACCCATGACCAAGCCAAGATTAAGTATGTTCTACTGATCAATAAACGACCTCCAATTTCCAAGTCTGAAAATAACAGGCTTATTTCCCTCTCACCTACATGTTCATTTCAGGTTGGCAGTGTGCTCTGCCCCTTAGAGTCACTAAGGGAGCCTGGCTGATGGGACATGCTCCCAGGATTACCAAAACACTGCAGTGCTGACACCGCCCTGATAATTTAAACACTTCCATCTCAATGACACACACATAACTGTTCACTTTTTTTTTTTTGGTCACATAGAGTTACATGACAATGCCTAACTTGAAAAGGAAGGGACATATGATTTTACATGTGCCAAGAAGGGAGAAAATCTGAAATATTTTCTAACAGACTTAATAACGACTACATTCTGCTTGCCCAATGGCAAATCTCTCTTTCTTCTTCCTGCTTGTAAAGCGTCTTCATTCTTGCACCAAGAGCGATAACTCAAGAGCTCCACACGAGAACTCAAGACAAGTCATCCAATCATTGTGATCAGCCTGACGTCCACATCCCTGAGTGGTTGGTTCCCTGTTGCTTCTTCACGTCTAGAGATAGTTCCTTTTAGTTCAGAGATCTGAACTAAAAAAGCTGAACTAAAAAGACATGTTATCAGCTAATATACAATAGAAGAACACACATAGGATTACCACAGTAAACACCTTCAATCATAAATGAAGGAGGCACAACAGCTGTTGGATCGCAATTCTGAAATCCTACTGGAGAGATGTGACAAGGTCTCCTCTGAGACTGGAAGATGTCACCAGATCAGTGTCCTGTTCCACTCCCCGGGTGGGACCGCTATTCTTTTGTTTTCTGTGGTCCGTGGTCCTCTCATGGTCCATTTCCTGTTAACGGAAGTGGGACTCTCCCATTTCCATTAACTTCCTCGGCCACATCAGAGAGTGGGCATTGAAAATAGGCCTTCCTTGGTAGCTGAGTGTGTTTCTCTTTCCTGCTTAGGAGTTTGAGAGCCCTAGTGTTATTTTTAAATCTCAACCAGACATAGGCTGTTTGTGATTTATTTGCAGTGCTGTTCACTTAAAAATGTTAATAGCCTTCATACTCTTTGACTCCAGTCATTTCTGTATGCCAAGACTGCTGTCCCTGTTCTTTTCTAGATCTATTTCTTAGATGTGCTGTGTGTGTTTCCTTGCCTCTCCTCTGCCTCCACCTACCGCCACCTTAATTACAACAACTTTAACTCACAAGGCTTCCATGGGCAAGTCAAGATTGTAATCTTTTTTTTTTTTCCCTGAGCCATTTGGTGCAATTGAATGCCTTTACTGGGTACCAAGCTCTTAATTATACCTTTCCTCTGAAGCACCTAATGCACTCAGAGATTTTAATGGTGGCTGTGATGGCCATTCCTTTCATCTGATCCTTGCTGCAAGTCTAAGTTTTCTCTGGCCTTTGTTATAGTCAATGACTGCCTCCATGATATCTTTTTATAGACTGGGTTAAAAGACGGTTTCTTCTCTTAATCCTTCAAGTTCCTGAACTTGCCTCTCTCTAGTCCCTTCTACTTTCAGTCAGTTCTTGTCTGAACTTATCCCTTTCTTGTAGTATCTTGCCAAATGTTTTCAACAGCATCCACATCATATACCAAATTACATTAGGAGGAGGGTGAGGAGGAGGTGGAGGAGGGGGAGGA
>NW_017731473.1:1291140-1306952 GCF_001890085.2 Hipposideros armiger | reverse complement strand
CTTGGGCCAGTGAAGCAACATCCTCCACAACTAGACTGAAGAACAAAAGGATAGCAACTTTTCTGTTCCCCTTCCCCCAATTCCCCAATAAAAATCTTTAAACAAAAAAACAAAAAACAAAGCAAAATAAGGATGCCGAGACAAATCTATCACCATAGCTATGACCCGGTTTATCTGGCCACAACCATGATTGTGACATTTGTAGTTATGTGGTCTTGAATACACTATTAAGTCATCCTCTGCCTTGATGTCCTCATCTTTAAGATGGTATGCTCAATTACATATGCTCATCAAGGTTTTCTCTCTTTAAATTTCTTTAAGATATTGATGAGATACTAGTTGTGTTAACTGCTATACATATATTAACAATTATCATTGCTTTCAAAAATAATATTAACATTGTTGCCATTGTAGTTGTTTATTGACTTTGCAGAGCAATGATGGAAATTCTTATGGGTAAATGGAAGGAGAGATTAATATTCCATTAAAATTGCCCACTCCCTTCATTTATGAATCAGCAGAAAACTGTTTCTAGAGTCAGCAATCTTGCAGGGAACCCCTCTGCTTGCAAAGAGGGCTAGAATTTACCCTTACACTACTAGTAGGGGTGGTATTCCCTTCTTCTGGCCCTAATTCCGACATGAATATTTAGTATATAGAAGGATTTTATAGCAATGGTGGCTGGTCATTATAATATAGAACCGATTGTTTGTGTATGTGTGTGTGTGTGTGTGTGTGTGTGTGTGTGTGTGTTTAAGGTTTTATTGGGGAATTGGGGGAGGGGAACAGAAAAGTTGCTGTCCTTTTGTTGTTCAGTCTAGTTGTGGAGGACATCGCTTCACCGGCCCATGTTGGTATTGTGATCATTGCACTCTTCTGGCCACTCATGCTGGCTGCCCGCCACTCATGGTAGCTCACAGCAGCCCACTGCAGCTCCACTGCAGCCTACGCTGCCGCCAGCAACTCACGGCAGCCTAGCTGCAGGTCGAGCTGTTGTTCATCATCTTAGCTATAGAGGGCGCAGCGTCACTTGCCCATATGGGATCCAAACCGGCGGCACTGCTGCTCAGAGCTCGTGCTCCCAAGCCAATTCTTAACCAACAAGCCATGCGGCTAGCCCTAGAACTAATTCTTGAAAGAGCTGTGGGTAAAGCTGGGGACAGCCTTCTGTTTGAAGTGGTTTAAGTTAAAGCTTTCCTGGAAACAAAGTGAGTAGCTCATCTGTCAGTTCCCAGCACAGATGTTGCATCCTCTTGAAAGCCATCCATGATTTGAAAATGATCACATCCTTACTTATCAGAGAAGCACAGTAAACTAGTGGTTTAGAGCACGGCAGCTGCTTTGGACTACCTCAACTCACATAAAACTTCGCCAGTCACTCTCTGAGTGGCCTTAAGACGTTATTTAACCTGTGTTCTCTGCATTTCCTCATCTACATACCATTTAACACTATACGTATTATCTGACTCACAGAGTTTTTGTAAGAATTAAATACTATTATGCATGTAAAACACTTAGAACGATACCTGACATATGGTATATACTTAGTAACTATTTGCTATTTTTAATAGCACATCACCTCAAATAAAATATGAATTTATATGTCTATATATCTGCTTTCTATATTCAGGTATAGAAAGTACAGGTATATGTAAGTACCTTGGCATTGGAGAAAGGTACCATTTAGCATTGTTATGAAACAATATCAATGATAATAGCAATAATGATAACTAACACAAACTGAACATGCACCACATCCTAAGCATTTTCAGGTGATTTATATTCAGTATCTCATTTAATCTTGTTACTCTTGTTAATTTTGAAGACACTGAGGCTTAGATCATTTAAGAACCTCGTTCAGAGGAAAAGGCATAGTGTTCGATGGTGAACTTAGGTCTTTATGGCTGTGAAACCAACACTCTTAACCACTAGGCTAGGTTATTACACAGTATGTGAACTGCCTCTTTGAATTCACGGTCCCAGCACTCACACTTAGCATTCAATAAATGTTTGTAGAATTAAATGCATTCTTAGTTTTGGGGAATGGTGATTAAATGTGATTGCTTAAAAATAAATTACTTGGCTATACTGAACAGATTTTAAAGAGTTCTTCCTCTACTTACATCACATCCTATATATATATTTTTTCTAAAATGCAAATCTGACCCTCTCTCTCCTCTCTTTAAAACCTCAATAGCTCTCAATTTCTTACCAGATAAAATCCAAGCTCTTGTTAGCTTTGCATAGTCTCTTGGGGCTTGAAAACAAAGCTGGTTGAAGAGAATACAAATGGTTAACATGCATCCAATGTCATCCTCTGGTTTCAGCTTGTTAAATAAATTGCCTCATTTAATCCTCAAATACCTAATCCAGGGGGTAGGTATTAGCATTTTTTTTCTGTTTTCTACTCTTATTTCTGGAACAAATTGATTAATTTGGACAAGGTCACAATGCTAATAAGTGGTTCAATGAAAATTTAAGCTATGGGAATCTGGCTTATCGCCCCAGAAACTAGATAGTAAGTGATACTGAGCTGGATGGACAGGAGCATAGACAAAGGAACCATTTCTTAGTTTAGGAGTCGAGAAAACGTCCCTGATGAAGTGTGATCAAAGAAGAATCTGGTCATGAGTAGGAATTCATCAGGCAGAGGAGACAGGGAACAGAATTTTATTCAGAGAACTACTTGTGTAAATGCTCAGGGGAGAGAGGGAGGGAGGGAGGGAGAGAGGGAGGGAGGGAGAGAGAGGAGGAGGGAGAGAGAGATTCTAAGTCTTTAGTACAATAGCTATCTTATTAAAGTCACCCAATATACATTTTTTAATTGAAGTTTTTTCTGCCTAATATTTATCTCTTGATCAAAATGGATACCTACAAAGGGAATATACACGCCCATATAGACAGCTGTCTATTTAATAATCTCAGTGGGCCACCAATATGGTGTAAATTCATATTGCTTTTAAGTGGAAACGTGCCGGGATGTCGTGTGCTCCTTCTTACTTGATGAAATAATCTGAGTTGTCTTGCTCCGCGTCTTTCCAACATGCCAGCCTCTACGCTCTCCAGCCACCTCTTCGCCTCTTGTCCCTTCCAGATCCGGCTCCCTTCCTGACACCCCCTGACATTTGTACTCCGCTGCGACAGAAAGACACAAATCCAGCTCCAGCAGAAAGCACAAATATGGAACTAGAACAACGTTTCTGTTAAACAGATTGAGTGTTGCATGGCCTGGGACTTGTGAACGCATCTATTCAACTGGACTTTTTTGTTAAATTAAAATTGACTGAAGCCAGATCAGCAAAATTTGGTGATGTTGGGCCCACCGCAGGAATGGGGAAAATTCTTTGCTAAGCACAAGCCTTCATTGGGTGATCTTCATTAACAGGTTTATTTCTACCTTTAGGTAAAAAAACATGCGTACACATCATATAGATAGATTGAGTATTGTTAATGATATTTCAATGTTGATCAGTCAAAACCTATCAATAGCAACTATTAACAAATACTAAGAGCTACCACTTAATCAGTAGCTTACTGAGAATCTGCCCCTTACTGGGTTTTAAGAGACAGAATGCTTCCCGTGTAGAGGTGTCTCTGCTGAGTAACACTCCTGGCTTCTCGCAAGAACCTTGATTCTGACTCTCTCATCGCTCAATGAGCCACTGACCCCACTGGGGAGCAGAGATGGGTCTGTGCTTCTCAACTATTTAGAGGTGATTTATTACAAGTTGGTAAATACCAGGAATTCACTCTGTCCTCCCTTGCCACCCAGCGAGTCTGTGGGGCAGCGACTGTGGATTGCGTCCTGCTTTGCCCGAGGCCCTCACTTGCCCTCAATGCTATTCCAGGGCCTGAGGAGGACGGGGGAGTATGGAAATGGGCTTGGCGAGTCCACTTAGCCTCGCATTAAACTGAAACGCATTGTTCAAAACTTTCAATGTAATATTTTATTTTAAACTGGCTGATTCCTGGATCTTTCTCCCATGAGTGAGAACTGAGGCAGATCTTCTTAGAACATATATATATATATATATATATATATGTATATATATATAATGTCTTAGAACATATATATATATACATATATATATATATATGTATATATATATATAATGTATAATGTAACAGTAGTTATAGAGGGCACCAAAAAAATTTATACACATTTTAAGAAAGGAAAACTGTGTTAAAATTGTAATACTCAATATATACTGATAACAAAAGATGAATACAAGCCACTTTGACTTCTGCAATGACAAGAGGTGCTCAAAGTGGTTCCCATCAGTGTCCAGACACTTCTGATTACGGCGGACTACTGCTTGATCAACGTGGACCGAAGTGTCCACTTGTAAACATTTTTGGGCACCCCTGGTATATATAACATATTATACATTATATATACACATGTAATATATATACACACATACATCTAAAGTTATCATGCGGATCAAATTATATATGTGTGAGTACATGTATTACATATTATATATAGGTTATATCATTAATATAACTTTGAATATGAACTTACGAATATGAATATAATTTATGAATATAGATTATGGGCATTATAAGGTATAATAATAACTTTAAGATAATATATATTATCTTTTTACAAATATCACTGCCTAGGGCCTGAAGGAACTTGTTTGCAATTGCACAGACAGCTAACATTCAAACCCAAGTTTGTCTAAATTCAAAGCTTGTGCTCACCACCCAACAAATCTCTTCTTAGCAATGACTTGGCACCTTTAAAAAGCCTGGCCGAACTGTTTACAGGAAACTGGATCTAAATTCTGACTCCTGCTTATGGTCTATGTGATTTGCAAACCATGAGATTTGGGGTAAGTTTGGGTGCAGATGGAAATGAGGTAAAAAGAAGAACCACCATGGAGGCTCTCAGTAATGAAGGTGCAGAATGCTCCCGTAACAGTGAGGGGTTTAGTCTGGTATAATAAAGAATTTTAGAGAGGCCAGAATGAGGTACCCTGGAGAAAGTGTCTAAATAAGACTAGAAACCAAGACTGGAACTTGATTGTGAAGGGTTTTAAATTTCATTCAAAGAACATTGGACATTGTATAACCATGTTAGTAATAATAATATTTGTCAAGTATTCTGTTAGGTTTCTTATACATTACCTTGTATTTTAAATTTGCCCTGAAATATAGCTATAATTATTCTCACTTTATTGGTAGGGAATCTGAGAATCAGAGGGGATTAGAACTTTTCTAAGAATTACTGAAGATCTGACATGAGAGCAGTCCTATCTCGATTTGAGGATATGAGATAGTATCATGGAAATCGAGACATTTGTGGTCAACCTTGAAGAACTGGAAGCACTTGAACATGAGAATATAAGAAGACGTCATTCCAGGCTAAGGGGGCCACCTAAGAGGAGGCATGGGCTTAGGAAACTACCAGGACACCTGAGGGGGTGGAGAGGGCAGCACCCTAATCTACAGCCCTGACATTTCTTTGTAAGGTGAGCTGCAAGAAGGAAACTTGCTCAACCATATTCTTTTGTGTCTATATGCATTTCTTCTTGCCATCCCGAGGTGTAGGCTCCATGGAAGAATTTGAAGAAGGCTCCCTATTACTAAATTGGATGAACATCTTTAACAACAGCTGTATCTTTATGAAAAAAAAACAATATAACATTAATTTCTCACCAGTCTTGGGGAACTCATGTAAAATGTATGTGCTGATTTTTAATTTTCTCTAGTGCAGGTGGCATGCCGTGGGGGGATGGGGAGGAGGGAATTTGTAGCAAAATTAGTTAAGTCACGCAGACCCATGCATGGAATGACCTTGCTTGCATGCCAAACTTCAGGCGGAACAATAATGAGAAGGTAGCAGAACTAATCAATTTGGAACAGGGCCCATTCCCTCCATCACTTGGGCCGCTTAGGATGCAGGTGGTGTCCTGAGCTTTTCCTCAAGCTTGCCCTTTGAACACAAATACAATGCTTTCTCTTACATAACTCCACATAAAATGTAGGTTTGCCATCTCAAATAGAAGCGGAATGGGTCTCCATGCTAATGTACCGATTTTTCCTTCTGATACCCTTTTCTCTTCGTCAGTGTCTCCCTTTATATCAGACATCACGGACTATTTAGGGTATCTTACTAAACCTAATTCTGTACCCTTGATGACCCCCATAATCTACGAGGACGTCATGTGCCCTTCTCATAGAACATGTGTACGATCTCTCGGAATGAGTACCAAATTTCCCTGAACCTCATTTTATTCATCTGTTAAATGGAGACAAAACACTTAGGACTTTTGTGAAGATTAAAGGGGAAAATGTGTATAACACACTTACCCATTATTCATAATGATGTTTTAGCCCTCTCCTCAGAAATAGCTGCTTTTGAAATGTAACTTCAGAAATGACATGTTAATCTTAGGCAAGTTTCTTAATCTTTCTGAGCCTTGATTTCACCTTTTACAAACTAAAAATAAGTGTCTGTCTTGTGAAATTACTGTGAAGATTAACTGATCTAATATTCAGGATATAAATATGTATATTTATATGTAATTTCCACAGCTCTTTACAGAGTACGTATTCCTTGTACATCATGGAATCTTAGGGATTGAAAAATAATTCAATAGTCAAAAATTCAGGCCAAAGGTCTGGAGTCTGGTGGCTTCTTTTAATATATGCTGTTCCGTCTGTGTTGTAGATGAATGTATTCATCACCCACCTGGGTGCTTTTGTCATCAGTTCCAAAGACAGAAGACCAGGAGATCCTGCCTCTCCTGAATTGCCGGAACCAAGAGGTTGAAGAGGTTACTGGTCCCTGATAGTTTGATGGCATCAAGTGGCCCCTGTGAATGGCTCTGCTCACCCATGCCAGAGAGCAACTGGGATGAACATGACTGTTGCCAAGTTCTGCTAAGAATATGAATTAGATTATAAATAAAGAAGTTTCTCTGTTTCAAGACTTTCAAACCATGACATTTCCAGACAGAGACAAAGTTTTGCAGCAAAGTAAAAATGCATAGCGCCTCTGTTTCCCCACTAACAGTTGGGGTGATAGCCTACATGGTGTCAAATAAGGCTATGAACAAAAGAGTGTTACAACAGCCCTTAGAATATAACACAGACTTTGAGAGGGGAATTTCAGTGCTTGTAAGTTCTCTAGAAAGTACACACATGTGCATGCACACACACACACACACACAAAACACACAAAAACACACACACAAAAAGCACAGCACAGCACACACACACACACACACACACACACACACACACACACCTTCTGGATCTATGTCAGAAGAGTCATGTCTCTTCATCATGAACAAATGACTGTAAG
This sequence comes from Hipposideros armiger, assembly GCF_001890085.2. Classification (NCBI taxonomy): domain Eukaryota; kingdom Metazoa; phylum Chordata; class Mammalia; order Chiroptera; family Hipposideridae; genus Hipposideros; species Hipposideros armiger. Next base: position 1,299,637 of record NW_017731473.1, on the reverse strand, counting down.
ATATGCTTTTTAATTTGCATTCTTCTGGACTACCTTGCTCTTGGCTGTTAATTTAGGGATACTGCTGAGCTTTAGGAGGCTGAGAAGCCTTCTAAACACTAACAGAGTAGTGACTGTGGGGACCAATGATCACCAAGTCCAGTCTCTTGAGGAGAAAGACACCAGTACACACTGAGCTGCTATCAGGTTGTCTATGTGGGGTTATGTGCCAGGTTTCTGTTTTTCATAATTTATGTGATCCTCACAACCACTGCATGAGGTCAGAATCTTTTGGGGAAACTTATAAATGAGGTTTCAGATGCGCAACACTGAGGTTAATCATGATTTGGCTCCTTGGGATTTGCTGGCCGAGCATAAAGATGCAATGTGCACACGATGCATTTTCTGAGGCTGGTGGTTCTGCTAACTGGAAGACCCTTTGGTTAACTGAATAACTGTGATGACTTTGGATAAGCTGTGAGAAGCAGGAGCTAGTTCAGCACTGAATTATGGTGTCTTATGAAAGCAAGAAGAATTCAAAATGCTTAGAGAAAACTATTGGAGAAGAGAGCTCTAAATCAATTAGAATGGTCTTTTCATTCTATTGGAACAACAAGGAACCCCCCAGTGATAAGAGGGGAAAGGGATTTTAGAGAAGTTGTATCTTTTCATGAGGAGATGGCTAAATTGTTGGCTTAGAGATGTGTGATATAATCTCCTCCCTGTCCCTTTTTGCCTATGATATTTTAAAGAAAATATGTGTTGCTCACAAAACGTCTGGTGCAAGTGAATTAGTCAAAGGATGTTTAAGAGGGATAGGTTTCTGAATTTAGCTGGATGCAAGATGAACCATGAAAGAGAACCTGCACTTAGATCACAGAAGTGACATGTGGCCTTTGCACCAGGGACATGTTCTTTTTTTCTTTTTTTTTTTAATTGGGGAATTGGGGGGAGGGGAACAGCACTGGGGAATCGGGGGAAGGGGAACAGACAAGTTGCTGTTGTTTTGTTCTTCAGTCTAGTTGTGGAGGATGTTGCTTCACTGACCCAAGTTGGCACCATCATTGCGCTCTTCCAGGGTGAGACAGATCAGTCGCCGACTTCTGGATGGCCACTCATGGTGGCTGCTGGCTGCTTACGTTGGCTGCTGGCTACTCACGGTAGCCCATGGCAACCCACCTGCTACAGGGGCTGCAGCGTACACCATCGCCGGAGACTCAGGGCAGCCCAGCTTCAGGTTGAGCTGTTGTTCAGCATCTTAGCTGTGGAGGGCAGTGTCACTGTCCCTCATATGTGGGATCCAAACCGGGGCCCTCTGGCATCTCAAGCCAGTTCATAACCAACGTGCCACTCGGCTGGCCCGCGAGGGACATATTCTTAATGTTGGGCACATGGTTAAGGAAAAAAACAACAACAACAACCTATCAAAATATGTTTATGTTGCATTTAATTGAATTAAAAGGATGAAAGAAACTGTACAATGGGGTGGTTGGGGGGGTGGGTAGTAAAAAATTTAATCCAAGAACACCATCAGGGTTCTTGCTTTCTTCATCAGCAAAATGAGATTTTGGGATGATGATATGCTTTCAAAGACTTCATTCAGGTTTTGCTTCCTTTATTTCTACAGCCACTTCAATTTGTCTCTGACAAAGGCAAAGCCACCAATCTTAAGGTACTTCCACTGTGGTAAGCAAGGCACCAGAATCCCCTTTATAGACACTACTGTGACTAATAGATCTAGTATGAGTCAAAATTCTTGTCTTGGTAGATCAGTTCGTTGGTTCCTGAGGCCATCACTAAGGGTTGAACAGAAAAGATAAGCTCTGGGCTCTCAGCCTTCTTCCATATCTCCCCTCAGTTTTCAGCAGCATTGCCACAGACTAGTTAAGACCCAAGCATCAAGCTCTGGCATGAGAAATAATACCCAAAGTTCTGTCTGCAAAAGAAAGTCTTGCGATTTTCACTGACTATACATTTTATCCGATCATTTAAGAAACACATTTTGGGAAACTCCTATGAGCCAGGTCTTATGTGAGATGCCTGGTCTATAAGCAGAAAGGAGGCATCAATTATTTTTGTCCTGTTACTGCTGACGTCTAGTAGTAGAGACAGGCAAGAAATCAAACAATTGCAACTTACACTACAGGAAGCAAAGTGAGAGGCCAGCGGAACATAGTGTGAGACCCCAGAGAAAATACCTACTCCAGACTTAGGCATCAGAGAGTCCTTGCCAGAAGATATGAAGTCTGAGTAGAGACTTAACAGATAACTATGACTTAGACACAGAAGACACTGTCCAACAGAGAAATAATCTTCTAGTTGTCTAAAGGAAAGATGGCAGCTTTGGGCATTCAGGAAACATAAAGGCAATCAGACGGGATAGACCATAAAGCTGGTGAGGGGTATGAAGACATGAAACTAGTCAAGTGGCCAGTGGCCAATGGCCATCTCTTGAAATCTCTAAGAGCCACTTTAGGATTTTGGACCCTTTCCTATGGTCCATAGGAAGTAAAGGAGGGGTTTAAGCAGTGGAAGTCATAATCAAATAGACATTTTTAAAGACTGGCCCTTCCTGGACTGGGAAAAAATGTTTTGTATGGCAGAAAGAGTGGAACAGTGAAATAAGAGATAATGGCACTGGAACTGAAATGGAGGCAGTGAGAATGCAGAGATGTGAACATCTGAGATACATAAAGGAAGTATATTTTGAATGAGGCTTAATCTTTTTACGTATTCTTTTGATAGTATTGTACTGATTCATTCTGTATTTCCTGGGTTGTATTTGTTAAATAAATGTCATGCTACTGAACAAGAAAATGATGTCTGTTACTGACTTCTCCACGCCAAATAGTATAATTGTCCCAATGGTATAATTAATGTGTTGACACCTTCATCCATTCCTTTATCCAAACATACATTTGTTGAGTATCTACTATATGCTAGGGACTCATCTAGACACAGGAGGCCTAACGGTGAAGTGATAAAGACCTTGATCTCATAGAGCGTACAGTCCGTGAGTATTCCAGACAAATACAAAGTAAAAACATAAATGAAAAAAATGTAACCTCAGATTGTTCTAAGTGTTATTATGGAAGGCGGTGATATAGAGTAACTAAAAGTGCTCACTTCACACTGGGGGATCAGGAAAAGTCTCTGAGAGATGACACTGGAGCTGAGACTTGAGTTCTGAGGAACTCGTGTACATGTCTGGGTGAAGGGTATTCTAGGAGAAGGAGCAGTATGCCTTAACATGAGATATCTCTCCTGACCACCCCATTTAATATCACAAGCTGGCACTCCTAGCCACTTACTTCTGACCCCATTTATACTACTCTTCTTTCTCTCTTCCTTTTTTGTAAAGGACTTGTCACTTTCTAAATGCTATGCATTTTACATTTTCATCTTCTTTCCTGTTGGTTGACTGGAACATACATTTCAAGAGGTCAGAGGGAGCTATGTTTTGTTCAATGGTGCATCCCCAACACTGAAGGGGGTTCCTAGTGCTCAAACATTTTTTGAGTGAATGCATGAAAGAATGCATAGCAAGTGGCTAGGGACAGAAATAAGGACCATGTGCCTGGTGCATGGTGGATGTAGGGAAGGGAGGTATGACATGAAACAGAGATGAGGAAATAAGTCATGCAGAGCTGTGGAGACCATAGCAAAGACTTTGGTGTCTATTTTCCAAACCTCTGGGTTTTTGAGTAGAGAAATGAGATTGGATTTGCATTTTTAACAGCTCGCTCTGGGTGCCGTATGGAAAATGAATTTGAGGGTGTGAGGAGAGAGTAGAAGCGGGGAGATCTGCTAGGGAGCAAAGACTTCAGTGACTCATAAGCCCATTTCCTCAGCCTTAATGGATGGCTCAGTGTTCACTATCCTTCAAGCACAGTTTGCATTAGCTTTACAGTAATGCATTGTGGGGCATCTGCCAATTTCCTTTCTTCTGGCATGGCCAAGGGTAACAACAGCCTGGGGCCGGGTGCTGAGCTAATGTGGGGGAGCATCTTTTATGCCAAGAAAGCATAAACATACTTCAGAGATGCAGCCTTGATTAAAAATACATGGACACTCTGTGGATCTAAGCTGAAGACATATGGCCTTTGATTGCCTGGCATTTTCAATTCATACAAGAACATTATGGTGCTGCATTATGGATGAGAAGACACATTTCACTCTTAAATGGAGGGACGTTATGCACTTTTTCCTTCCCCTCCCATCCTCCATCACCCCCCCTACTCCCTAGTCAGAGATTGAACTGTTCAATTAAGTCCTGATTAACTCTACTTCCAATTTTGTCACAGGAGTGCTTTCCATAGCCTGTTTGTTGCCTTTCTTCATGGAGATGAGAGCTAGCTGTGCCCCCGAAATAAGGACATATCCATGCCACCAGCTCTCCTTGCTGGCAAGCTTCTTACACGTCTCCTCCACTATCCACCTTCTGTGGCAGAATTTACACCAGCACTCCAATTTTGAACAGGTAGATTAACTATCTTTTATAGGAAGCATCCACCACATGAAATTGCTGTTTTCACTTAAGCCTAACAGAAATATTCTGATGCCTTCCTTAACTGTAAGACCTATACTTTTGAGGGCAGAGTTCTACCCTTTTGAGGACAACTGGGAGAGACAGTAGAGGGAATTCATGACCTGAATGAAGGAGTCAAAGGTAAGATGACTTAATGTGATTTGGGGTTAAGCTCCCTAGAACAATTGTTCTCCAATGATGGTTAAGAAAACAGGCTGTGTCATAAAACAAAGAAACCATCCAACCAACAAAAAGACCTAGATTTGAATCCTGAATTTATCACAAACTAGCTGTGAGAGCCTGGCTTGAGTTCATTGATGTCTTTGATCCTAAATTCTCTTTTCTGTGACAGGGATAATTATGGCATCCTGTTAGGTGGCTATCAGGAAGCCATGCCATGAGATAATATCATATCAATTGCTTAGCACAGTGTCAGGGACATAGAAACTCCCTCAAAAATTCTGGCTACTGTCATTGCTTCAATATTTCTGTCTGTGCTCTATACATATTAGGTATTCAATGAGTGTCTTCCTTAAATGAACCACTTAAGGGAAATCATGATGCATGCTGAGGTGCCAGTTCAATGCCCCTTCTTTCTCTGTAACAGCCTTATGGGTCACACCAGGCCGAAACATGGCTCCTCTGTCCTCCGTAACTTGTATTTCTGCATCCCTTGTGCATTCATTCAGTATGGCATAAGAATTAATACCAGCACTGGAGAAGCCATGCTGCCTGGGTTTCCATTTGGGCCAGAATTCATACTAGCTGTGAGACCTTGCAGAAGTCACGTAAGCTGCCTGAATCCCCGTTTCTTCATTTAGAAAATGAGATAATAGTGCCACTCACCATATGGAGTTGCTATATTAAATAGATAACACATATCACCCTTGAGCACAGGAACTGGATTAATGTAAGCGATCATAAGTATCATCATCATCTTAATTATTTGTTATTTTGTTCTCTGATCGCTCTTTTATAGACTTGAAGACAAATGACATATTTTATTTCCTCTTCAAGGTCCTTACATTTCTAATATGTGTAATATTCTTGGGGTAACACTAGGCATTTTCTGTTTTTCATGACTAGTTTAGTCAGACTTAGGGTAATTTGTCATGCTGGATTTCCTGGGACCGTTCTAGAACTAGAACTAAAGACACGTAACCTGCAAAATCCCTCAATCCTGAGCAAACTAAGATAGTTAGTTATCCTGGAAGACTAGAGAAGATCAGAGCTTACATACTGACCTGTTAAAGCATGAGGGCAGTGACAATTAGACTCAAATGCAGAAGAGATGATAAATATTTGTCTCTTAGGAAAGCAGGATATGTAAGACTTATGGTAACAAAGTGTATACTAGGCAAAATCTTGACCCTAGAAACACAAAGCTGATCATCAGATTTGTCCTCGGAAAGGCAGTGGAAGGTGGGTACCAATGCTTATTGAACACTGGCTGGATCCTTACATATGTGGAATTACGTCCTCATTTCTATAAACCCATCAAGCCTATCAAAAAAATTAATTGAGCATATGTTATGTGCCAAGCTTCTGATGTGCATTTTACATGATCTCATTTATTTTCCTCAACAATCCAACACTATATTTGTTAGAATACCTGTTTTGAAGATCAGACCCTCTGGGGGTGAGACCCAAGCATCAGTTTCTCTTAAAGCTCCCTAAATGATTCCAATATGTACCCTCCTAGAACTCTAATTTAATTGATGTGGGGTACAGCACGGGTACTGGGATTTTTTCAGTATCCCCAGGTTGAATATTATACTCATGTCCCCCTGGAATCCCAGAATGTATTCTTATTGGAAATAAGGTCTTTGCAGATGGAAAGTTAAGATGCAGATGTCTTGCTTTGCAAATGTTAAGATGAGGTCATATTGGATTAGAGTGTGCTCTAAATCTAATAACTAGTGTCTTTGTAAGAAGAGAGGGCACGCAAAGGTACATACACAGGTAAGAAGGCCATGTGACAATGGAGACAGAGATTGGGGTCATGCAGCTACAAGATTAAAAAAAAAAAACAAAACCAAGGATCGCCAAGCATCAGTAGGAGCTAGAAAGAGGCAAAGAAGAATTCTATCCTAGTGTCTTCAGAGGTAGCACGACCTTGAAGATATTTTGAGTTGGAACTTCTAAACTTCAGAAGTGTGAAGGAATAAATTTTCATTGTTTTAAGATACCCAGTCTGTGAAAATTGGTTAGGGAACCTAATCTAACAGGTAATTCTAATCTGCAGCCACACTGGAGAATTGTTGTTCTAGGGAGCGTAAGCCCAAATGACATTAAGTCATCTTACCTTTGACTCCTTTATTCAGGTCATGAATTCCCTCTACTGTCTCTCCCAGTTGCCCTCTAAAGGGTAGAACTCATACATGATAGTGAAAGGAAACATGTTTTAAGGTGGAGCTTTCCTATGTTGGCTACGTTTTAAAAGATCTCATTTGACCCCCATGGGGCAACATGGTCACTCACACTTCAGGAGTCATGTACCCAAAGCAGGTCTGTCTCTACAGATTTATTCCCCTTTCTTTAAAAAAATATTCTGTCTATGAGAATTCCAAAAGGAAAGATTTTCAGAGAGAGAGGCACAATCATTGCAGTTGAGAAACTGCTCTTGAAACTTATTAGCTAGTGACTCATACTCCTGAAAGGAACTAATACCTTAATTTCATATTTCTCTGCTCAAATGCAGACCAAGGCGTAAACTCAAATGAGACTTTACACTAATGGCTTCTTAATTATACCCATCTAAAAGCAATTACCTGAGTTTTAGCAGATACAAAGTTAGGGTTGATGGGACCAGCAGATGAGAAATAACATGAAAGGTCATCTGCAAAAAAAGATCAGTGGAGAGAAGATAAAACACAGTGAGGAGAGAGGGAGAAAAGTACAGAGATGAGTAAAGGTTGATAAACTCCTAATAATAGTGCTGCCTGGTTTCTAAAACAAGGTTGCCCCTTTCTCCTGTTAGAAATGAGGCTAAAAGAAATGTTTTATTTTAAGGTAGATGACGACTAGATGTGATACTTTGATACCTGAACTACAATTACTTGATGCTGTATTTTGAGTCAAAATTTACTACCATGTTCCCCGAAAATAAGACCGGGTCTTATATATTAATTTTTGCTCCAAAAGACTCATTTTATTTATGTATTCATGTACAAAAATCTACATTTATTCAAATACAGTCATGTCTGGCTGACGATCTTAACTGGGGCTTATTTTGGGGTAGGGCTTATATTACAAGCATCCTGAAAAATCATGCTAGGGCTTATTTTCCAGTTAGGGCTTATTTTCCAGTTAGGGCTTATTTGCCAGTTAGGTCTTAAATGTAGAACCAGGATTCTAAGGCAAAAGTGATAAACATTTTTGGCATGTTATCCATTAAAAAGGAGCATAGATAGGCGCATAGCCTGCGCTCACTTTGCAAAATCGCTCAGAGCATTGTGTGTGCCTGCATGTGTGTGCATGTGTGTGCACAGGCACATTCACCAAAATTCCCAGATGTCCTCTTTGAGTGGGAGAGCATGGTGGCATTCTCCTTTATGTCACGTGCTTTTCTGTTCTGTTTGGCTTGCTTTCAATACACTTATATTCATTATGGATAAAAGGGAAATACTAAAAGTAAAAGTCAGATACAAATGAGCCAATCTAGCGGAAAAAAAGCAAGTTAAGTTGATTGTATTTATCTCCATTAAAAACTGAACTGACATGGATTCTAGAACAAGCTTGACACACTTCTCAACATAGATCAGGGTCTCAGCATGAGACCCACAGAACAGAGTCCATTCCATGGGGAATATGCTTTATGTGGGTCTGCATGGACATGAACATGAACATGAAACATTTTAAGATGTGACTGCCTTTGGATATACTCTCCAATTTCATTTGCCACACTTTCTCTCCTCTCCTCTCTCTCTCTCTCTCTCTCTCTCTCTCACACACACACACACACACACACACACACACACACACACACAC
>NW_017731473.1:1283520-1291095 GCF_001890085.2 Hipposideros armiger | reverse complement strand
CTCTCTCTCACACACACACACACACACACACACACACACACACACACACAGAGTCTATTTTAACACTTGGCACTTTGGTTTGCAACCCTGTGCACAGATGGAGTCTGACTGCTGATAGTCTATTCTCCTCATTGAGAGTAAAGCTAATACCGGTGGTGCCAAAAACATGTATACACATGGCTTGTGTTCATCTTTTGTTATTGGTACATACTAAGTATTACAATTTTAATACAGTTTTCCTTTCTTAAAATGTGTCTAGAGTTTTTGGCCCCCTCTGTATTTACATAAATAAGCAATCTTTGAAGACAGTGAGCGGTGAGACCCCAAGTCCTCAAAGATTTCCCTACTTTTTGTCTCAGACTTTAGTCATTTGAGCCACCTCTTGGTTTAGAAGCCCTATTTTTTTTTTCCAAATTCTGATATCATGTGTTCTCTGTGGCCAGGAACCAGTTATAGATTAAGCATCAGGAGCTCAATTCCAGTCACTGATGTCCATTCGGAAACCTGCATTTTTGCAATGCTTCTAGATTCAGCAATAAGGAGAAAGGGTTGGTTTCCCGTCAGATAAAACTCCATGCCCAGTTACAGCATTTAGATTCACTTTCATTTTTGCAAACCAAATTCAGAGAGAAAAGAAAACTTGTTTATCAATAACAAAATTCAAAAGAAAGCTAACATTCATTAGCGTTTCCTATATTCTCTACTCTGTTGGTTGCTTTATCGGTGATTCATTTTAATTTTCGTAAGAATCCTCTGCAGCAAGAATTACTCTTATTTTATAGATGAGGACACTGACACTTATTGAGATAAATACATTTCTGAGGATTGCACAGCTTTAAGTGCTGGCAACAAATCATCACCATGAGTTATTCTGATAGCAAAACAGGAGCCATCTCCCCAGATAGATTTCGGAACAGACCCCCTGTCCTAGTGTGCTGGGGCCTGCAGCCTCGGGCTTGTGCCATGTGACTGTGCCCACGCCTCAGTTCAGTGATGTCATTTTGGTACCCGGAAAACATCTACAAAGGGAGTATTTACACCCTGGAAATCGGCACCTGGAACAGCACAGCTCTGAAATTAGATTGGAGTTCCTCTCATTCTTTCAGTCTTTATTGAGGTCCCACTATTTGTCAGGCATGTTGTTGGCAACAGAGAGAAAATGGTACTAAGATGATCCCCAACTTCAGCAATGCACAGATTGGTGAAATTTAACATGGACGAAAACCAAAGATCATGATATCCAGCAAATAACAAAGCAAGAAATGAAAAGTCACCTCGCTGTGCAAGAAAGAAAATACGGACTAGGGATTTTATAATTACGGTTAGTAGGTAAAGTTCTAATAAGAACGATTCAGATGGATCCTGCTTATTTAACTCTTTTACTTTCAAATTATAGAAAACACAACCCAAATGGCCATAAGCAATAAAAGCCTTTTTTATTGTTGTTTTTTGGCCTTTTGCTTTTTTGTTACCATGACATGTACTAAGAACCACGCACTAGCTTTTCCCCGTTGTCTGAAGTGATTATTTTCCTCCCTAAATAGTCATATCTAGTCTTTTAGTTCCACCTTATCTGTTAATTCAGAGTAAATGACATTTCCTCAGAAATGCATTTCATGATCACCTATACTACGATGCCCCTAGAGTGAGATCCAGTGCCATTACTCTGTGTTCTGGATTGAATTGCCTCCCCCCCAACCCCACCCCACCCCCCAAGAAATATGTTCGAACCTGAACCCCCAGTGCCTCCGAATGTGACCTTATTTAGAAAAAGGGTTTTTCCAGATAAAATCTGTTTAGTTAAGATGAGGTCGTTAGAGTGGGCCCTGATTCCATATGACCGTGATCCTTATGCAAAGGACAAATGTGGACAGAGAGAGGGAAACACAGAGAGAAAAGACACTATGAAAACACAGGGGAGAACATCATGCGGAGATGAAGGCAGGAACCACGGTAATGCATCTACAATGGTCATACCGCACGATGGCACTACCATCAATACTGCTAATGGATGCCAGCAAACCAGCAGAGCCTAGGACACAGGCACAGAGAAGATTCTTTCTCACAGCCCTCAGAAGGCATCACGTGATGACACCTTGACTAGGACTTCTAATGTCCAGAAGTGGGAGGCAATACATGTCTGTGGCTTAAACCCCTAGTTAGGGGTATTTAATTATGTCAGCCCTGGGAAATTAATGCTCTATTTCAACTTATCATTCTATCTATCTTCTTGTTTACTTATTTATTAGTTTCACTCCCTCTCTCCTTACACTAGAATCTGAGGACCTCTTGTTCAAAGCTGTACCTTGTTCTAGATTATTGGCTGCCTCATCATAAATACTCAGCAAATGTTTTTGGAAACAATAAAGGGGAGATTACTGACTCACATAGCTTAAGAAAAGCTAGAAGTATAATCTTAGGTGATGTTTGATCAAGCCACTTGATGAAGTCACCAAGTTCTAGTTCCCCCTTTCATATTCATTCTCTCTCTCTCTCTCTCTCTCTCTCTCTCTCTCTCTCTCTCTCTCTCTCTCTCTCTCTCTCCTCTCAGCAAATGGACTTCTCTGCTGACACAGGAAGAGCTAGAACTGGTTGTCATCTGCCTTCACTGACCTGGATTGGGTGGGGGGGTCATGACCTTATCCCAGGTTCACTTATCACATGACTGTGGCCAGAAGCTAGGGGTGGGCAAGGTCGCGCTAACACACAGAAACCATAGCAACTGAGGGTGGGGTCACTGTCACCCAAAACTCAAGGACTTCTTAGGGAGGAGAAGTGGGGAGCTAGAGGCTGAGACACAACCAAGAATGCCTACCAATGTCCAAATATAGAAAGACATTTTAAACCATTGGAGCCACTAGCCTCCACCAGCATTAACTACATGGACCAAACAGAAACTCACTATGTCTGAACTAATGTCTTTTCTCTGTTGTTCTTCCAAGTTCTACTCTTTCAGATTCATTGCTTTGTTTACTCTGCATAACTCAAATTCAAATTAAACTGGCACTTGCCTCACTCACGTTCTTTTTTTTTTTTTCCAAAATGACTCATTGAATGGATTTGAATGGCTTCAAAAGATTTTCCATATCTCAAAAGCACCCGGCTGACCCTGTAAAGATAGGAAGCCCCATTTACAAATGAACAGATTCCTGAATATGGGTCTTAGTATCTAAACCAATCATTAAGCATGGCACTATTTATAATTCAGAAAGAGAGAAGGCAGAACATTTCTTCAAATTAATTTTTTGTTATTGTCGTGAAGGGAGGATTATTCCCTTCACCAATTGGTTTCGTGTTTTTTAGTTTTCTTGATTGATGCTCTGGGTAAAAGCTTCCAATGAACAAAATTTCTACTAAAAGCTGTACTTATGTGAATCTCTGAAACCACCAGCATAGGCTAGAAAGCACTGGTTTCTAGGGTATAGAATAAAAGGATTTAAGAACACAATTAGTAACTTGTTCCAGCAATTAGATCTGAGTTTAATTACAAACTAACCTCTTGATAGGCCATTTGACAGTCGGCGGAAAGTGAGAAAAAGAGATCAGAAAACTGCTAGAAGCAGCAGCAAAAGAACTTTTCCACATATTTATTTTTGCGCACATTATCTTCAGGCCTGGTGTCGCTTTTAGGAGGGAAAAGGTAACAGATTCTGTTTTTTAAAATGGTTTATTTTTTAACTTGGCAATGGGGTTTTATTTTTTGCGTGCTCTCTCTTCCACCTCTCTGAGAAGCAGGTTGGGATCCTGGCTTTCCTGCTCATTTGACAGGAATGTGTTTTCTCTCTATCTCCGGAGACATGTCTGTCTTCTTAATGGGGAGCAGGGCACCAAGCATGCTCAAAACCTACAATGTTCAAGCATAAAGGGGCTGAGAGGTCATCGGATCCCAGACGTATTACAGATGTGCACACCTGAGTTCTGGTGAGGCTGTGACTCACTCAAGAGTCGCAGGGCTGGGGCTGAGATCTCAATATGGGATTCTATAGGACCAGTGGAGCAAAGTTCCTTCTTTGGAACAAAGAGAAGGTGTATAGCTTCTGCAGCTGCGTGCTGGAGTAATTTCTTTTCTTCCTGTTAGCATTTCCAAAAATGGAGCCCTTGAAAGACAAATAGAAGGCCATTCTTTCAACGCTGCATTTTTTTCCCTTAAGTACTAGGACTCAGATCCATTTACGGGGCGTGCTACACAGATACGGCTTTGCACAGAGCCGTGCGGGCCCTGCGCTCAGAGCCAATTACATTAGAAGCAGGACCGAGCTGAGTGGGAGAAAGCATGTGGTTAAGAATTAGGAGAATGGGCACCACGCCATATTCTGCTATTTCCTAGCCGTAAGCAGGCCTTCTCACCTCAATCATCTTACTTCCCTTGACTTCTAAATGGGAAACATAATGTCTTACCCGATACTGCATTTATTCAGCGAACATCATCAGTGCTTACTATGTGCCAGAAACTGTACTAGGTTCTAGAAATAGGGCGGAAACCAAAGCCCCCGATTTCACGGAGTTTATATGCTAACCTGCTAACCTGGGAAGGCCTCTAACAAGGTGGACATTTAGGCAGAGAGACGAAGAAAGGGAGGGATTGTGTCCCGTGACAACCCAGAAGAGTAGCTGAGGGATGGGCCCGCGTGAAGTTCCTGAGGCAGGTCTGGTGCAGGGCAAGAAAGCCATGATTTTTTACGTGGATCAAATGTTTAGTGTCTGAAATAACAATGAAAACGTTGTGAAATACTGCGCTAATACTACACTTCGTTACTTTTATTAATGGGACTATGTTCTGTTAATATTGTGTATTTGTGATTCATAGTTTTCTAATTTTTTCCCAATTTTCTGATATTAGTGCATACTCCTTTTATAATTTCTTTCTTTTTAAAAACTTATTAAAAATAATATAAAATTTGGATCCAGGAAACAGTGTGTTTTAGAGAGTAGACTTTGGAGTCTGGCAGGCAAGTTTGAATCTTGGGTCCATCATTGGCTAGCTTTGTGATTGGAGACTTATGTAAACCCTGAACATATAACCCGGAAGGGTTTCGTAAGGATTTAGTGATATGCTGAAAGTCAAGGGCATACATAGCACAGTGGACATTCCAGGAAAGGGCTCAGTGAAGAGTAGCTCTTACTGTATCATAATCGGGGTGGTGTGTTGGTCTGTCCCCATTTTTCTTATAACACTGTACTCTGCTTCCATAGAAAGAGGGCAGTCAAACCAACAAGCTGGCTAGAGTAACCACCACCCACAGCTTTCTAAAGAACACGCAAAGGCAGGTCCAGTTCTGCACGTGGGTTTTTTTTTTAATTTAATTTAATTTTTTTTTTTAGCTGAGCCATCCAGCTACCTGTTGGCAGCTCAGTGGCAGCTCAGCTTGGGCCGTGAATCGAACCGCTGTTGCTCAGAGCTCACACTCTTGAGTGAGTTCTTAACCAACTGAGCCACTCGGCCGGCCCCTGCATGCGGGTGTCCGGTTCCTGTTTCTGTTGCTAAAAGAGGGAGAGATGGAGTGGCCTCTGCCACACGCCCCGCCTCTAGTACAAACATCTTACTCCACTGACCCCAATAGTGTTATCCGTACATCACTATGTGATTTGCCACAGTGGAGAAGGTCAGTTATATGACTATTTAGTTGCAGCGATGAGGTCAGTGGTAGGATGCAGACCTTGTGACGTCAGTCCAGCACTCCTTGCCTTCACCTGTAATGTCAAAATCCATACACGAGATGACAGAGCTCTCGCTAGCACTGGTCATGTTTCAGAAGAATATGCCATAATCTCTTGAAAGACCGAAACATACAATCACGATCGACTCCTAATGAGTACATTCTATGCCATATTTCCAGACCATGCTTCCTGCTAAAGATAAGGCATGCCTAGAACCCTAGCAGTTTACTGCTATTCATAGGGAACCGGCTCACTTTAGAAGCAGATCTTGATAGATACTGGGTCACAAATTTTGTGAGAATCTAATGAAAGTCACGAATGCTGGAAAGTTCCCAAAATGACCTTTCAGACAAACAGACCATAATTCACATGATCGCCTGAGACCAAGGTCTCCATGAAAACAAACTTGGTCCCCAGTGTAATCATGTCATGCTTGGTAGTGTCTTGGTTTCCCATTGTCTTTGGCTACTTTACCATTTAGGGGGGCTTGGCCCAGTCTTCCAACCGTTTGGGTTGGTTTCAGTCTGGGAGAGTTCCGGAGCAAGGGCATATGGGAAGAGCCTCCCGTGCTCCCTGCCTTCCCTGTGCCTCTTCAGCAGTTTTTTGCTAAGGAGGCTGAGCTCCCAGAGGCTCCCCTGAGTCACACAGCCTGGAGAGATCATCTGGGCTAAGCCTAGAGGCATTTGCTTGGGCCAGTGGGAAGCAAATGGCTGCATAATCTCTTCCTCTTGACTGAAATCAGGTTGCGATGGAATCACACACACCACTTCCATCAAGTATCTGCTAATTTGTTTTAATCTACTGTACATAATGTATTAATTTTATTTAACTTAATTAAGTTCATATATCATTTGCTGGATACCAAATAAAAAGGTTGAGCCCCTGTCCCAGATGAGTTCAAAGGTAAATTAAATTATTCATTATCATCTGTTTTATTCTTTGCATTTAATTAATATGCTGATAATTCATAATCAGTGGTGGCAACCAGAATTGAAGAAGCAGGATATGCAGATACTGTTTAATCCTCAAAGCAACTCCACGCAGTGGGCTCAGTCTTTCTCAGATCGCAGATGAGGAAAATGAGGTAGAAATAAGGTAAATAACTTGCTCAGAGTCATACATCTAAATGACAGAACTTCCGGGTATTTATAACTTTAGCCCTCTGTTTCTAACCACTGTGTTCTGTTTCCCCTTGCATGTGTTAGGGTATTTTGACTTAATTTCTTCAATTTACCACAGTAATCTTGTGCTATAGGTTTTATTATAAGTATCTCTTTTTAACAAATGAAGTAACTATGTCTTGGGCAGTTCAATGACTTAAACAGAAATTTAACCAGCAATAAGTGGTAGACTCCAGATGCAAACACCAAAATCTTGGTTTTAATTTGAAGACACATACACACACACACACACACACACACACACACATCTGGGGGGGGAAACGTGCAAAGAAAAATATAAATTAGGAAATCAGGATCCATGATGAGTAACTGAATAATACATTTTTCAGGAAGTGAAGGCATCATGGGACATACTGGGTTGATATCCAGAGATCTGAGGTCTAGTCCGGCCCCGGCCACTACTGCTATCACTACTTTCTTAAGCAGTGTGTTTTGGGCATAATTGTATCTTAGCACAGTGATGGGAAGGGACACTGATCACTGCTCTTGCTGTAATGCAGCAAAAATCTCAGGACTCAACAGTTTGGAGAACAGTATTTATTCCTGCAGTGACTAGTCTCAGACAAATCTGCTTTCTAAGTTATTTTGTTGATATTTGGCTTTGTTTGCCTTAGTTTCCATCCTAAGTGACAAACTCTCCATAGTCATTTCTCATTGGTCAGGGCAGGAGGGAGAGGGTGAGGAGACATCTGCCCAGAGGAGGCTGGGGAAGGGGGGTGGAGGGAGAGGGAGAGTG